>NC_135581.1:32478095-32787976 GCF_965152235.1 Eretmochelys imbricata
ATGCATTTGTGTTTCTTGGCTTTACTTGTTTGCTTAAAAGTAGGGTGAGGTATGGGCCAAAGAAAACAAAAACCAAGGGCTTTTTGGGAAAGAGTGACAGACCCCTGTCGTCTTAAGTCCTGATTGTTCCTGCTCAAGAGTCCCTACATGCAGATTCAAGAGAACTGCTGCATAAAAAAGCAGAAGCCTCTCATTTCCTTGCGGCAGAAGAACTTAGACAGATGCTGTTGTTGATATTGAGGTTTACTCATCACTTTTTTGTCTCTTTTCTTGCAGGAGCACAATGAGTGACATTCGTCATTCCCTGCTCCGCCGGGATGCCCTGAGTGCTGCCAAAGAAGTGCTGTATCACTTGGACATCTACTTCAGCAGTCAGCTCCAAAATGCACCTCTTCCCATTGTGGACAAAGGCCCAATTGAGTTGCTGGAAGAGTTCATATTTCAGGTTCCCAAAGAGCGCAACTCCCAGCCTAAAGTAGGTAACAGGTCCAATGAGCAAAAATAAACTGCATTTGAATTGGCTGATAATGTCTTGATGATGATGTACTTATAATCTAGGCCCTGTTCCTGTAATCAAATCTACACAGCTGGAATCTTGTATCTCTGTAGAGCCCCACTGATTAAATTGGGGCTACATGTAGGTGCAAGTGTCCAGCCATGTAGATCTGGGTGCAGGATCAGGGCCTAGAAAGATAATAGGCACTGGAAGAACCAGGAAAAGGAGTCACTTTTAGACCTTTTTTTGTATTTTTGGTTTAGTTTCATTTGAGAGTTCTTTTGGGTCCCTCTATAGACTTTATCCTTTGCCTTGACAGCAAGCTCCATGCCGTTACCCTGCAAATAATATGATTAATAAACTTTCTAGCTTGATAAGTAAATGTAGTGTTTGTCTCGGAACTAAGCATGTGCACACTGTACCAGAGAGGAGGCAAGAACTGAAAGATAAGTCAGGCTACACGTGTGATAGGCTAGGAAGTCTGGGAGGCTAGAATTTCTGCTACTGCTCAGAAGCCCTCAAGACCCTCAGACTCGCTGCTGTTTGATCTTTCAACCAAGGAATTTATATGGTCCCTGAAATTGCTGGTCAGTGTGTGTACCCTATTCTAGAGGCAGTTCATGGAGAAGTATGGCCAGGCTTGCCCACGAGCAGGAGATTGAAGTGTGATGGGGAAGGGAGAAAGAGGCATATTTTCATAATGCTTCCTTCTGTTTCTGGACATGCTGCATTGGGATTTACTCTGTTATTTTCTGGCTTTGTTTTTTAGAGGTTGAATTCTCTTCAGGAGCTTCAACTCCTTGAGATCATGTGCAGTTATTTCCAAGAGCAAACCAAGGATTCAGTCCGGCAGATCATTTTCTCAGCCCTTTTCAGCCCTCAAGGAAACAAAGCAGATGATGGCAGGATGGTCTTGCTAGGAAAATTGGTTTCCATGGCGGTAGCTGTGTGCAGAGTTCCTGTTCTGGAATGTGCTGCATCGTGGCTGCAGGTAAAGCTGGTGCATGGATAGGACAGTCCCTAAGAGCTGAGTAGGTGAACATGGTGTGCAAGTGGGTGAACTGAAGAAAAGGGGCTGTGTAGTGGCCAAAGCAACGCAGGTTTAGGACTGAGAGGTGGGCTCTAGAATTCAGTTCACAGAACTCGCAGTGCAACAGTTGTGGACCCTCCACTTGCAGCTTAGGAAAGTTGACAGGGCAGTGCAGCGAGGGAAATTCTCCCTACTGAGGTCTGTGCAGGGCATAACTTTACGGCTCTCCAAGCCTCTCGAACTCTCATGCCCCTGCTCCTGTGGATCTCTTAATGTTTGCCGTAGGGGAGCCCCACCCTGATGTGCCTCCTAAGGTCCACAGGTATGAGCTTTCATTCCTTCACCCTTCAGGAGATGTGCAGAAGCAGGCTGTTCTGCAGACAGGGGGATGGGAGGGGTGGAGAAGGGCAGCAGAGGGGAATCCCCCCACTTCCCTAAAGTCTTCAGTGTAACTGTTTCTCCATATAGGTCTCCTGAAGGCTGCAGGAATAGGAAGGGGTATAATGTGGGTGGCAGGAGACTTTGAGGGGGTCGCTTATTGTGGTGTACTGCCTCCTTCAGACCACTTAAGTACATAAAGGTTTCCATGTTAAAAACTTGATGCTTAAAAAACACATTGCAGGGATGGTGCTGGCCTGATGAACTGGCCTCATATTTCTCACATGTCTCCCACTCAGTCATTTTCCTGAGAACTTTAGGCAGGGGAGCCCTGATCCTGATACCCTCCAGAAATCCCTGGGAGCGTGGCTTTCTTCCTCTGGGCGATGGTGGTCTTCAGAATCAAGTGTCAAGTAAGGGACTATAGTTAAGAGGACTTGGACAGCAGTGGACAGAGGACATTGCTATCCTCAGTTCATAAAAGTAGAACACTTTCATGTGAAGAGCAAAGGTTAGTGTGGTGATGAAACATCACGCTCTGTATCAGATACATGTAACTTTGGCCAGTTGTAGAAATTCTTGCAAAGGTTTTTACTATTCAATTACTGACTTGTGCCCTAGATCTTAAATATTTTTTGTCTGGGAATGGTCAGTTTACAGATCGGTCTTTCATACAGTAATGAATGAGAAAACATTTTTAGAAAATAGGGAAGCATAATAGTTGAAATAAAAAAACTGGCAGGGGGACATGGGTAGGTGTAGTGTCTGAAACACCTTTTAAATCATGTTTGACTAGAATAGATAGTAGATTTCAGGTTGATGGTGTTTCTTTAATATTGGGGTATTTTTTTTTGCACAGAATTATTATAGTCTACTCCAGTAAAGCTAAAAAGTGGCTGATAGATGGGTTTGTAATAGATGACAGTTATGGTAAAAAATGATGGTCTTGTTCCAAAGTGGTATTTGTATCCATTTTAATGAAGTTACCCTCCCTCCAGATGATAATTAGTAAGACTCTTTCTTCTTTGCAGAATAATTCTCACTTGGGATCTGATAAGCTCATGAACCCATTGTACTGAGGGCGAGCCACAGCCATCAGAAGCTAAAGCTGAGGCGCCTGATCTTTGTGTTTTACATAAATCAACCAAAACTTAAAAGTTAGCAAAAAGATGTAGTAACAGCCAACTGATAGTTTCATGTAACAGAGCCTTAGGACTGGTCTACACTGGAGGGGGGAATCAACCTAAGATACATCGACTTCAGCTACGCTATTCTCACAGCTGAAGTTGCCTATCTTAGGTCGACTTACCTCGCTTCCTCACGGTGCGGGGTCGACTGTGCTTCCGCCTCTCACTGTGCTGGAGTACAGGAGTCGATGGCAGAGCGATCGGGGATCAATTTACGCTAGACGCGATAAATTGATCCCCGATAGATCGAGCACAACCTGCCGATCAGGCAGGTAGTGTAGACATACCCTTAGTGAAAAACTCTGTATCTCCCCATGGGCTGGGCTCTGCAGAATTTCTTACATCCTGGTTTGACGTACTTGTCACCACTTGGTACTGCAAATCTCTTTCAGCGAACACCTGCAATCTACTCTGTGAGGTTAGCCCGTGCCTTAGTGGATGACTACTGCTGTTTGGTGCCAGGTTCCATTCAGACATTGAAACAAATATTCAGCGCCAGTCCTCGCTTCTGCTGCCAGTTCATAACGTCGGTTACCGCGCTCTATGACCTTTCTTCAGGTAAACTGCAAAAAGGCAGCATTCTCTTCTCGAAACAAATGCTGCAGTGCCCTTTGACTGTTATGGGCATGTTTGTGTTCTCAGCTACCTATTGGCATTTTAATGGCACTCGGCACCATAGCTTTGCTAGACACGGTGCCGGATGCAGCACCTATCCTTTGGTGTGTGTGGGAAGCTGAGAAGTACAACACAGTGGTGAGTGACCTCAGTCCAGATTGTAATAGACAACTGTCCATGTAACGATTGGTCCTGTTGTTGACGGTCCTGACCAAGGGCAAGGAACGAAGGGGTCTTCTCAAACTAGGTTCAGATGTGGCTACAAAGCCAGTGAAGGGACTAGATCTGGTGGTAATTTGGCTCAGGCTTCCTGGAGTGAGGGTATCTTACTGTGGCATTCTGAAGGTGAGAGAGCCGGGATTTAGGAGGCAATAAAAATAGAATTGCAGTAGTTGGGACAGAAAGAGCGTGATGCATGAATAAAGATTTTAGCAGAGGCTGGGCTCAGACTTACAGATGAAGCATAGGGGAGGAGAATGAAATTGCTGTCCCTATGCCAGAGGAGGGGACTTGCTGAGCAGTGTCTCATATTTTTTATTTTCAGATGATCTCATTCCCCCTTCAGACTTGCTCGAGATGGTTGTCTCCTGGATCTTTGAGGACCCCCGTTTGATACTCATCACTTTTTTAAACACTCCTATTGCAGCCAACCTGCCAATAGGATTTTTAGAGCTCACCCCCCTCACTGGACTGATCCGCTGGTGTGTGAAGGCCCCGTTGGCTTACAAAAGGAAAAAGAAGGCCTCTCTCTCAAATGGTCACCTAACCAATAAAATCGCCAAGGACTCAGCCGCTGGAGCTGACAAAGACTGCCACCTGCTGTATTCCAAACTACATCTAAGCGTCCTACAGGTTCTCATGATGCTTCAGGGGCACTTAACAGAGAAGAACCTATATGGCCGACTGGGTCTAGTGCCCTTTGACCACGTGGTTCCACTTGTTGAGGAAATTAACAGACTGTCTGATGAACTCAATCCACTCAATGCTTCCAAAGAGATTGAACTGGCTCTAGACAGATTGGCTCAGGCTCTGCAGGTGGCCATGGCATCAGGAGCATTGCTGTGCACTAGAGGTATGTCGCTGAAAGCAGCTGGTGAAGAGCCTGGCATGAAATCACTTTTCTCTGGTATGTGGGTAGGCTGTCTCTGGGTGAGGGAGGGATAATACATGGGTAAATGCATTAACAGACGAAATATTCTATAAGTCTTAGGAAATAAGAGATTGTTAGAGCTACAAGTTGGGTGTAGCAAACAGCTCAGGACAGAGAGTAAGAAAGGAAAGACCACTGATGAAAATAAGAGCTATGGACTATCAAGAAAGATTGTTGCTTTGGGGATTTGGGAGGGAATCTTCTGTTCATACTCCCACCATTGCTGCCAGGCTGTGTTGATGGTTTGTAGTTTGTTTTTTGACATGGGAGTATGTTTGTCCTCTTCTGGGCCCATAAACAGAGCCTGAATGGTACAGTTGACATCAAAACACTCCAAAGATGATGGGTCTGTGGCCTGCTTTAGGTCCTGCACAGTTAGATAATTATGGTTCCAGATTCATGTCTTTAAACCCTGTGTCCTAAACTGGTTTAAAACTGTTGAATTAAAAAATTAGAGTGTAGCCATCCATTGTACATCCTTGCAGCATAGGTTAGAGAAGGATGCAGGCTATGATTCTCCTTTGAAGAATGATACAGTGAAAATTAAAGTGACAAGGTGAGTGAGGTAATATCTTTTATTGGTGCGAGAGACAAGCATTCAAGCTATATAGGGCTTTTCTTTGGGTCTGGAAAAAGGAGTCGGAGTGTCACAGCTAAATACAAGGTGGAACAGATTGTTTAGCATAAGTAGTTAACATATTTCAATATGTGCAGTGGTGTTGTAGCTGTATTGATCCCAGGATATTAGAGAGCTTACACGGAGCTCTTCTTCAGGTCAGAAGGAGAGCTCTGTGTAAGTTCGAAAGAGTGTATCTCAGATCAACAGAAGTTGGTCCAATAAAAGATATTACCTCACCCACCTTGTGTCTCATGTATTTCAAGGGACTGTTCAAGGTGAAGTAGCCCGTTAGCACCCCTACAGTCACAAGGGGGAGAGGCTGGAGTGGAAGGTTTAGGTGGGTTACAGATTGAATGTATGGCTCATAACAACAGTATGTCATTTTATGGGGAGGGGATGGCTGTGCGTGTGTAAATTTTGCCCCAATAACTCCAGGGTAAACTTTCCCTTTTAAAAATGTGTGCTAGTCCTTCCAACACCCTGGAATGTGAAAGTCAATCCAGGTTCTTGTGGGCACGTGAATCACATATAATAAAGATGCTGCCCTGAGTTATATTGTACAGCCCATGCTTTCAAAGGGGCTGTAGTGGTGTTAACTGAGGCAGAGTTTTGCACTGCAATTAGAAGTTAGTTAACAATTCTAATTCATGAGCCAGAGTAGAATCCAGTTTGCTATTTGGCCGGTATATTGGTTCTGCGGTTTTAAAGGAAGTCAAATCTTACTTTGCCATATCTGACTCTGCGTACAGGGAGACGGGTTTTTGTGACATTTCAGAGTAGGAAAAAAACAGTTTGTGGCTCTGTGGATGGGGCCCATATGACTGAAAAGAACTACTGGTTTGCTCCCACCACAATCTCTGGCAGGACCACCGTTCTCTAAAGGAGCTCTGAAGGAGCTCTGGGGAAGGACACATTTTCAGTGGTTTAAAAGGAAATGGCATTCTGTTTGTTCAACTCGATGGTTTCTCTGCACTGGATGAGGGCCCCTGAACTAGAGCATAGGGTATAAACATGACATGGAGAATAGTCCAGGTGGTGGTTTTATCTGAAACGTTTTTGAAGCCTACATTTCTAGTCTTTTTCATCATGAGAGAAACAAGATTTGTTTGGGTGGAGGGTTTTTATGTTCCCTAGCCTGTAATTTTTAGTACTTTTTGCACAAGATGGTAAACTTGTTTCATTAGCTAAGCATTAGGATCATTATAAATCTGAGGCCTGTTGAGGAATCTTGGTGAATTTATTAAAGGACACCAACTTGAAAATCCAGTCAATGTCTAAAAGCTGTATTAAAAGTGGGGCAGGTGTAATACCTGGAACTAAAGTCCCCCTACCAATTTGTGTGGCCCAAAAATGTCTGAAAGACCCACACAAACGAAAAGTAAAAGCGGCTGGTCAAGTGATTCAACCCGAACGAAGGGTCAGCCAATCATACCATTTTCTCAGAGCAATATAACAGAACATCTGCTAACAAAACACCAGAAATCTAACCAACCTTCCCCTGCTCAGGGCTTCTCACCCAGACCCAGAGGTTCAGAGACCAGTCTTTTTTCCTAGACAGGTGTTCCCTGAGGCACCTGTGTGAACCTGAATCAACTCCTCTCCACACCTGCTACGCTGACTGTACTCAGTATTAAGTGCACAAAGCCAACTATAAATCAGGTTTTTCTCTAAGATTTTAGTTCTAGTAATCTTAGGTCTGTTTTGTAATAGTAGCAAGCCAAAACGTGAGGCTTTTTTTTTTTAAAAGTTGTTCCTTTAAACTTATTTCCTAACTACTTACTTGGCCCATCTTGTTGGGGGATTGCTGTACTAGAAGAGGAAGGGAATTCAGTATAAATACCGGCTAATCACATTTTTGGGCATTCAGTTTTCTATAGAATTGGGAGGAATTTGTTTAAACCAGCATTAAAAGGACCTCACAACTGCATGTTCTTTAGAGTAGGATTCTTGTTAAATTGGTTGGAAACTGTTTTCCCCAATAGAGCCAGTGTCCCAAATTCCATTACCAGAGTCTCTTAACACAAATCTGAAAATACCTCTTGAGGAGCGTTTCACCTCCAAGCCTGCTCGGCAGGGTGCAGCTTTCCTTGGTGGGTAAATAAAGCAGTGCACAGAGGAATGGGGCATATAAAGATACAAACCGTGCCAGGACTGGTGTCCTACTCCCCAAGTAGCAATTGGGGAAGAGGAAGGAAGGAGCAGCACACTTGTTTGTCAATAACAAACTTTGATACGACAACATAAAGTTCAGTTATAATTACAAAAACCAGTTAGAAAGGGCTGCAAGCAGAGTTCTGCTACAACAGTGGGGAAAAAGCAGAGGCGGGTGCCTTACGAAATGTAAGTTCCAATTTACATTGGGCAGTGATATTTCTGGTATTGCCTACATCTTGGCTGCCTGTTTCCCATGACTGTTGTTGGAATCCTTTGAGAGTACAACTAACCAATTTGTAGCCTTTGATACTGGGGATTTTGGAGATCTGCTCTTCCTTCTTGCCTGAACCATTCCCAAACATGTTTCTTCTACCTCAGCATGACCTGAAGCAGTCTAATACTTGATAAGGAGGTACTTTGAATCTCCATTCCTTGTCTTGTTTTGCTCAAGATGGAGTATTGCATGATGGGACATGTAGTCTTCAGGCTTCCTATTTTTAACTCTACTTCTTGTTAAAGATGAGATGACCATAGCAGTCTTCCCTTATATCAGTGGTTCCCAAACTTCAACAGCACATGAACCCCTTTCATTAAATTGTGAAATCTTGTGAACCCCCTCCTAAAAATGAATATTTCTAGGGATTTAAGATTAAATTTCCTCCACACTCCGTGGGAGTCCTGCTGCTGGACCCCATTGGCCGCCCCGGTCAACTGAGCTCCACTGAGCTTGGGCTGCAGGTCCTGCTGACCTCCGGGGCTCAGGCTGCCAACCCCAACTACCCGGCCCCACTCTGCCTAGGGCTTGGGCTGTCAGCCCCGCACGGAGTGCTGAGGTTTGGGCTGCCAGCTCCCCCACTGACGGGGGCAGGGTTCGGGCTGCCAGCCTCAACTGCCCGGCCCCGCTCTTCCTGGGGCTTGGGCTGCCAGCCCCGCGCGGAGCGCTGGGGTTCTGGCTGTTGACTTCCCTGCTGATGGGGGCAGGGCTCGGACTGCCAGCCCCAACTGCCCTGCTCCGCTCTCCCTGAGGCTCGGGCTGTCTGCCCTGCAACCGGGTCCCACCTGCTGCCTCCAATGCCTGGGGTCCTCTGGCCACCATGAGTGAAATTTTTCTGGCGAACCCCCTGTAACGTTCGGCGAACCCCCAGGGGTTTGCGAACCGCAATTTGGGAACCACTGCCTTATATGAATTGGGTGCTGCTCCCCTGGCTCTAGTTGAGTTGCCAGTGTGGCTGCCCCAGTTGGGCAAAGTTCTGTCTGTTTAATCCGCTGAGAATTTCGTGCTAGGGTTTGTCTGCCTTGCAACAGATGTGAATTTCTGTCCATTTAACTTAATATAAGGCAAGTGAGAGAATGCTCAACTGCAGATGGATGATGTGCGAAATAGTTTGTGATATAAAAGTTATAGGGAAATGTTCTCTATACATATCTTACGCATGAAAGGATGAAATTTTGGGTCTCTACTAATCCATTTTATGAAATCTGACTAAAACTTCCCAGAATGAAGAGTAGAGGGGAAAAATCTTTTATTTTGCTTTATCCACACTCTGTTTTCTATCCTCTTGAATTTCAGATGACTTGAGAACAGTGTGCGCTCGGCTACCACACAACAAGTAAGGGACCTTTCTAAACTTGTATTTATTTTAATGCATATTTCAAGGCATTTCCTAGATGTTTGTTGAGGCAGACATCTGCCCTGAAGAGCTTATAATGTAAGTGTGCTTTTTTGGAAGGTGTGCTTTAGTCAAACACAAGTTTTGGGGATCAATACAGGAGCAACTGGGTGAAATTTCACAGATGTATAGATTCCAAGGCCAGAAGGAACTTGTGATCATGTATAACACAGGCCAGAGAGCTACCTCCAAAATAATTCTTAGAGCATATATTTTAGAAAAACATCCAATCTTGATCTAAAAATGGTCAGGGATGGAGAATCCGCCATGACCCTTGGTAAATTGTTCCAATGTTGAATTATCCTCACTGTGAAAAATTTAACATCTTGTTTCCAGACTAAACTTGCTAGCTTCAACTTCCAGCCACTGGTTTGTGTTATACCTTTCTCTGCTACATTGAAGAGCCCTTTATTAAATATGTTTCCCATGTAGGTACTTATAAATTGTGACAAGTCATCCCTTAACCTTCTCTTTGTTAAGCTAAATAGACAGACTCCAGGAGTTCAAACACTAAGTAGGGCATATTTTTCCTAATCCTTTAATCATTCTCATGGCTCTCCTCTGAACCCTCTCCAATTTAACATCCTTCTTGCATTTGCGAGCACCAGAACTGGACGCAGTATTCCAGCAGCAGTCACACCAGTGCTAAATACAGAAGTAAATTAACCTCCCTACTACTGGAGAGTCCCCTCTTTATGCATCCCAGGATGGCATCAGCTCTTTTGGCCACAGTGTCACAATGGTAGCTCATATTCAGCTGATTATCCATCACGGCCCCTAATCTCTTTGAATCACTACTTGGCAGGATAGAGTCCCCCATCCTGTAAGTATGGCCTACATTCTTTTGTTCTGAGATGTATGTATTTACATTTAGCTGTATAAAAATGCATATAGTTTGCTTGTGCCCAGTTTACCAAGCAATGTAGATTGTGCTGAATCACTAGCCTATCCTCTTTGTTACTTACCACTCCCCAAATTTTTGGGTCATCTGCAAATGGGTTACTAGCGATGAGTTTGTTTTCTTCCAGGTCATTGATAGAAATGTTAAGTAGAGTAGGGTCAAGATCCCATTCCTGCAGGGGCCCACTGGAAACACACCTGCTTGATGATGATACCCTGTTTACAATTACATTTTGAGACCTATCAGTGAGCCAATTTTTCATCCATTTAATATGTGCCATATTAATTTTATAGTCTAGCTTTTTAATCAAAATGTTGTGTGGTATCAAGTCAAATGCCTTAGAGAAGTCTACGTATATTAGATTAACACCATTCTCAACCAAATTTATAATCTCATTAAAAAAAAGATACCAAATTAGTTTGACAGAATCTATTTTCCATGAACACATTTTGATTTGTATTAATTACATTACTCTCCTTTATTCTTTGTTAATTGAATACTGTATCAGCTGCTCCATTATCTTGCCCAGGATACAAGTCCAGCTGTCAGGCCTATAATTACCTGGGTCATCCCATTTACCCTTTATAATTAGTACAACATGAGCTTTCTTCCAGTCGTCTGGAACTTCCTCAGTGCTTCAAGACTTACTGAAAATCAACACTAATGGTCCAGCGAGCTCGTCAGGATGCTCTTTTAAACTCTTGGATGCAAGTTAACTGGACCTGTTTATTTACAAATGTCTAACTTTACTAGTTTTTGTTTAACATCCTCCAGAGACTAGTGGAATGGAGTGTTACCACCATATGATGAGATTGTATCACCTATTTTTCCCCAAATACAGAACAGAAATATTTATTGAAGCCTTTAGCATTTTCTGCATTATTATTAATTCTATCATTTCCATCTAGTAATGGACCAATACCATTTTCAGGATTGTTTTTGTTCCTAATACATGTTTTGAAAACTCTTCATTGACCTTGACCCTGCAGGCCACAGATTTCTCCCTGTGTCCCGTTGCTAGCTGCCTTCATGTCCCCTATAAACCAGCATGGCCTTTTTCCTCAGTTGTGGAATTATGGTCTTTTTGGGAATCTTAAATCAGTAAATTCTTAAATGGTTCCCAACTATAATTCAAGATAGTTTGACTTCTGGTATACAGGAGGTCATATTAAATGATCTAATCGTTCCTTGTGGCCTTAAAATCTGTACAAATCCCCAAGCCAGGCAGACCCCATTAAAGTCAGTGAGACTCCTCCTTGGTCCACCCAGTTTGCAGGATAAGAGCCTGGATTAAGACAAATAGACAAACAAGACTGTGAAAGTGAAATGCAATTTTGAAAAATTACCTCTGCCCCATCCCTAATTCCCACCTATTATACTTAGACTCCATGCTTAACCATGCTATTTTTTGTTTGTTGTTGTAACCATTATTAGCCAAAATATTAAAACCTGAGTCTCTAAAGGTAGGCTTTGATATCTGAAAATCAGGCCATTTCTGTTTGGGTTTCTAAGTGTGGATTTAGCTTAACTTTAGGCACCTGGGGTTGAAAATGTTGGCCTTAACATTTGCCTATTTTTAAAAAATTAACCCTTGCTGATTTTGGGTATTTAACCCTAGCTTATATAAATCATTGACAGTCTTGCTCCTTTTTATCATCCCTCTGAAACCTGAGCCCTCTCCCTCTCTCCTGCAGCCTGGCCATAGAGCCTCACAGAGCATTGCCCTTTGGAGAGATGGTAACCAGAGCCCCCTCTTTCTTGACAAACCAGCTGTTCAACAGGATTACTGAAAATACTTAACTCTGTTGATTGTCATGGACAGTGGTCCTTTGAGAAATATCACTGTGCATGTACCTTGCACCATACACATCAGTCTGCAGGATGTCATAAGCATAATGCCACCATCTCTCCCTAAGGCACTTTCCAGTGTTTGTTGCTACGCATTGGCAGGGGCTTTTTAGTGACTCTTCTTGTCATGGAGCAGGACTTCTGCCAAACTGCTCCTTGTTCGGACAATTTATTATTGGAGTAATACTTACATCTATCTGGATCTTCTTTTCGCAGCCTACTCCAGCTGGTGATTTCAGGTCCAGTGCAACAACCAACCCATGCTGCTTTGCCACCAGGATTTTATCCTCATATCCACACCCCTCCGCTGGGCTATCCTGCACATGCAGCACACCCTGCGTTGCCTGCACATCCAGCTCATCCAGCACTCCCAGCCCATCCTGTGCAGACATTTATACCAGGCATGACTTTCCCATACAGGCCTATTCGCTAAAGAACCTAACTGAAACTGTACAATGTGCACACATTTTTCCCTGACTGGGGAAGCCTTACAGAGGAAACCAAACATTTATGGAACCATATTTTCCTCTTTAATATTGTGTTGTGTGAGTTTCTTCAGGAGTAGGGGAGAAGCAGATGCTAGGCTGCTCTAGCCCTAAACATGGACAATTTCTTATTAATCCATATTTATGGATGAGAGACAAAAACAAGCCCTCTGGAATGTATGGGTTTTTTTAATATCAACTCTAACTCCTCTAATGAGCAGTACCACTGTATTTCTTGATCTGGTGTTTCTCACATGTACACGTGTCTGACTCTGTAGGGAGACCATCTACTTTCTTGCTCCTTCTCATTTGTGAGGGACAGAGAGAAAACCATACCAAGACTTGCAAGTTAGTCCCTTGCCCCTGTTCTTTCTCTTTGTAAACATTTGTATCCATTGTATATTTTTGGCACTGCGAATGCTTGCTTCTGAAGTGCAAGGTGTAGGGGAGGGTAGCACTTCCTTTGAGAGGAAACCACTAAAGAAAAGAGTGAGAAGGGATCGCTTGCCTCACTGTTATCTCTCAAATGGTGTTCAGCAAATCCAATTTTTTTTAGCCCTCTGCTAGGAAGGAACTTACTTCCTTTGCAATTGCAACCTCCTTGTGTTTTTTTGGTAGGCCTCTGGAATATCCTTTTCACATGTTCAAATGAACAAATTTGTGAAATGTAGAGATCAAATCTGGTATCACTAACTAATGCTGGTTGGCAAAAACGGATCAACAGCTTACTGCAACAAATTAGTTACTGATGTTTACCAGTTTAACCTTTTACTGCAATTAATTTGCAGCCACACAAAAAATACATACTGATATTGTTCCAGAGAAGTACCAGTACCACAGGCTTTTAATTAGAAATGGTGTACTCTGTGGAAAAGTGTTCTAGTCAAGATAATACGTTTGTCTTCTGTATCACTGTAGTGAAATACATAATGTATCCCCACTCAGAATTGGGTAGTTTTCTAGCACAGTGAAATTCTCTAAGCCCCTTTCATTTGCTTTAGAAGGAAGCAAGGGCATCCTTTTTCTAGGAGTCAATCACTTTATTTCTTTATACATATTTCAGATGTCATGTGTGGCAATAATAGTTATCCAATTACACACTAAAATCAAAGGACAAAGAGATGGAAGCTGGGGCTTGGCACTTGTAATTCACTCAATAAATTACAACTGGAGAGTAATCCTGATGTTTGTCTACTTCTCTTTCCCTGGAAAGATAAAATTAATCACTTGGTAGAAGCTGCAACAAGATGAAAAGGTCCTGAAGCTAAGAACTACTGAGCATAAAGGAGTATGAAAAGATATTTATCAATACACATTGTACCATATCTCCTTTAAAAGATTACTTGAAAGGGGGAAGTAGAGGTGGTGATAACCTTGATGTGTAACACCCATGTTTATTTTGTTTTTACCTGTAGTTAATTGATTTTAAATTGTCTGCAGCCTGTTTTCCAAAATTTGTGCTCAAGGATGGGACTCCATTTTTTTTTTAAATTAAAACTCTTGGATTTCTTTCTTGTTTTGTATCTCTGACCTATTTCAGACACTCAAATTAAAAACCTTACTTTAGACGTTTCCTATCATCATCCCTTTGAAGGATTATAGTTTCAAATCAGATGGTGTCAGCAGACAATTAACCTACCAAATGAATGGGGACTTTTGTTATGGTGGAGGGACCATTAACCTCTACCTCCTGATGATTTGGGTTTGAGAAAGGGTGTCCTGGATATGCATAGCATGATGATGCATATCTGGATTCCATGCTGCTGTCAACTGGTTCTAGAAGGAATTTAAATACTCTCGTTCAGCAGTTTTTAACAAGGGGCCTGGAGTCCCCTGGGAGGGCATGAACAGGTTTATGGGGGGGCTATCAAAATAAACCAGAGAGCGGGGCCAGTATTAGACTCATTGGGGCCCAGGGCAGAAAGCTAAAGTCCAAGCCTGGGACTGAAGCCAAAGACCGAGCAAGTTAGCTTCATGGGGGCCCACCATGGTGTGAGTCTCTGGGCAATTGCCCTGCTTGCTACCACCTAAGGCCAGCCCTGGCTATTAATCTACTGTATTTGCCAAAAACCAGTTGTTGTGGCACATGTTGGCTGTGGAATTCTTATAGCATGGTGGGGGGGACTCAGAAAGAAAACCGGTTGAGAGCCCCTGCTCTTGTTCCTATGTTAAGCCGGTTGGCATGTCATTTACACATCTCTGATGTCAGTGAAGTTTGTAGTAATTTTGATTATGGTATTCAACCAGTGTAGAATGTCCCATGATGCTCTCTCCATTCAAAACCAAAATGTGCGTGATGGATTCTTGCTGTGTATTGGGGACCATTCTGGCCACTGGCTGAACTTTAAAAGGCAAAGTTTACTGTAGACTGAGTAGAATAGTGAGAGCAGCCACTGTTGCATCAAACTGCATCTGGCACAGGAAGGGCTTACATGATCTTCTGTTTATCATGTAGTGATCTGCACAGTTCTTAGAAAAGCTAGCAAGATAGCTTACAGCAGCAGTGCTCAGTTTATGCATGGTGACCCTTTCGTCATTAGCAGTTGTCCATAGTCATCTGCCCATTTGCTCACTCGTAACAAGATCCTGTCATTTGTCCCATACACCTCTGCACTAATTGCCATTGAGCCACCTTTGAAGCACTATGGCTCCTGGAGCAGAGGCTTATGGGGTGCAAGGGGCTTGTAAAAGGGTCTCTATTTACGTTAAAATGCATTAACTTATCTCACTGCAAAAGTTTGTGTATGTCAGCTTTGTGATTGTAATAAATTCTTCCAAGGTACATTTACAAAGTTCCAATGACACAGCTCTTTCATCAGAGAAATTCTGTCAGGCTGTGTTTTCCCAGTGCGTGGGCACAGAATCATAGACTTTAAGGTCAGAAGGGACCATTATGATCATCTAGTCTGACCTCCTGCACAACACAGGCCACAGAATCTCACCCACTCACTCCTGTAACAAACCCCTAATAGTTTGAGCTATTGAAGTCCTCAAATCATGGTCTAAAGACTTGAAGATGCAGAGAATCCTCCAGCAAGTGACCACGCCCTACTCTGCAGAGGAAGGCAATCTGCCCTGGAGGAAAATTCCTTCCTGACCCCAAATATGGCTATCAGCTAAACCCTGAGCATGTGGGTAAGCCTCACCAGCCAGACACCCAGGAAAGAATTCTCTGCAGTAACTCGGATCCCACCCCATCTAACATCCCATCGGGCATATTTACTGCTAATAGCTGAAGATCAGTTAATTGCCAAAATTAGGCTAGCCCATCATACCATCTCCTCCATAAACTTATCGAGATTAGTCTTGAAGCTAGATATGTCTTTTGCGCCTACTGCTCCCCTTGGAAGGCGGTTCTAGAACTTCACTCCTCTGATGGTTAGAAACCTTTGCCTAATTTCAAGTCTAAATTTCCTGATGGCCAGTTTATATCCATTTGTTCTTGTGTCCATGTTGGTACTGAGTTTAAATAATTCCTCTCCCCCCCTGGTATTTCTCCCTCGGATATATTTATAGAGAGCTATCATATCTCCCCTCAGCCTTCTTTTGGTTAGGCTAAACAAGCCAAGTTCTTTGAGTCTCCTTTCATAAGACAGGTTTTCCATTCCTTGGATCATCCTAGTAGCCCTTTTCTGTACCTGTTCCAGTTTGAATTCATCCTTCTTAACCATGGGAGACCAGAACTGCACAAAATATTCCAGATGAGGTCTCACCAGTGCTTTGTATAACAGTACTAACACCTCCTTATCTCGACTGGAAATACCTCACCTGATGCATCCCAAGACCGCATTAGCTTTTTTCACGGCCATATCACATTGATGGCTCATGGTTATCCTGTGATCAACCAATATTCTGAGGTCCTGCTCCTCCTCTGTTACTTCGAAATGATGCATCCCCAGTTTATTACAAAAATTCTTGTTATTAATCCCTAAATGCATGACCTTGCACTTCTCACTATTAAATTTCATCCTGTTCCTATTACTCCAGTTTACAAGGTCATCCAGATCTTCCGGAGGCATGAAGGGGAGATGTTCATCTTAAAAGTCTCCATGAATGCATGATTTTGTCTCTGGACCTAGAGAGAAATCTGAATTATGCATGAACTACATTAAAGTGTTTTGTATCAAAGGGGTAGCTGTGTTAGTCTGTATCCACAGAAACAACGAGGAGTGTGGTGGGACCTTAAAGACTAACAGATTTATTTGGGCTTAAGCTTTCTGTGGGTAAAAAACACCCCCTGGAGCACTGCAAGGTTCAGTGCTTTAAAGTGCCAGGGTGGACAGTGCACCAGCACTGCTAGCTAGTCCCCTCCTGGAGGTGCTTTAACGGGCAGTGCTTTAATGTTGCTCCTGGAGATGTGCCCAGCAGGGGGCGCTGCTGCCCAGGGCCAACTCCCCAGCGAAGCCTCTGGCAGCTGGGGTGGGGGGAGGGGAAGCAGTCGCAGACACTGCTCAGGTCGGCCGCGCCCCAGGGACAGGCGCAGAGCCTTGAGGCTAGTGCTGTAGCGGGACGGCCGCGGGTCTACAGCTGCCTCTCACCGGCGGGGCGCTCACAGCACGGGCGGCCCCCCGCCGCTCTGCGCTCCGGCCGCTGCCAACCCCCGAGAATCAGCTGGTGCGCATGCGCGAACAGTTCCGGCAACGACGGCGATCCGGGTGTCACGTGGGGCCGGGGAGCCTATGGGGCGGCGGCTTGCTGCGGGGTCGCCGGGAGTCGGTGTCTGGGCCTGTGGCGCCTGCTGGTTCCTCAGGGGCGGCCCCGCAGCCTCCGCCGGCCCGGAATGTGCTGAGCGACGCCGCCGCCGCGTTCCCGTAGCAGGCCGAGGCAGCCGCCGCCTCGCCCGAGGTGAGTGACGGGGGCTGGAGCCCCGGCCGCTGGTGCCGCTCGGCCCGGCCCCGCCTGACGGAGGGACCTGCCTCAGCGAGCCTGAGGTGCGGAGCCCCCGACCCGCCCCGGGAGTCGCTGCCCGGCCTCGAGTCCGTGCTCCCGCCGAACTGCTGCGCCGGGCCCGGGGAGCGCCTTGAGCCAGCCGCAGCCGGGCGTCCCTCGCCGCTCACACCCCTTCACCCTGCGGGGCAAGGAGCGGCGCGGCCCGGAGCGCCGGGGACTCCGGGCCCCGCTTCCGAGCGCGTAAGGGTTTGTCTGCAGGCGGAGCTCCCCCTGACCGACCTCGCGTCTTCTGGTGCCTTGCTCGGGGAGAGTCCCTCAGGAGTGACGCCAGGTGGACACGCGCCCTTAGTTTTGGTTCCAGATGTTTCTCTTGGGCTGTGGGAAGAGGTAAAGGAGGTGATTTCCGAATTCTCTGCCATGACACAGTCCCAAGTCTTCAGTGCCAGCGCTGGGATATCTGGATTCCCTGTAGAGACCACTGTCAGGCAGCTCTGTTCGTCTTGTTTTTATCAAATCTGTGGTTTGATGTGGAGAATTCAAAGATCACACACTTCTTGGAATTCATTTCCTCCTTTCATCTCACCATTTCATGGAAATTATTGTTGTAATTTGTAAGCTTTTTTTGGCAGTATTAACTAGCCTAGTTTAATTGGGACACTTGTTGCTGTGATACAAGTATCTAGAGTTAATGGAAAGATTTGGGTCAGGTCTTTAGTGGTTTGAGATGTAATCCCAACTTGGTCACTGAGTCACTAGGTAGCCCTGTGCAAATTACTTATGGCCCAATTTTCAGAGGTGCTGAACACTTGCAGCTCCTGTTGACTGCAGTGGTCCAGTTCCTTAGAAAATCAAGCTAATTTCTGTGTGCCTTGCCTCATTTGTAAACTTGGTAGTAATACTACTTCCCTGCTCTAGAGGGATGTGTTTACTTAATGTTTGTGATAGTGGATATGTGTGGAGAGTTTTTTTTTTTTTTACTTACTATGGTTCAGTTTCATAATTGTTTAACTATCTGATATGAGTGTGACAACTTAAATTCTCATTGTCTAATATAAACTTTAGTGTGAGAAATAGAAAAGATCTATAAATCAAGTTTAAAGGGAATTACACCTTGGGCATGGCTACACTTGAAACTTCAAAGCGCTGCCGCGGGAGCGCTTTGAAGTGTGAGCGTGGTCACGCGCCAGTGCTGGGAGACAGCGCTCCTGGTGCTCCACCCCCATGAGGGGATTAGCTTAGAGCGCTGGGAGCATGGCACACACTGGCACTTTACAGCGCTGTAACTTGCTGCGCTCAGGGGGGTGTTTTTTCATACCCCTGAGCGAGAAAGTTGCAGCACTGTAAAGTGCCTGTGTAGCCATAGCCCTTGTCTCATGGCTAACTATTCAGGAAAAGAGGATGGAACTGATTTTAAATTAAACGTTTCCTATTGTTTCCTGCATAGTCACTCTCAAACATTGATTCCTGGTTGGAAGTGTTTGCTGCTCTAGACTACCAGGCTATACTTTCGTAGCTGCTGTAAGGTACAACTTTATTTTACCTATAATTTAGTGAAGGGAGAGTTTGCTTTTAAAATTAGATTAGGCAACAGCTACACGTTTTAAGATATATTCTCATTCTGAAGGGCTCACCCCCACATACTGAGGTGAAGCAGTTTTAGTTTGTTTCTTGTCTTTCAGTCTGAACGATCTCATAGCATTTTACAATTTTTCAGATGTTGCTGAGCCTGGGATATGTGGCTGGAGTAGATTCCTCCATTGAATTTGTTCTGTTTTTTTAGTATGATTGTATTTTAATATTGCAAATATACAGAACAAAAAGCACCTGTGTACATCTATACATATATACAAGAATTGTTTTCACCCTCTACTGAAATGCAGCCATTTGGGGTACATTGCTGAATTTTTTTGTAATGGTTCACAGCAATGCTACAACAGGTTAGGACTAGGGATGTAAAATATTAAACGGTTAACCAATAAGCATTAGTCTTACTTCGAATGTATTCAGTAAATGTTTAAAACAGCTTGGTAAAATAATTTTGTGACGTAATACCGAATGCGCACATTAGAAATGCCGCAGCAATACCATTTCATAGTGTATGTGGAACTAGGTTCTGCATTGTTAGGAGCATTGCTATGGAACTGATGTCACTCTTTGGTGGTAGTAAACCTTCAAACAGCATCATGTAGGTTATCGTGATTTTTGGTAACTACTTTTCCCTAAAAAGAAAAGGAGTACTTGTGGCACCTTAGAGACTAACCAATTTATTTGAGCATGAGCTTTCGTGAGCTACAGCTCACTTCATCGGATGCATACCGTGGAAACTGCAGCAGACTTTATATATACACAGAGAATATGAAACAATACCTCCTCCCACCCCACTGTCCTGCTGGTAATAGCTTATCTAAAGTGATCATCAGGTTAGGCCATTTCCAGCACAAATCCAGGTTTTCTCACCCTCCACCCCCCCCCCCCCACAACCTGGATTTGTGCAGGAAATGGCCCAATTTGATTATCATGCACATTGTGTAAAGAGTTGTCACTTTGGATGGGCTATCACCAGCAGGAAAGTGAATTTGTGTGGGGGGGTGGAGGGTGAGAAAACCTGGATTTGTGCTGGAAATGGCCTAACCTGATGATCACTTTAGATAAGCTATTACCAGCAGGACAGTGGGGTGGGAGGAGGTATTGTTTCATATTCTCTGTGTATATATAAAGTCTGCTGCAGTTTCCACGGTATGCATCCGATGAAGTGAGCTGTAGCTCACGAAAGCTCATGCTCAGATAAATTGGTTAGTCTCTAAGGTGCCACAAGTACTCCTTTTCTTTTTGCGAATACAGACTAACACGGCTGTTACTCTGAAACCTACTTTTCCCTAGTGAAGATGGAGCGATCGAAAAGGAGTAATGCCTGGAATCATTTCACAAAAATAACAGAAGATGCAGTTAAATGTAAACTGCGTAAGACAGAGCTGAGGTATGCAAACAGCATCGGAGCAATGCTGAACCATTTGAAGCTGAAACATCCCTCTGTTTCATGTGAAAAAGAAGGCAAAACTCAAACAACACTGACAGTGTTTCTGATAGTTCAAGAAAATGCAACACACAAAGTGGCAAAAAACTAACTGAGGTGTTGTGCACCATGATCACTACAGATATGCTGCCTCCAAGTGTTGTTGAGGATACAGTTTTTTGTGCATTGATAAGTTTGGTAGAATGTGAATACTGTGTGCCTGTGAGACAGACTATAACCTTCTGACTAGAGAAGTGCTATGAGGACTGTGTGAAATCTGTCCAGGAAAAATTGGAAAACACAAAGTAGCTTTCACCACCGACTGCTGGACAGCATTAACTACAGAAAGCTACATGATTGTCACTTGCTATTATATTGAAAATTGGGAGCTTCAGTCCACGGTTCTACAAACCAAAAGTATGGCAGAACGACGTATAGCGGAAAACCTTGCTGAAAAATTAAACGCTACAATGGAAAGATAGGGTCTGGCAGGCTGTGTCTTAGTGTGCATATACGATAATGCAAGCAACATTGTGTTCGTCAACACACCGAGGTATGTTACATGGGAATCTGTCAATTGTTTTGCCCGTACATGGCAGCTAGCCGTAAATTATGAGTTTTCTTCAAGTAGCGTGAATCGTGCTGTTGCGGCTGCAAGTAGACTAGGTGCACACTGCCACCACAGCACCGTGACTGCAAAAGCACTCGAAAGAAAACAAACACAGCTTCAGGGTAGGCGATGCTGTCTGATCCAGTCATGTAAAACTCACTAGAATTTGTTTTATGACATATTCAGCATCTGACTCAGTGAGCAAAGGTGGGCTATAACAGCTGCGCTTTCAGATAGCCCTATAACAAAACAATCTGATACCCAAACACTTCAGCTGCAAGATGAGCACTGGTAATTAGTAGAGGATATCTTATTGCTACTTTCCACTTTAAAATGCACTACAACTGCCATGTCTGCTGAACAGTCAATCTTCTCCAAACTGACTGCAAAAGCAAAGCTCCTGTTGAAAATGGAAAAGTTGCTAATTTCAGGGCTGTTGTTCGTCACTCTCTGGAGCATCACATGAAACCCGATGATCCGGCCATAACTGCCAAACCTGCACTTATTGCCTCCTTTTCAGATCCATGTCATAAACACATGCAGTTTCTTTCGCCGGTTGTCCAGATGGCTGCTAAAGCAAAGCTTCTGCACTTGCATCGATGTTAGAAATAGAAGCACCTCCAAGTGCTGTGGCTGAATTGGATGAGCCGATAGAGCCAGCACTGAAAAAAATGTGTGAAACTGAGAAGTGCTGTAGTGATGCTTTTAGGTGAAGATTATACCAATGAGGAGAATGCAGTACAAAATGAACTGGAATGTTGTTATTTCAGGGAGCCTTGTCCTTCACTGGAATGCAGTCCATTGGCATGATGCAGTCCATTGCACAGCGTTTTTTAAGGCTTGGAATGTACATACCTGTGCATTCTAGCATTGTCTATGCCTATAGAACATGTTTCCAATGCTCGCCTTACTGTTGTTTATCTGTGCATGAGACTGACACCAGAGCATGTAAACGTGTTAATTTTTCTTAACAAAAATCAGCAGTAGAGTTGAAATTCTAATTGGATTTTTTGTGTTTTTGGACAGCTCGGGGATATTATGTAAAAAGTTAAACAAAAAAGTGGGTTTTACACATAAGACTATTTTTGTTGTTAGTAAAGACACTTGACAAAGGTAATATGTACATAGGGTAGATTGTGAACTTGTTAATGATTAAATGTTTAGCCGATACAGTTTCAGTAGTTTAAATGGTTACTTTTTTAAATGCTATTTAGATCCCTAGTTAGGACAAGGACTGAAGAAGAAGATCATGTCCAGTTGAAATTGCAGGTGGAGGTTTCAGTTGGGAGAATGTAGTCACACAACTTGGAATTTGAGCAGGATGCCAGATGAACACCACGTTCTTTCATGAAATGTTATGAGATTTTTAATCACAATAGGTCAAACTCAGTTTTGTGTCTGATCTGAAAGATAGCACTTCAGCATAGTGCCCACCAGCACCAGGTTGGGGGGACTCGCTCAATTTTGACTTGGAAAGAAGAGTACAGAATGACCAGCACCATCTACAAAATAACCAGCACCTTTCTCGAGGTTTAGAGCAGCCTGTTTTCTAGCACTGTAAACATATGCAGTTTCAGTACAACATTTAAAAAAAAAAAAAAGTTCCCTGTTCTGAAGAGTTTACAATCTAACTTGCACATGGGAAAGCATATTCAATTTCTTATTGCACTAGAATGATAGTTTGTCAGCTTTTCTTTTAGCAGTGGATTGTACAGTGGTTTGATTTTTTTTCCCTTTTGCTTGTTGAACAGCACAGAAAATGCCCAGTGCATTGGCATCAAAAAGGATTCTGCAAGTACACTGTTATGCATTCTGCATGAGCATCCAGTTTCATCTCCAAGTACTTAACCCATTTCCAGGGTTTCAAATTCATGTCTTTGCTTTCCTGTGCAGGGTTGAGTGGCTTAATGTCTCATATTTTAAGGCCAGAAGGGACCATTATGATCTAGTCTGACCTCTTGCATCACACGGGCCATAGTTTTGTCCCAGTGATTTCTGTATCCAGTCCAACAACTTGTTGAACTGGAGCATACCTTTCAGAAAAAATCCTGTCTTTATCTATAGACTCCAAGTGATGGAGAATTTACCATATTTCTTGGTAAGCTATTCCCATGATTAATTACCTTCATTGATAAAAATGTGCATCTTATTTCTAGTTTGAATGTTACTGACTTAACTTTTAACTGCAGGATCTCATTTGGCCTTGTCTGCTAGGTTAAAGAGTCCTTTGGTATGGAATAGCTTCTCCCAGTGAATTTACCCGTGGACTAATCGGATCTCTTAACCTCTTCTTCTCTAGTAGAGCCCTGATGATTCCTCAGAATGCTGCCACAAGGCTGGGTTCCAAAATAATATTTTAAGTAGATGATTTTAATTACAGTTTGTCAAATAATCTGTGTCTTGCCTTGCAAACCAATGCTTTAACCCAGGGATAGTCAATAGGTGGACCACAGGCCAAATCCGGAAAGCCAGAGACCATGAAATCTTTTTATTTACTTATCGTTGTTGTTGTTATGTTTCGTATTATTTTCTCTGGAGTCTGCACCTTGGCTAAATACCTTGACCAAGAAATTTGCACTTTGAAAAAAATAGATTACGTCTTCTTTAACAAGTCCTTGTCTGACTGGTAATAATGAAGAATCATACAGTGATATAGTAAACATTACTCTGGTATACTGTTGTCCTTTTGGAGTAGCTCTTCTGTTCTGTACTTTTAGCTGACTACTTCTTACTAAAAAGTAAGTTTTTTATTGTGGGATATTATTATTTTATTGTGAGATCTTGCAGAGAAACTGAAAAAGCATTTGGCTTGCAAGGACATCTTTTATTAATGCCACTTGAAAGATTTGGAGTTCCTCACCCTCATATCTTTATCTAAGCTAAGAAGTATTATCATCACCTTCTTTATGGAAGTCTGAGTCGAGATTATGTTGCTCAGATATTGCAAATTCAGAGGAGCTGTGACAGTGGAATTCAGAGTATCTGTTTTTGCCTGTGGAAGGACAAGGTGCCTCCAATTTAACATTATGCGTATGAAAAAGACAGAATCACCCACGCTTGTTTTTGTATCAGGGAACAGTCCAGCATTTCTTTTAGGCCTACTGTTAGCTCTTTGGGGCGGGGATTGTCTTTACTTTTGGGTGTTCTTCAGTACTGAGAACACTGATGCTGCACAAATAAATATATTTTGACTCAGTCAGTGGTGGTATCCTGTGCACACAGCACAGATACCTCCCTGTTAGCAATCTGCAAAGCAACCCATATAGGCCTCAGTGTGCCTATCTTCACCATATGGTACAGACTAGAGGTGTGGGCTTCAGCGAAAGCAGCCTTTGGTAGGTGAGCTTTAGTGCCTCTATTGACCTCTAACGCCTGTAGGGTTACCATTAGTACTTCATTCTTATGATAATCACATCTTGATTTTAGTAAAGCTTTTGATACTGTCACACATGATCTTCCATAAATAAACTGGGGAAATGCAACCTAGATGGAGCTACTATAAGGTGGGTACAAAACTATTTGGAAAACCGTTCCCAGAGAGTAATCATCAGTGGTTCACAGTCATGCTGGACAGGCATAACGAGTGGGCTCCCGTGGGGATCAGGTCTGGGTCCGGTTCTGTTCAATATCTTCTTCATTGATTTAGATAATGGCATAGAGAGTACACTTATAAAGTTTGTGGGCGATACCAAGCTGCGAGGAGTTGCAAGTGCTTTGGAGGAGTTGCAAGTGCTTTGGAGGATAGGATTAAAATTCAGAATGATCTGGAGAAATGGTCTGAAGTTAATAGGATGAAATTCAATAAGGACAAATGCAAAGTACTCCATTTAGGAAGGAACAATCAGTTGCACACATACAAAATGGGAAATGACTGCCTAGGATGGAGTACTGTGGAAAGGGATCTGGGGGCCATAGTGGACCACAAGCTAAATATAAATCAACAGTGTAACGCTGTTGCAAAAAAAGCGAACATCATTCTGGGATGTATTAGTAGGAGATTTGTAAGCAAGACACAAGAAGTAATTCTTCCACTCTGCTCTGCACTGATTGGGCCTCAACTGGAGTATTGTGTCCAGTTCTGGGCACCACATTTTAGGAAGGATGTGGACAAATTGGAGAGTTCAGAGAAGAGCAACAAAAATGATTAAAGATCTGGAAAACATGACCTATGAGGGAAGATTTGAAAAAATTGTGTTTGTTTAGTCTGGAAAAGAGAAAACTGAGTGGGGACATACCTTTTTCAAGTATGTAAAAAGGTTGTTACAAGGAGGAGGAAGAAAAATTGTTTTTCTTAAGCTCTGAGGATAGGACAAGAAGCAATGGGCTTAAATTGCAGCAAGGGAGGTTTAGGTTGGACATTAGGAAAAACTTCCTAACTGTCAGTGGTTAAGCACTGGAATAAATTGCCGAGGGAGGTTGTGGAATATCCATCATTGGAGATTCTTAAGAGCAGGTTAGACAAACACCTGTCAGGAATAGTCTAGATAATTAGTCCTGCCACAAGTGTAGGGGACTGGACTAGATGAGTCCTTCCAGTTCTATGATTCTGTGTTTGGGACATCTTAAAAAAGAGAGACTGGAGAAACTTAACTTTATTTTCTGGCATTTTTCTCTCTCATTCCAGACACTTCTGCAAAGTTCAAAGTTTAGCACAGTCTAAAACCTACATTAAATTATGTACATCATTCCTGCTTTCTTGATGATACTTGGAGTGCACCGTCCATCCTGTGATGCCTTAAATACAAATAATTGCAATAAGGCTTCTGGGATTTGATATCCTAGAATGTCTTTTTTACTCTTCTGGAAAGGTAGGAATACCAAGATAATCCAGTTTTTAAAAGCTATCTAAATCGCCATTCTATTTTGAATTCTTCCCTTAGCCTGGTTATTTGGGACACTGGCACAAATCTGTACCAGACTCTCTTTGAAATGTTACGATGTTGGAAGAGCTACAAAGTGTCTCAGAGCTGTGCCTACATCACTGATGTTGGAAAACTCCATCAGGGAAGAAATTGGAGGAGCCATGTTGGTTTACACCAGGGGTTCTCAAACTGGGGGTTGGGACCCCTGAGGGGGTTGTGAGGTTATTATGTGGAGGGTCGTGAACTGTCAGCCTCCACCCCAAACCCCGCTTTGCCTCCAGCATTTATAATGGTGTTAAATATATTTTTAAAAAAAATTATAAGGGGTATCGAACTCAGAGGCTTGTTATGTGAAAGGGGTCACCAGTACAAAAGTTTGAGAATCACTGGTTTACACTGTATTTGAAATGCAGGATCTGGGAGAAGAATGTGTTTACCAAGGCGGGAAAAATATTCTCTCTAAGCCTCTTGGAGGCTACTGCAAACAAGGTATTAAAAACCATAACCAGGTACTTGGCAGTGTCTCTTATAATGGCATGTGTGCTAAGTGAATGGATTTGATTAATTGACAGGTAGTGTTCCAGAACTGCCACTACAAATAATTGCTCAGGAGCTCAAGTCTTGAATTTCTAGATCCTGTCCCCTTTAGATAGATATGAAATTCTAGCCTCCGAGTGTGTGCACTGCTAACTGGATTGAGACTAGCTGCTTTTTTGTTAGTCACTGCCTGTTCTGATTTTGCAATGCCAGCGTGCACACTGAGTGGCTTGGGTTTGGAGGAGGAGCAGCAGCTGCTTATTGGAAAATTGCCGTATTCAGTCTTGGCATTAAATCTCTTCTCTTGTTGGCAGATCTTGTGCAACAGACTTGGCTTTAATCTGACCCTCTTGCTTCATCCCCCATTAACGCTGTTGGCACAAAGTAAGTTTCTTTTCCACATCTAGCCAGAATAGATTTAACAGAAAAACCCTCTCAGTGACTCTTGTTCATCATTCCCTGAGGGAATGCTGTATCTGGGACAGCAGAAAATTAAACCATTTGCAACCTGCTTTGAAGACAGAATGTTACTGGTGTATGGACTCCAGCACACCCTACCACTTCAATAATGTAGTTTAAAACTGTAGCTACATGGCAGAAGAGCTGGTGAAGTTTTGATTTAAATTGATGAGACAGGAAGATAATTCACATTGTCAATGGCACTGATATTTTATGCCATTGAAAGACAGTGTAAGACAGGGCAAACTTTTTGGCCCAACGGCCACATCTGGGAATAGAAATTGTATGGCGGGCCATGAATGCTCACAAAATTGGGGTTGGGGTGCGGGAGGGCGGGAGGGCTCTGGTTGGGGGTGTGGGCTCCGGAGCAGGGCCAGAAATGAGTTCAGGGTGCAGGAGGAGACTCCGGGCTGGGACAGGGGAGTAGGGTGCCGGGGGGAGGGCTCTGGGGTGGGGCTGGGAATGAGGAGTTTGGGGTGTAGGAGGGTGCTCCGGGCTGGGACTGAGGGGTTCAGAGCGTGGGAAGGGGATCAGGGCTGAGGCAGGGGGTTGGGGCGTAGTGAGGGTCAGGAGTGCGCTCTCTGGGCCGCGCTTACCTCAAGTGGCTCCTGGAAGCAACGGCATGTCCCTTCTCCAGCTCCTACATGGAGGTGCGGCCAGGCGGCTCTGCACGCTGCCCTATCCACAGGCACCGTCCCTGCAGCTCCCCTTGGCTTCAGTTCCCGGCCAATAGGAGCTGTAGGGGCGGCGCTTGGGGCGGGGGCAGCATGCAGAGTGGAGCCCCCTGGCTGCTCTTACGCGTAGGAGCCGGAGAGAGGCCATGACGCTGCTTCCGGGAGCCTCGTGGAGCGGCCCCTGACCCTGTTCCCCGGCTGGAGCGCCAGAGCGAGGCCATGCCGCTGCTTCTGGGAGCCGCGTGGAGCGGCCCCCGACCCTGCACCCCAGCTGGAGTGGGGCAGGCCCCAGACCCTATTCTCCAGTGGGAGCTCGAGGACTGATTAAAACGGCTGGCGGGCCGTAGTTTGCTCACCTCTGGTGTAAGGAGTCAAGGCTTGAAATGTTCACAGTATTAGGGGTTTGCTATAAATGGGTTAAAGGCTATTGTTTTGACTCCAAATATGTAACTACTGTGAAGAAGCACTTACTGCGTAGGTTGGGCGGTGTTTTTGAATGTGCATTTCTTGATATCCTTCTGAAGTCAGTTTCATACTCAGGTTTTCTTCCTGCCACGGAAAATCAAAGGTGAGAGTTAATGGCTCTGGTTTTGTGCATTCTGCTCTGAAATTTTGGTCCAGGTTCTGCTGTGTGCACACGGTAATCGGAGCTGGCTGAGAAGTTTGGGGCAATAGGAGGAAAGAAGCGTCTACTACTTATTTGTGTAACTGTTTTGTAGGTAATTTAATGTTGGTGAAAGACACTGGTTTTGGTAGCACTGAAGGCTTTTATTCAGAGAAGAGATACAGCAGTGCAAGTTTCCCCAGACTGCGAGCCCAAGTGCCTCGATTCTGATTGAGATTAACTATCTCTAGGTGAAAGGTCAAGCACTGACTAACTCCTCGATCTGTTGAAGCTTCCAATAAGTAGGATGCTGCGGCACTGGCGGCAGCTCTGGCTAGGTACCTATGCTTAAACCCCTGAGGTCATGTCAGGTTGGACTTGAGTGGCTAGCCTGAGCGGCTGCCAGTGCTGTAGCATCCACACTGTTATTTTTAGGCACCAGCTCAAGCTTAGCTAGCACAAGTCTACTCTCCCCATTGGGAATATCACCTCCCAGCTATAGTGTAGACATGCCTTGGGGGAGACTCCTGAGATTCTCGAAAGAAATAATCACTTCTAAAGAGAGTAAGTTCTAATCTCTTGTCTCAAACTCAAAAAAGTGCTCTTCACCAGTTTTAGCTGATCATAAACTCTCCCCCTGCCTTTTGAATATCTCTTGAAGCGTTCAGTGGGTTTTTAGCTGTGCCTGGTGGTGTACGAGAAGTGAAGAGGAACAAGCAGGATAAACTAAAGGAAGGATGAACCGTTGTACGTAAGAATGGCCATACTGAGTCAGACCAGTGGTCCATTTAGCCCAGTATCCTGTCTTCTGACCATGCTGAGTGCCAGAGGGAATGAACGGAACAGGGTAATCATTACATGGCCCATCCTCTGTCACAGAGTCTCAGCATGTGGCAGTCAAAGGTCTAGGAACACCTAGAGCATGGGGTTGCATCGCTGACCATCTTGACTAATAGCCATTGATGGACCTCTTCTCCATGAATTTCTTTCTTTTTTGAACCCAGTTATTTTTGGCCTTCACAACATCCCCTGGCAACAAGTTTCACAGATTGACCGTGCATTGTGTGAAGAAATATTTCCTTTTGTTTGTTTTAAACCTGCTGCCTATTAATTTCATTGGGTGACATCTGATTCTTGTGTTATATGAAGGGGTAAATAACACTTCCTTATTCACTTTCTCCACACCATTCCTGATTTTATAGACCTCTATCACATCCCCCTTTAGTGTTGTCTTTCCCAGGCTGAACAGTCCCAGTCTTTTCAATCTCCATACCGATAATCATTTTTGTTGCCCTTTTCTGTATCTTTTCTATTTCTAATATATCTTTTTTTGAGATGGGACAACCCGAAAGGCATGCAGTATTCAAGGTGTGGGCATACCATGGACTTATATAGTGACATTATGATATTTACTGTCTTATCTATACTTTTGCTAATGGTTCTTAAGGTTCTGTTCGCTTTTATGATTTTCACTGCACATTGAGCGGGTGTTTTCAAAGAGCTATCCACAGTGACTCCAAGATCTTTCTTGAGTGGTAACAGCTAAACAGTTGTGCTCCCCATGCAGAGCAGCCATGCCTGGTAATGAAGATCCACAGTAATTCTCAAGGTTGGGACCCTCCACAACTAACGAATGACTTGTAGCACTAACTGATTCAGCTGTCCATAAAAACAGAATGGCCGGCTCATGGTAAAATCAGGATAACATTCCCTAAATTATAGGATTCACTAACCTGAAGAAATCTAGTTGTTCTTTATCCTTTCATCCACCCTCATTTCCTTCCACTTTTCCAATGTTGTTAGGCCTGGTCTACACCTAAAACTTAGCTACATTGGTCAGGGGTGTGAAAAATTTCACACCCTGTGTGCTGTAGTTAGATTGACTTAACTCTCCACTGTAGATGCAGCTAAGTCAATGGAAGACTTCTTGGTGAGGTGGATTTGCTTCAGTGGTGGAAACCCCCCTTCCATCACTGTAGTAAGTGTCTACGCTGCAGCAGCATAGTTGCAGTGCTGCAGCTGTGCCAATGTAGCACTTGTAGTATAGACATACCCTTAGTAATAAAGTGGTGTAGATGGCGCTGTAGAAATTGTCATGTATCTCCACCTACAGGAAGATGTTTCTCTAACCACAGCTCTTGTATGTTGTTGGTAAATTGAGTTACATACAATGGCTATTATAAAAGAAACAAAACCAAGAGAAGCTTGCTATAGAAAATGTTGGTCATCCATCTAAGTTTGTGTGGGGGCAACAAGAATAAAACCTGACACCTAAGCTGAATAAATTCTGAGGTTCAGATCAGGGAGTTTGCTTACAGGGGATCCCTGTGCTCAGGGTGGATAAAAATCAGTGATTTTTTTAAAATTAAAAAATCCAATTTTTTTATTTAAATCAGATTTTTTTAATAAAAATGCTGTTTGAGGGAAAAAAAACATCTAAAGATAGATACATTATAGCTCAAAGGTATCTCCTCATGGAATAAGGATTCTAATTCTATAGTATGAGACAATATATTCATGTAATGTTTAAGAAACATTTTGTAAAGGAGTTCCAATAGTTCATGGATTAAGAACCCAATTTTATGGAGTTCTAGGGGCATCTGTATAGATTATTTAGGTTAATCTTTCTATCTACCCAATTGGACTCAGTTCTCAGCCTAGAACAGGGGTTCCCAAACTTGGTTTGCAGCTTGTTCAGGGTAAGCACCTGGCGGGTCACAAGACACTTTGTTTAACTGAGCGTCCATAGGTATGGCAACTCCCAGTGGCCACAGTTTGCTGTTCCTGGCCAATGGGAGCTGTGGGAACCTGATTTTAAAAAGCTTGAATGTTTAACTAAATTCAAAAATTCATATGCTTGTTCTGTTAAAATACTAGGTTTGCTGTTGAAGAAAAGATCCAGAATACATAACGTTGTTGTTTTAGTTAAATAAAACAATTTAAATGTCTGTCTGGTGATGTTCTCCTCCTAACACAGCATGGCAAGAAAATCCTCCAAATATTAATGATAGTTGACCTCCCAATGACTTCATAAATATCTGCTTCAATTACCTTTGTAAATGAAATAAACAATCATTCATTCATTTTCTGATACAGCTGTAAAACTAATCTGAAAATTTTTCAAAATAAATCGCTTTAAAAATGTATAGTTTGTACCTTCTAAAAATGAAACCTTCATCTTTCTGAGTTGTGAAGAATATGTATTAAGGTTATAACAGCCAACAAGAATGCACTTCTATGTAGAAATCCATGATTAAATTGAGTCTTCCTGGCTAGTGATTTAAATCAAATCCACCCTGCCTGTGCTCCTGCTTCTTTGTTGGCTTGTATGCTGCTTCTCTGTCCCCTGACCCCCCCGCTTGCTCTGGCTCTTCTCCCTTCCTCTCCACTGCTGGTGAGGCAAATTGCCACCATCTCCCTGTCTTCAGGAAACTCCCTCCAGCTGCAATTGATTCCTGTTAGACAGTTGAATTTAAAAATTATTTATTTATATATATAAAAAAAAAATTGGTGAGTTCCCTTATAACCAGTGCACATTGATGGGATAAAAATCTGCTTCCTAAAACCAGAGTTATTTTGCTGAACTTTTTATATCACTGAAGGGGGAGGCATAAAATTAGTTTGGATGCACATGATCCTTGTCTTCCTATATTTTTCACAGCTTCTCTGCAGTCTATTTAAAATTCAGTGGCACTATCATATGTTGTATCCTCCTGACGTCTGTAGGCTTAGGGGAATATTAAGCCCCTTCCACTAAAATTTAGATCAGTGCCATTGTTCACAGGTATAAGGGGAAGGAAAAAAATGGATTGTCTCTTTCAAATGCATAACCGCATGATCCAGGCATGCAACAAAAAAATGTTGGTGGAAAGGGAAGTTGAGAGTAATGAATATAAATCAGAAGCTAGGGATTGTAGAAAATTGATAAGGAAGCAAAGGGGCATAAGGAGAAATCCATGGCTGGCACAGTTAAGGACAAAGAGTTTAGGAACAAAAAATCCTAACAATGGTACTGGTCCGTTACTAGATGGAAATGATAGAATTATCAATAATAATGGAGAAAAGTAATAAATGTTCAATAAATATCTCTGCTTTGTATTTGGGAAGGGGGGAACATCACAGTACTCTTTCCATTCCACTAGCACCTCAGGAAGATGTTAAGCAGCTACTAAAGTTAGACATTTTAAAATCGTCAGGTCTGGATAACTTGCTTCCAAATTGGTTTAGGAGCTTGTTGGACTGTTAATGGTGGTGGTTCCTCTCCCAGGCCCTATAAGCCTTGGCATACCAGGGAAGGTCCAAAACACTAGAAGAAAGCTAATGTGCCAGTAAATTAGGTGACCCAGATAATTATTGGCCTGTCAGTCTGATATTGATCCTGGGCAAGATAATGGAGGGACTGTTATAATACTCTGTTAATGAAAAAAGAAAAGGAGTACTTGTGGCACCTTAGAGACTATCCAATTTATTTGCGCATAAGCTTTTGTGAGCTACAGCTCACTTCATCGGATGCATACTGTGGAAAGTACAGAAGACGTTTTTATACACACAAACCATGAAAAAATGGGTGATTATCACTACGAAAGGTTTTCTCTCCCCCCACCCCACTCTCCTGCTGGTAATAGCTTATGTAAAGTGATCACTCTCCTTACAATGTGTATGATAATCAAGGTGGGCCATTTCCAGCACAAAACCAGAGTTTAACAAGAACGTCTGGGGGGGGGGGAAACAAGGGGAAATAGATTACCTTGCATAATGACTTAGCCACTCCCAATCTCTATTCAAGCCTAAATTAATTGTATCCAATTTGCAAATTAATTCCAATTCAGCAGCCTCACTGGAGTCTGGATTTGAAGTTTTTCTGTTGTAATATCGCAACTTTCATGTCTGTAATCGCGTGACCAGAGAGATTGAAGTGTTCCCCAACTGGTTTATGAATGTTATAATTCTTGACATCTGGTTTGTGTCCATTTATTCTTTTACGTAGAGACTGTCCAGTTTGACCAATGTCAAATGCTGGGGGGGGGAGGATAACCTGGATTCGTGCTGGAAATGGCCCACCTTGATTATCATACACATTGTAAGGAGAGTGATCACTTTACATAAGCTATTACCAGCAGGAGAGTGGGGCAGGGGGAGAGAAAACCTTTTGTAGTGATAATCACCCATTTTTTCATGGTTTGTGTGTATTAAAACGTCTTCTGTACTTTCCACAGTATGCATCCGATGAAGTGAGCTGTAGCTCATGAAAGCTTATGCTCAAATAAACTGGTTAGTCTCTAAGGTGCCACAAGTACTCCTTTTCTTTTTGCAAATACAGACTAACATGGCTGTTTTTCTGAAATCTGTTAATGAAGAATTAAAGGAGGGTAATGTACTGCCAAGTACTATGCAGTTATGGAAAACAGATCCTATCAGACTAACTTGTCTTTTTCAATGAGATTACAAGTTTGGTTGATAAAGGTAATAGTATTGACATAAAATACTTGGACTTCTGTAAGGCGTTTGCCTTGGTACCACATGACATTTTAGTTAAGAAAAACTAGAACAATTTAAAATAACATGACACACATTAAATGGATTAAAAGCTAGCTAACTGATAGGTCTCAAAATGTAATTGTAAATGGGGAATCATCATTGAGCAGGTGTATTTCTAGTAGGGTTCCACAGGGATTGGTTCTTGGCTCTATGCTATTTAATATTTTTTAAATTTAATCTGGAAGAAAACAAAATCATACTGGCATGCTTTTCTGTAGTTGCCTCTTCTGGTAACTTAATTTATTTGTTTCTCCCCCTGGTTGGCAGTAGCTCTTCTTGAGTATACTTTCCTATGAATTTCCAGACCCATCACGAGTGGAAACAATTGTTCTTCTCGCCGGTTACATGTCCTTGGAGAACACTGAAACCCTTCCCAGCTGCTGTAGAAGGAGCTTGAGGGTTACGTACAGACCAGACTAAACCTGGCTTCGAGAGTTCCCAGGAGTCAAGATACACGGTGAACAATTACACAAACAGAGCACAAACCAGACGTTGTAGTAATAAGATACAAATACTGTATTTCCGTTGGAGACTGCTGCTGAATGTTGTGAAATGATGTAACTGGATGGGTATGTCCATGCTTGCTTTAGCTTAATCTCTTGTACCTTTCATATCTTGGCTCAAGAGACATGTTAGGTTGTCGTCTTTCAGAACGCACAGGATCTGCCAGACTAGAAAGGACCAATGATCCTTCTAGTCAAGTGTCACTTCTGTGATAATAGCAATATGGGAGGTAGATGTAAAACCCTTCAAAGTATCTAACTGTGAATACAATGCTGTTCCAGCTGGTAATCTGCTGAAGTCTGAGGATTTGATGGGTCTTGTAGTTGTTAGTCCAGCTCAGGGGTGGGCAAACTTTTTGGCCTGAGGGCCGCATCGGGTGTGAAACTATATGGAGGGCCGGGAAGGCTGTGCCTCCCCAAACAGCCTGGCCCCCTCAGAACTCCCCACCCATCCAACGCCCCCTTGCTCCTTGTCCCCTGACCACCTCCCTGGGACTCCACCTCCTATCTAACCACCCCCAATCCCCTGATTGCTCCCCTCCCCCCCCCGAACCTTCCTCTCCATCCAACCGCCCCCTGTCCCCTGACTGCGCCCCGGCACCCTCTGCCCCTTATCCAACCCCCTGGCCTCCTTACCATGCAGCTCAGAGCAGCATGTCGGGCCACCACGCCACCCGGCTGGAGCCAGACACACTGCCCTGCATGAGCGTGCAGCCCCACCACCCAGAGTGCTGTCTGCGCGGCAGCGGGGGAGGGGGAACAGCAGGGATGGGGCTGGGGGCCCAGGAGCTCAGGGCAGGACGGTCCCGCAGGCCGTAATTTGCCCACCTCTGGTCTAGCTGGTATCACTGCTATGCTGTTCCTGCTCATATGTGACCAGTCCTCTTTTGAAACTTACTAAGTTATTTCCTTTAATATCCTGAGATATGTTAATTATAGGCTGCATAAAAGTAGTTTCTGATCTGTTTAAATGTTTTTTTTAATTTCATCTGCCCTCTTATTCTTGAAGTATGGGACTGAATGATGGAGCAGTAGCTGGGCCAGACCTGAATGGCATTGCAACCCTGTGCACCATGTCACAATGCCACTCAGGTTGGGGGCCCGGGTCAAACTGCCCCTCTTGCCCCTGCTGGGGGTAGGGTAGGGTACTTCTGACGTATGCACAGGGCATGATGGGAGGGGCAGTGACAGGCAACCCAAGACCCTTCTTGTGACCTACTGATGAAGCCACCATTTGGGAAACGCTGCCCCAGGTCTGTTTAAAACTTTTCTGACTTTTCTGGATGGGGAAGGGTTAGCAAAGTTTTGTTCTTAAAAGTGAGATAACTGCAGAAAACACTAATAATAATACTTAGTAGTTTGGTATAGTGCTTACCATCCTTGGATCTCAAAGTGTTTTAAAGGATAGGAAAGTACACTTATCCCTGTTGTATTTTGGGGTATCTGAGCCTCAGAGGTGTTGTAACTTGTTCAAGGTCACACAACGAGCCAATGGCTGAGCTCCTAGTTCCCAGCCTGGTGCTCTGTCCACTAGGCCACAACAGCCCCATATTATTGGAAGAATGAGGTATGGTCAGCTGTTCCCAAGTACTGTTCAAGGAACATGCCTGTGGACTGCAGAAGTGCAGTGGAAGAATGCCAGGGTCATGGCTGAAGGTTGTTCTCATTAGTATCAGTAACTGTATCCCTTTCTTAGGGTTTTCACTGTATTCCAAGGACCAAGCATCCTGGGAATCTTGTGGTCTTGCACGGAAATATTCTGCATTGTGATTGTAGCTGTTATTTTTGGATAGCTTCAATGGCTCTTCAGCAGGGAGTTGAATTAAATGCCTACTTTGCTACAGCCACAACTTTAAAAAAATGTTTTCTCCATGTTCCTTGAGGTCCCTGGGAACAATTTTGTTGTTTCCAGTTCCCTGGAGGGTTGGTCAGCACTGAATGTCCTGTCAGAGCAACTCAAACTCAAATCATTGCTGCAATTGCTTGCTTCTCTTTATTTGACAGCGATAGCGAGCTCTATGCAGCTGAAGTGATTTTGTAATCATTACTGTTTTAAATCGCACACCCTGCACAATCATGGCATTGACTGGAATTGAATCTGTTCCGTCTCAAGAGTACTAGGATCAGAGGTTTACTGGAGCACCTCTAAATTGGGCAGAGCCCCCACTTCAACAGTAGGGGATTATGCACTTGCTTTCACACACTGTTCTTTTCAGTATCACCAACCCCAAGCAATCAAAAATCAGTGTTAGCCCTCCAAAAATTAGAAGACAGAGTTTAAAATCTTTGTTTAAAAAAAATGTGGATTTTTTTTTTCCCTTTTGGCCTTCTGATTTCTGGACATTTAGGTTTTACTCTGTTCATGTTCCTGGCTTTTCTCCAAATATGAGGGCTAGAAGCTTTTTTTAAAGATGTGGAGATTTTTGGTTATATGAATCTGGGAGCTGAGTCTAAGAAAAACACCATATATTGTGAAATTTGCAGTAAAATTGTCAGAGTTGGTAACCGCACCTCCTGCGGCAGTATAACTGACCAAGATTGTTCAGTGGCCTGGGTCAGATGATTTTTTTGGCCTCACTCCACTTCCGATCGAACAGATATCTACATTACAAAAACCACACTTGAATTAGCCCCCTCTAAGCAGAAGGATCAAGGATGAATGGACTGTGGATCATGGACTCTCCTCTCTGCCAAAGAGATGAGCCCTCCAATTTTTGTTGAGCCGTGGTTGGGGAAACTTTGTGTTTCTGCTCTGGCTCTATCCATTCTATGCATAGGACTGTGAGACAAGCACCTCTTCATTTAGAGAAACACACCCGCCATAAGCTGACCACATGGTGGGATTGTGTCTCTGCTCTTGCTGGCCCAGATGGGGAAGCACTGAGAGCATCAGTCAGTGTAGACACAGCCTTCTGCTTTGGGGATTCCCTCAGTGGGATATCATCAGGATAATGTTAGGTCAGGGGTTCCCAAACTTGGTTCGCAGCTTGTTCAGGGTAAGCCCCTGGCAGGCTGCGAGACGCTTTGTTTACCTGAGCGTCCACAGGTACAGCCGCTTTCAGCTCCCAGTACTGGGATTCGCCGTTCCCGGCCAATGGGAGCTGTGGGAAGGAGTGCAGCCTGCGCCACCGCTTCCCGCAGCTCCCGTTGGCCGGGAACGGTGAACCTCGGCCACTGGGAGCTGCGAGTGGCTGTACCTGCGGACGCTCAAGTAAACCAAGTGTCTCGCGCCCACCAGGGGCTTACCCTGAACAAGCCGCGAACCAAGTTTGGGAACCCCTGTGGTAGGTCAAACTAGATTATCCAGTGGTCCCCTCTGGCCTTAAAATCTATGAAAGTGAGAGCATGATCCTCCTGGGTTTCCCACAGTGTTACAGATGGATCAGTAATTTTCCTGATTCTTAATACTAGTTGGTTTTGTTCTCTGTCTCCTTGTTACTCATCTACCATGTGCTGTGGACCAGCCCAGTACAAGAAGGTTAATGGTGGTCCTTCTATTTCCAGCAAAACAAAATACAGACTACAGGATGCTTTGTCTCTGGGGTACCTTATTCTAATCCTATACTTAACTCCATGCTTTCTAAAGATAACCTTTTTCTGTATACCATTACCTGTGATAATGTACCTGTAATCCATCAAAGCCATGAGACAAAAGGAAAAGGGCTTCTGTCTTGCAGTGGGGCCTTTGGTCTTTACACTATCACTGGGCTCAAACAAGTTAATGGGGTGACAGCTGATGAATGGGTGGAGTGACTGCAATCAGTGACTTGAGTGTCTGCATCCTGTCTCATTGCTCGTTTTGAATCTGTGTGCGCTGTAGTTCTGAGAGGGACCCTCTCATGAAACATCCAAGTCTGTAGGACAGGGTTTCTCAGACTATTTTATGCTGTAGCTATAGACCATGTCTTGACATAGAGATTCTCTGGTGGACACCACCCCTCCCCTCCGGCTCTATGCCTTTCTGAGCAGTTTAAGTCATTAGGACAGGATCAGAGAGATCAGATGAAAATAAACTCGCAGCAGTGTGATGGGTGTTTTGTCTCTAGGTGCGTGTCTACACTTGCCACTTAAAGCGGAAAAAGTCCCTTTTTTGCACAAAAACCATGGGAGCGACTACACTTGCCAATGACTTTTTGCAGTTTCACTGCACAAAGAAAACCACTTCCATGAGAGGCATACAGCTTTTACCAGTGATGCTTTTGCAGTGATGTGCAAGTGAAGACATGCTCTTCCTGTTTAGAGCTTTTAGCCTCCACAGGATATCCCACAGTGCGTAGGTGACTACTCTAGCCAGCTGCTCTGCTGCCAGGTAAACCGACATCTACCCTTCCCACTGTAAAGCCCTGGGGACTTTGAAACTCCCCTTCCTGGTCTCTTGGCAAGTGATCACTTCTCTGACCAGGTGACAAGGCCTGCTCCAGGGGAGCAAATGATTCCCCGCTTGGAGCAATGCTGAGCTACTGGAACTGACCAGTGTTTGGGGAGATGAGGCTGTGCAGGGACCCAGGATGCCCCCTTCCCCCGCCCCCTCTTCACACAAGACCCATCCTCAAACTGGAGAGAGCTGCACTGTGGGATAACTGACCTAGAGGGTTGCTCTCATTGGTGATAGAAGTGCTGCTAATGTAAACACTCTCTGATGCCTGAGGGATTGAGTACACAAACCAGTGCTTTTCAAAGCAAAAACTCTGCAAGTGTAGACATACCCTAGGATTTTACAGGTTGCCTGCAGCCCCCATTATGTCCTTCACTGCTTTCCCTTCCAGTTCTGGTGTTCAGGTATTTGATCACTTGAATTTGACACAGAGAAGCACCAGACAAAAAGAGGGAGCTGTCTCATTTTGAGTATTCATCAAACAAGCATTTGGAAATCTTGAGAGTCCCGAATTGGATTAGGAGTACTTGTGGCACCTTAGAGACTAACAAATTTATTTGAGCACAAGCTTTTGTGGGCTAAAACCCACTTCATTGGATGCATGCAGTGGAATCTTTCCCTGTTTGCTGTATAGGATGTTGATCAGGTGGTCCTGTAGTTTCTTTGAGAGTGTGTGGCACAATCTCTCAGCATAGTCTGTGTGATATGTAGATTGTAGTGGAGTTTTTTTTTACCTTGTCTTTTTGGTATGATGTCCATCTGTTTGCATTTGGAAAGGAAGATGATGTCTGTCTGTATTTGTATGAGTTTTTTTTTTTTTTTCATGAAGTTGATGGATTTCCACTTCATACAGATAAATGCAATGCCCTGCATGGTGGCAGGTTTCAGAGTGGAAGCCATGTTAGACTACTACTCTGAAACCTGAATTGGATTACAACTAGTAGAAGGCATTGCTTGAAGTCCTGAGGAATGCTTCATGGCTGTGACGGAAAGCTCAACAGATCATCTAAGAGCTGCTGTAATAGGGAAAAACTCTGAAGCTATAGGATACTGGAGACCAACAGAAATACTAATAACTAAAGATGGCTTGTGGGGATTCAGATTAAACAGTTGCTTTTCATTCACCTGTTGTTGCTCTGGCTCTGCATAACTTGTTTACTACTCTAAGCCAGCGGTTTTCAAAAAAATTTTCCTGCGACCCAGTTGAAGAAAATTGTTGATGCCCACAACCCAACGGAGCTGGGGGTGAAGGGTGTGAGAGGGGCTCAGGGCTGGGGCAGAGCGTTGGGTTGCGGGGTGGGGCCAGGAATGAGGGGTTCAGGTGTGGGAGGGGGATCTGAGCTGGGGTTGGGGTGTGGGAGGGGTGCAGGCTCTGGGCTGGGGCTGGGAATGAGCGGTTTGGGGTGCAGGAAGGGGGGCTGGGGCATGGGGTTTGGATGTGGGGTTACCATGTGTGGCTCCCGGTCGATGGTGCAGTGGGGGTGCTAAGGCAGGCTTCCCGCCTGTCCTGGCACTGCGGACCACACTGCACCCCAGAAGCGGCCAGCAGCAGGTCCGGCTCCTAGGCGGAGGTGTGTAAGCAGCTCTGCACAGCTCTCACCCGCAGGCACTGCCCCCCCCCCCCCATCTTGGAGCCCTGTGTGGAGCCGGTGCTTAGGGCGGGGACAGAGCACGGAGCCCCGTGGCCCCCCGCCTAGGAGCCAGACCTGCTGCTGGCCACTTCCAGGGCGCAGCGTGGTGTCAGAACAGGTAGGGACTAGCCTGTCTTAGCCGAGCACCATCGCTGCCGTGACTGTTAATGGCCTGACCAAAAGCTGTGGCAACCCAGTGCCTTACATCCCGTGACCCAGTACTGGGTCGCGACCCACAATTCGAAAACCCCTGCTCTAGGTCACCTGCCACTTGGCATCTTGTAGAGAATGCTTGTTCTGACTAGCAAATATAACCTGGCTCTGCGCTTCCTTTGTGCATACCAATGTGTATATTCACTCTGCCACCTATTGGCTGCTTTATTCTGTAGTACTTAAATACATTTGACAATATTGTCCTAGAAAAGTTTCATGATAGTTTTGCTATAATTACACTGATTCTGGGGTGGGAAGAGATGGTGTCAAGGTTTGTATTTAAACATTCCCTGCAGGGTGGATTGATTTACATCAGTCACTTAAATCCTGATTTAAATCATTAAATGGAAACTTTGATTAGAACTGATGATTTAAATCAGAGGTGGGCAAACTACGGCCCGCAGGCCACATCCGGCCCGTGGGACCAGCCCCTGACCTCCCAGCCGGGGCGGCTAGCCCCCAGCCCCTCCCCCGCTGTCCTCTCTCCCCTGTAGTTGTGGTGCGTGCAGGCAGCATGACTTGCACCCGCCCACCTCCCAGGCTTTCCAATAAGCCTGTCCTGCTGCTCTGACTGGAATGGTAAGCGGGGGGGGGTTGGATAATGGGCAGAAGGTCCCAGGGGACAGGAGGCGGTTGGATGGGGTGGAGGGCGGTCAGGAGACAGGAAGCAGGGGGGTTGGATTGAGGGTGGGGTCCTGGGAGGGGGGGACAGGTGCAAGGGGGGTTGGATAGGGGGTGGGGTCCGGGGGCGGGGCAGTTAAGGACGGGGGTCCCAGGAGGGGGCGGTAAGGGACGGAGGGGGTTGGATGGGGCAGGGGGCAGGGGTGTGGATAGGGGACAGGGAGTAGGGGGGCTTGGATAGGGGGTGAGGTCTCGGGGGTGGTTGGGGCAAGGGGTCCCAGGAAGGGGTGGTCCGGGGACAAGGAGCAGGAGGGGTTGGATGGGTCGGTGGTTCTGAGGGGGGCAGTCAGGGGCCAGGAAGTGGGAGGGGGTGGGGGCCAGGCTGTTTGCGGTGGCACAGCCTTCCCTACCCAGCCCTCCATACAGTTTCGCAACCCCGATGTGGCCCTCAGGCCAAAAAGTTTGCCCGCCCCTGACTTAAATCAATATTTCCATTTGTACTTCTTTTATTTTCTAAAGAAAGGTGCTTCTTATTGGTTGAGAGTTGGTAAAGATGTTGTTTTACAATTAAATAGATAGAGCCTTTACACTGGATTTGATGATTTTTTTTTTTTTGCCATTTAGGCGGGTACACTATAACTAGAGTAAGTATCCATGATGGGTGGAATCATAAATACTAATAATTTGAGAACTGAGCCAATCACAGCTCAGGTAAGGAGAAGCTATAACATAGGAACATGAGATCACCCAGGTGGGCTCAGCAGATGATCGTGATGAGATACAGGATGGTGTCTCCTGGAGTTAGAGGCCAGGTCTCAAAGCCTGTGATGACTTTGCAAGTCTCTTGAATCCAGTAGCACAGGCCTGGATCTCCCACAGGCTCAAGCTCCTAATACAGTACATGACCTATTGTGCCATATTTATAAAGTGTGACCTCCAAATTTGAATGTTTTCCCCCCTAATTCTGTCTTTATTTAGAAAAGCAGTCTTTAACCCAAAGCTTTTTTTTTATGGAGGCTCATGAAGTCAGAATATTTATTTTTTTAATTAACATATTTTGTACTAACTTCAGATTTAATTTTAAACAGATTTATTTTTAAAAGAAAAACTTGTAATTTAAATGAAAAAATCCATTTTTAAAAAATCATGATTTTTATCTCCCCGTGCTGTGCAGATTCAGATTGGCCTAAGAATGACTTGCCTGGCAGTGAAGACTCCCCCTAGCCCCAGTGTTGCCTTTGTTCCAGATACTAACAGGTCTCAAACCTGAAGCTTTCAGGTGCATCCTTCTTAATATGCTTCCTTTTCCTTCGCAGGTGTGAATGACAGAGGAGGTGCCCCCAACTGCAGTTAGTGACATAAACCTGCGTCTTCTCTGCCACGATGACATAGATGTAGTGAAACAGCTCTGCGGTGACTGGTTCCCAATAGAGTATGTAACAGTCCTGCGGCGGGTGGAGGGGGCGCGTAGAGAGACAGTCTATAAACAATTGGTGTGAAAGTGCGGAGCTGAGAGCATAGGCAGGTACTGTGACAGCTGCCCCACGTGCTAATGTACTTCAGTCCTGACCATCACCCACTGTCCAGTCCTGTGTCACCTATACAACACTGCCAATGGTCCATCAGTATTCAGGGGGTCTTGAGAATGAACAGCAGAAACAGAAACTCTTGTTTCTTCAGCACCAACATCCTAAAGAATGCCAAAGCCCTCACCAAGGGAACTGTGGGCATCTTACAAGGAGCTTTGTAATAAAGGGGGGAAATCTTGGAGAGGGCTGCTTTTCTCCCCCCACCCCATTAAGGGAATACTTGTCGGATGGGTTACTGGTAGCATAGAATGAAATTAGCCAAGCTGGGATGTGCTCCAGACACCTGGGTCAACACTCACACCCTTACGAAAAGTGCCAACAGATCTTTAATGATTACATGCGGAGGCCTTAGTTTTAACTCCATCCAGAAGAGACTCCCTCCATCAGCAAAGCTTCCTAGCTTGCATATCTATTGACTCTTGTAGAAGAGTGCTGCCTACTAGACTACCAACTACTTCCTTCAGCATCTGAGTGTTTATTGCAGGTCTCCCACTGAAGTCTTATTCTGGCCCAGCTTATTCTGTAACCCTGCCAGATTCCACAGGGTGTCCTGACTGCAGGCTCATGGCTCAATTTGAAATGCTGTGTGTCCCCTAAGCATTCATGGGTATTGTTCGTTTTTCTTCCCAGGTACCCTGACTCATGGTATCAGGACATCACTTCCAACAAGAAGTTCTTTTCCCTTGGAGCCACCTACAGAGGCACCATTGTGGGAATGATAGTAGCTGAAATAAAGAGCAGAACAAAGGTGCATAAAGAGGTAGGCAAGCCATAGTCTAAGCCATGATTACCTGCTCTGGGGCCCATTGCTCACATGAGTAGCCAGGCAAGGAGAGAAGTCAAAAGACTACATTTTTCAGGATCTTTTATTGTGCACCACCAGCAGTTCATTTTACTAAGCTCCAGTTGGTTACACCTGTGCAAATCCCATTGAAGGCTGTGATGTTGCTGAGGGCATAACATGGCCTGTAGAACATTTGTATTACTATTGATGTGTAAGAGAGGATCCCAGTTTGACTCAAAGCCTAGAGTCTGTTTGCAAAAGCTGGGAGCGGATGACAGGGCATGGATCACCACTGTCGGAAGACAGGATACTGGGCTAGATAGACCACTGGTCTGACCCAATAGGGCCGTTCTTATGCAGGTTGGCAGAAAAAGCACATTCTAGCTGGTAAACTGCTGACGTTTGATCTGGACACTCAAATGTGGAACCCCACAATTCTATTTAACACCTTTCAGTAAACGACTAAACATGAAACAAGCGTGTTTAGTTAACAGTTAACTGTGGAGGACATTAAAGGAACTAAATGATTACTATGGCCCAACTGGCAAGAAATATGAAAATAGCAGAAACCCCTCCCCCAGCCCAAATAGGCTCTTTCCTTTTCCTCCATTTAGGGGGCTGTGTTTATCTCCCCATTTCCAACAGCTCCATAAAGGCACCTGGTATAAGAAAACTCTTCTGTAAATTGATGCTTGCTTTTGTTTTTACATTATACACTGTTCTATACACATGTATCCTACTAAATGCTTTGTCATGTCTCTGCTCAGGATGGGGATATTCTAGCTTCCAATTTTGCGGTCGATACTCAAGTTGCTTACATTTTAAGTCTAGGAGTGGTGAAAGAATTTAGAAAACATGGAATAGGTAAGAACATTCTAAATAGCTTTTCTATGTCTGTTGCTGAGCACCAATCCATTGTGTGGTTTATTTATCCCTCGTGACTCATGTTTGGTATGTGGGTGAAGGTTATAGAACTAAGAATGCCTTGACTCTGCCCACTTCAGAGACTAGCTTGTGCGCTAAGCTTGTATAGAACTTGTCATGTCTCACAGAATTGGAAATGGGATACAGATTACATCACAGTAGCCCGCTGTTGCATATACAGAGTGATTGAGAGTCCATACCATCTGGTTGCTGTTCAGTGGCCTCTGAAAAGAGTAAGTGGATCTCAGTCCAATTCCCAGTGGATAGCTGACCATGCTGAAAACACTGTCATAACTGTCAAACTTGCTAGCAGTGCCAGCAGATCTGCTGTGGACTGAGTGGCCATGGAAACAGAACTCCTCAAGCCCATGAAGCTGGTCCCTCCAGGACGGGTTTGAGGCATGCTGATAATGATGAGGGGTGGGGAGTGGGCACCGCCATTGATCATACCATGCCTGTGTTGTGCTGTGGGGGAGAACTACAGGCCCCAGAGGTTGCAAATGTGTGATGACATCTCCAGCTGTTTTAAAAAAAAAAAAAAAAAAGAGGGAGAGGAAACAAGGGGGATTCAAGAAATAACATCATAATGTGGATCAGAATATGTCCATCAAGTGAGTGCAGTGATCAGTTTGAACCCCAGCTACAGCACAACAATTTCACTGCCATGGGGAAATCCTAAAGTAACAAATGTCTTACCCCTTTGATGTGGCAGAATGTATGCTTCAAGGCCAGATAAAATACTTTTTCTTCAAGTGATTTGCACATGTGTATTCCACTCTTGGGAAGTGTGCATAGCTGGTGGAAAAATTTTCCCTCAGCAGTATCTGTTGGGACAGCTCAAGCTCCCCCTGCTGTCACTCGCCACTACATGCAGGTATAAAGTGGGGAGCTGCCCCAGCCCACTTCAGTTCTTTCTTACTGCCTATGACAGTTGTTGGAATGTATTTGTCTTGCTTTAACAAGTATTCTCAGCATGTTATAGTTACCTGTTTGCATGGGTTTTAGTGTTAGAACTTGCACTAACCAAAGTTTACTACTTTCTTGGTTCCCCAATATGGGGTTCCACTGTTGGGACCAAGGAATGCCTCAGTCACTGGGCCTCAAGGCCTGTCTTTCATGTTCTAAATCGATGCTCATGAGTGACCTGCACTCTAGTTGTTTAAAGTGTCTGGGTGAGTCTCACATTAGGGGGTTGGTGTCAAATTTGTAAGGACTTCAAGGCAAGGAGCAAGAAAGATAGAGAAGCCAGATTGAAGTTTCTTTTGATGTAGACTGCTCTGAAATGACCTTAAGAGTCTTCCTGGTTCGGGGAGGGTGCTGAGCACTTTGGCTTCTGTGAGAAGCATACCTCCAATGTTGGATTAGTCCTAGCACTCCTTGCTTTCTCTGGTGCCTGGGAAGAAACAAGGCTTCCACAGAGGCTGCTGGGACAGGAAGATCATCAGTTCCCAAGTCCATCAAGCAAGGGGACAAAGGGTCAAATAGAGTGCAATAAAAAGTGAAGCACTCCACCTCTCATTCATCAGCCAAGAGAGCACCATCAACTCTGGCTGCAAGGCAGGCACCATTGAATCTGGGGCCCAAAGTTTTTGTCTCTTGTGCACCAGTTAAAGACAATTCCATTACCATCCATGACAGACACATGTGTAGGAACAAGGAACTTGTTGAGCTTGTTGGTGCCAGTGTCCCCAAAGGTGCAGGAGATTGTTTCTATGGTACTGGCAGATCATCAGGCTCCATGGTGCAGCACCTAGCACCACATCAACCTCCTGTATCCCAGACCTCTTACCTGTCAGTACCATCGAGGAAAGATGGTGGTGATGGCTTCTCTTCAGTTATCTCTGGTTTCTTGACACTAATCTTCAGCAGGTGTCAGGAGAAGGTTATTCTTCATCTTCTGACTCTTGTCTCCCAACTGCAGTGTCTTGCTGCTCCCCTCCCACATAAAAACAAGCGGAGGATAGGTATTGTGTTCTCTCTCAAGGCTTCCAGCATTTTTATTCCCAACCCTCTCCTGGATCCTTTGTTGTCTCAGCTACCAACAAGAGGGAATGCTGGGGCAGCAGGCGGCTGTCCCTAAGTTGAAGGACGCCAAAAAGCTTGACTTATTTGGTAGAAAAATGTGTTCTACGGTGGGGTTACAGCTTAGAATCACCAACCAGCAGGCTTTGTTAGGGTGATATGATTCTAACACCTGGAACTGTGTACTGAAATTTAGGGACAAGCTGTGGGAGGATGCTAAACAAGAGTTCCTTTCGCAGGTGAATGAGGGGAAGTTAGTGATAAGAACTTCACTTCAGGATAGTTTAGATGCAGCTGAAGTGGCTGCTAGGACTCTGGCCTCTGCCATCATCATGCACTGGTGCTCATGTACTCTTTGGGGTTGGCCTAAGAAGTACAGCAGACTATTCAAGACCTGCCATTTGAAGGGTCATCCCTCTTCCTGATGCAGACAGGTTATAAACTTCACAGCTCCAAGGTGACTCTGAACTCCTTGGTATGTATACTTTTGACCCGTCAAGGAAACACTTTCATCCTCAGCAGTTCCATCGATACCCTACTCTTGCACCTTGCCAGGACCTAACAGACACTTCCTCAGTGCTTGGTCCTGAATTACTTTGGCCCAATGGGTCTTAAGTGCCTTGGAAGTGGGAACACTCTCTTCATTTTGTTTCTTCCCCTCCTTCCCACCCTCCCTCGCCATCCCTCTTCAGGGACCACTCTCACAAGGAACTCCTCTTCCAGGAAGTGCAATCTTTCTTTTGCGTGGAAGCCATAGAAGAGGTTCCCGAATGTCAAAGGAACAGGGTTTTATTCCTGCTATTTCCTAATCCCAAAAGCAAAGGGAGGTCTCATATTTTTAGACCTCTGGCAATTCAAAAGATCTCTAAAAAAGATAATTTCGCATGGTCACACCGGTTTCCATTATCCCTGCCCTGTAGGCTGGAATGTCACGCTCAACTTAAAGGACACGTATTTCTATGTGGTGATTTATCAAGGCCACAGGAAGTATCTCAGATTCCTATAAACCAGTCTAATTGCCAGTTCATGGTGCTGCCTCTTAGCCCTGTCATCAGCTTCCTGGATTTTTACAAAATGTGTGCCTTCCTGCGAAAGTTAGGAGTTACTCCTGAGGGCAGTCTGCACTGCAGCATTTTCAAAAATTTTTATTTGTCAGATAAATGTGGAAGCTACAGCATGGTATTGGGGAGCACAGGCCACTGGCTGCACAGAGGTGGGAGATCACTGTGCAGCTCCCCACTCTTGGGACACTGACTCAGCAGTGAGGCTGCACCCAACCCTGACACAGCGCAAGGACCGGGCCTGCCCCAGAAACACCCCAGAGCCTTGCCCCTCCATCCAGGTGCACCAGGTGTGGGTAGGCAGGCAGGATCCAAGAGTGGAGGGGCTTAGCGTAGGGGAAATCCAGATGTGGGTTAAGAGGGTTCTGTGTGGGGCAATCTGGATGTGGGCAGCTCAGTGGGGGATCCGGGTGCGGGGAGAATCTGGATGCACAGCAGCTTGTTGTGGGGTTCTGGGTGCAACGGTAATGGGACTCTGCAGGGGGGTCCAGGTGAAGGTGGTTGGAGCTCAGTAGGAGGGTCTGGGTGTGGGGGAATAGGGCTCAGTGGGGGGTCCAGATGCTGGGGGAATAGGGCTCAGTGGGGTTGGGATCCAGGTGCAGCTGGTTGGGGCTCAGTAAGGTGGGGGTGCGGGTGGCTTGTCAGGGTGGTCCAGGTGCAGGGGGGTTTCTGGGTATGAGGGGGTCTGGATTCATGGGGTTTGGATGGATGGGGGCGCAGCTCCCTGTAGAGTGATCACTCCCCCTGCAGCTGAGGAGCAATGGGCGCAAGAAGCGTGGAGGGGGGAGTTTGCAGAGCTTCCTGCAGCCAGGGGAGAAATCCTGGGGCTGGATCTGATCCAACCCTGGATGCCATGCAGGGGAAGAGGAATTCCCGTCCCCCCCAGCCCAGCTGGGACTAGCAGCTGAATCCAGCGCAGGGTAGGAACCACCAGCCATGTCTTCCCCAGTTCCACCCCTGCCCCACGGTGATTTACCTCTCTACTGGCTGCCCTGGGCACCCGAAACATACTGCTGGGGAGGGTCACGTGACTGCTTTTGTGGCTTCCCTTTGCTTACCTGCCAGAAAATCATTTTTCTGTGGAGAAACCAAGAAATCTGCAGGGAACATAAATTCTGCGCAGGTGTGGTGGCGCAGAATTCCCACAGGAGTAAGAAGTGCAAGTCTGTCTTTACCTGGATGACTGGTTTGTGAAAGGTGGTTTCAGGTGCTGTTCAGAGTAGTTTGTATCCAGTCAACTTTCAATGCATTGGGTCTGTTGATCAACTCAGATGTCTATCTTCTGAACTGGGGAGAGGATAGAATTTACAATAACATTATTGGGCTCCGCTCAAGCCAGAGTTTTCATTCCAAGGTCAAAGTTTCAGACAATTTGTTCCATTGTTTTAGATCTCAAGGTTCACTCACTTAATTGTATGAGGCTTCTTAGGCATATGGCCTCTTGCACTTGTATAATCTGGTGTGACAGACTTACATCTCGGGCATCTACAAAATTGGCTGTCTTCCATATTCTTGCCAAGCCATTGCCCTCTAAACATCTTGGTGAGGGTGCCTTCTCATATTTTACCTTGTAGATTGGGGAACAAACCGTGTCAACGTATACCTAGGTGTTCGTTTGTCCACCCTCAGCTGCCACTGATGGTGGTGGTAGACGTGTCTGCCTTGGGTGTTGAGCAGCTCATCTGGTTTCCCTGCAAATGCGAGGGTTATGGTCCACAAAGGACTTGACTCTGCACATAAACGTCAGGGAGTTGAAAGCCTGACACCAGTCGGATAGCTCTCCTACACCATGTCAAGGGGAAAAGCCTGCTCATTTTCAGAGAACAGTGGTAGTGTTCTAACTGAGCAGCCAGGGAGGGGGCCACTTGTCCCTGCTCTGCCAAAAAGCAATGCAGCCACACACACAGGTCATTTACAACTCAACACAAGTGGTCTTTCTGTTTAGATGTAGCCAGATTCATTTTCAAGCTGTGGGAATTTGTTCACATTGCAAGCAGGCCCATTTGCAACGAGAACAAACAGGAAGTGCCAGCGAGATCACAGTCTGGGTTCCCTCATGGACACTTTTCTTTGCCCTGGACAGGCAAGCTCCTGTATGCTTTCCCAACAGTTCCACTCCTTCACAGAGGGTTGCTAAAAATCAGACTGGCCCATGCTCGATTCATGTTTATAGCCCCAGCTTGGCCTCAGCAGCACTGGCTCTCCACCCTCCTATCCCTTTCAGTGGAAGCTCTGATATCACTTCCATTGGCCCCAGAGCTAGTATCTCAAGATCATGGTCCCCTGCTCCACCCAAACCTGCAGGCACTTCATTTAACAACCTTGATGGCCCATGGTTAGACTCTAGGGAGGAGTAGTGCTCAAAAGAGGTTCAGGATGTGCTTTTAAATAGTAGGAAACCACCTACTAGATCTAGTTACTTCTCGAAGTGGAACCGTTTCTCTGTCTGGTATTGACAATCTAGAATTTGGCCGAATCCAGCATATCTTGGCGTATCTGTACCTAAAACAGCAAGAGTTGACTGTTTAATTCTATCAAAGTCCACCTAGCAGCTCGCTCTCCTTTCCCCTGTCAAGTTGGTGATCACTTTCAAAAATCTTATTGACATCTTTTTAGAAAAAAAGAATGGCCTGGAACAGTTGTATCCTCAGGTACAAGATCCTGTTTCTCCGTGGGACTTAAACTTGGTGTTGTCAAAACTTATGGGGCTCCTTTTAAGCCTTAAGACAGTTTACCCACGTCCTCATCCAAAGTTTGAGTCAAAATTGAGTTTCTAACTTCCACGTCAACCAAGTGATTTACCTGCCTTCCTTCTCCTCGAAGTCCCTCTTGAATAAAGATGGGGAACAGCTGCACACTCTGGATGTCAGGAGAGTGTCGGCATTCTAACTCAGCAGATCCAAGCAGTTCCATTTGTCTTCCCAGCTGTTTGTGGTGGTCACAGACAGGATGAAGAGCCTCCCACTCTCTTCTCAGTGGATTTTGTCTCAGTTAGCCTCCTGTATTTGCTTGTGCTGTGACTTGGCTGACATGCTGCCAAATGGAGTGATGGCATATTTGACAAGATTGCAAGCATTCTCTGTGACCTTCCTTGTTCAAGTTCCAAGCATTTGTAGGGTGGCAACATGGTCTTCAATGCACATGTTTGCATCCCATTATGCCATCACTCAGCATTCTGCCATATTTGGGTGAGTTGTCCTCCAGTGCTTGTTCAGATAGACTCTCTAATCTGCCCTCCTGATTTCCTGAGTTGTGAGCCACCAAGAGTATTCACATGGTCAATTGCTAAAAGAAAAAACTGTCACCTGTTCCATAACTGTTGCTCTTTTGAGATGTTCTACATGTCCATTCTACATCCCGCCCTCCCATCCCTCTGCATCAGACTTTTCCAGCAAGAAGGAACTGATGGGGTTTGTGGTCGGCTCCACAGTTTATACCTTTGTGCAGTGGTGCATGGCAACAGAGGGCACTCATGCCTCCTTGATGGGTATTGCTGAGGGAAAAATTTCTGACAACTGTGCATGGGGGACGCACATCAAGAGTGGAGTGGAGATGTGCAATGCATCTCGAAGAACAGCACTTACAGAACAGGTTAGTACGGTTTTCTGGTGTGAGAGCATGTACCATCCTTGTCCTTAAGCATCCAATTCATAGAAAGAAATGTGCCATTCAGACACTAGCAGCTGGGACCCATGCCAAGTCTGAAAGCAGTGACCACGTTAAGGTGTCGTGCAGCTGGGACCATGTTAGACTTGACTTGATTTATTTGACCTGTTCAGTAGTGTGACAGGGTCAGGCCAGATGGCTACAAGAGAGTGGTCGAAGGTAGATACGTTAGTTCCAGCTTAAGCAGGTCCCTTTTCCCTGGGTAAGATAACAGGGACTATTCCAGAACACTCAGGAACTTTCTAGGACTAATTAAGGCAGGCAGGCTAATTAGGACACCTGTAGCCAATTGGGAAGCTGCTAGAATTAATTAAGGCTAATCAGGACACCTGGTTTAAAAAGGCTGTCACTCTAGTTAGTGAGGTGTGCGTGTGAGGAGCTGGGAGCAAGAGGCACTAGGAGCTGAGAGCGAGAAGGCATACTGCTGGAGAACTGAGGAGTACAAGCATTATCAGACTCCAGGAGGAAGGTCTTATGTTGAGGATAAAGAAGGTGTTGGGAGGAGGCCATGGGAAAGTAGCCCAGGGAGTTGTAGCTGTCACACAGCTGTTCCAGGAGGCACTCTAGACAGCTGCATTTCACAGGCCCTGGTCTGGAACCCGGAGTAGAGGGCGGGCCAACTCCTGATCAGACACAAAAGGAGTTGACCTGGACTATGGGTTCACGAAAACAGCCAAACTGAGGGCTGCCGTGAATCTCTGAGGTGAACAAATCCGCCAATAAGCGCAAGACCCACCAAGGTAGAGGAGGAACTTCGTCACAGTAGATGGGATTATAATTGTCCTCCCCTGAGTGCTCACATCTGCAGACCCAGGCTGATATGATATGCCATAGAAATGATCTGGGTTGTGTCTGTGTGGGAGAGCACCAAACTGAAGCCTTGGTTCAAGCGCTGTCTTGGGACAAACTCTAGGTTATCCGGAGAACGGAATTCAGGGAAGTTGGTAAAGGGAGGGATCTCCTATTTTCATAAGGAGGTCTCTGAGTCACCTTCAGATGCCCCAGCTGGTTGGTGCATCTTGCTGGAGTTTCTCCGTTAAAGTCAACATTTCTTGCACTTATTAAATTGGGACAGAATTTAGGAACACATTTTTCTGAAAGACCCTCTCTAAAGTCCATCCATTGCCTTGGATCAGCATTCAGGATTAGATAGCTATTACAGACTAGTACATTGAAATGTTCCAGAACTACATAACGACGTTTGAGGGATTGATGTTTTGAGAGCCCTTCTTTTCTTATCCAAGAGCTCTTCCATTTCCACTCAAGAGGAAGGGGGAGGGATAGCTCAGTGGTTTGAGCATTGGCCTGCTAAACCCAGGGTTGTGAGCTCAATCCTTTTGAGGGGACCATTTAGGGATCTGGGGCAAAAATTGGGGACTTGTCCTGCTTTGAGCAGGGGGTTGGTCTAGTTGACCTCCTGAGGTCCCTTCCAACCCTGATATATTCTATGATTGTAAGAGCAAAACCTTTCATGCAGGAGACTTTTTGCTCCAGGCATTTTCCACCTTTATTGTAGCTCTGATTTCTGTAGCAGATTCTACATGGCTTCCGTTTCTGGTTCTTTCTTCTCCCGCACCTAGAAAGGAACGGGATGGAGTGTGGGATACAGACAAGTGCAATAAACTGTTGAGAATTAAACTGCTCTTATTTTATTACTCATTTAGATTTCCTGGGATGGGTGGGAAAGTGTGCAAAATCTTAGCAATGCAGTACTTATCTTTCCAGGTACACAGGAGAGAAATTACCATGCAGCTTCTATATTTAAATACTCTTCCACATTGAATTCCCAAAACCAGGTTCTGTATTGCTGATATCTAGTTTGTTTTAATTCTACCTCAGTGCCAGGGGCTGGACTGGGTGACCTGTTGTTTAGGACCAGAAGAGATCTCTTGTTTTATATCAGCCTCCTTAGCTGGCCTTGTACTTAGGCAGAGGGGGTAACGTTATGTACTGGGTAGGGATTTTCAAAAGCACCTACATGGCGTAGGGGTACAGCTCCTGACTTTCAATGAGACTTGTGCTCCTAAACTACTTGGGCACTTCTGAAAAATCCCATTCACTATGTGGTTCTTTACACATGGATTGTAAAACCGTAGCACAAATGAGGTTCATGTGTTAGGACGTCTGCTAGTGAATCATGTCTTTACCATTGCCCAGTGGTACCTCTACTGGGAGAAGTTAACAATAGCTTAACTTGGGCAAATGTGTTTTGTTCAGTTATTGTAATGTGGCCATCCCAGATTCACACTGGAAGTCATGCATGGAAGCTGTGCCCCTTGACTGTATCCTGGGCTGTTCATATGAGACTTGGGGCATTTAGGGGTACAGAACCAGTAGAAACCACTTCAGGTCAAAGGAGCCTCTTAGTGTGTGAGGCTAGATATTCAACATTAGAGGCGTGTGTGAAGACACGTAAAGCTGGGTCCACCACACGGTACTGACTGCTCAGATGAACCTCCAGACCTAGTCTCCCAAGGCCAAGTGCATGCACTGTGCCCCTTCACTGACAAGTGCCAGATGAAAGATTCTAGATGGCTGGAGCCAAACTCCCAGGAGCTGATGGAGAGCTAAAGCCCTCCCTTATCTTTTAATTAGAGTTTAGCAAGACAAGTGCATGTGACCTGTTTGTCAGTTGCATTTTGCTCTTTACAATTTCAAAATGACTTTAAAACACTGAGTGTTCAGACCTGAAGAAGAGCTCTGTGTAGCTCAAGAGCTTGTCCCTTCCACCAGCAGAAATTAGTCCAATAAAAGATATCACATCACCCGCCTTGTCTCTCTAGAACACTGAATGTACTCCTGTGACCTAGCTGCTGCCAGTCAAGGTGACAGGTCAGCCATTCTAAAACTAAATGGTTCCAGCAACCACCTTGCCAGCCCAATGGGAGTAGCTGTTTGGCTGGCAGTGGGCTATTGCTGGTAAGTCCTTGTGCCTGGAATGCTCATAACTGTGGGGGCCACAGCTGCATGTGTAAACCTTGTTACAGTCTAAATCCAGCCCTACAGACTCCCACCAATCAATGGCTTTTAGGAGGGACCGCTCCCACCCTATACAGCCTTGAGTTTTCTGAAGCCCAGTATTGTAGAGAGGAAGGAGCCTATTAAGACCACCCAACCCAGGTTCTGCTGGCTGTTCTGAAAAGGGTGAATGAGAATGAGGAAAGATCTAGGAGCAGTGTTCCCTCTAATTTTTTTACATCCATGTGCAGAATGAATTTTCTTATGTACACCAATATGGAGTTGATGTGTGGTGGAGGAAGGGCCAAGGGGTTCAGAGTGTGGAAGGGGGCTTGGAGGTGGGGCTGAGGGTTGGTGTGCAGGGGGTGAGGGCTGTGGCCTCAGGAGCTTGGGGCTGGGGGAGGGGCGCCTCTCCCCGCCTACCTGCACGGCCCTTGAGAGCCTGCTGCGTGGCCACGCAGCTTACAGGGAACTTAATCTAGGAGCTTTGTTCAGAGGCAGTGATGGCGCGTGCAGAGGCTTGGCTGCACTCTCCACCCTGTCCCAGTGAGAGCACTGCTGCTCTGTGTAATGCTGTTCTTCCTTCCTTTGATAGGTTCCCTCTTACTTGAAAGCTTGAAGGATCATATATCGACAACTGCCCAAGACCACTGTAAAGCCATCTACTTGCATGTCCTCACCACCAACAATACAGCAATTAACTTCTATGAAAATAGAGACTTTAGACAGCACCACTACCTGCCCTATTATTATTCTATCAGAGGGGTCCTCAAAGACGGCTTCACCTACGTTCTATACATCAATGGCGGACATCCTCCTTGGACAATCTTATATCCTTTACCTTGGATTTGATTAGCTGCAGAGCGAGATAACCAGACACATGGTATTTGGAGTAAAACAAATCCTGCAAAGCAAGTCTGTTTGCATTTGGTGACTCATCCCAATTTAAGGGTAGGCTTCACTGAACTGGATTCCTTGCTTTCCAGAAGAGATTTGGATTTGTCTCTGGCATGTTTGTGCCGGACTTCCTCAAGGGTGCTGTGGGATCCGTTCAGTAGAACAGTACATGTCTCTTGTGAGGTTAGAGATGTATATCTTGTCTACATTGGGTGACTGATGGTAATGCAACTGTTTAGCTAGGACTAGGTGTGGTGTGGATGGGCACTGTGCAAAACTCCCTCAGCACAGCTCTGCTGATTGCACCTGAGGCAAGACCTGCAGTTCCTGCCCTGCTATTCCAGTCCTGGGCTCCCCACATGGCTCTGTCAATGTATCTAAAGACTCCTGTACAGTACATAGTTTTCAGAGTAGCAGCTGTGTTAGTCTGTATCCGCAAAAAGAAAAGGAGTACTTGTGGCACCTTAGAGGTTAACAAATTCACGAAAGCTTATGCTCTAATAAATTTAACCTCTAAGGTGCCACAAGTACTCCTTTGTACAGTACATAGGCTTTGCTGGCATAGCTGTGTCAGCAGAGCCCCCTGGTGGAGATGGAGCACAAACCAACAATTGTTCTGTCAGCATAGCTAATGATGTTCGGGGAGCAGAAGCACCCTTCAGTCAGCATAGTTGTGTCTACACTGGGGGGTTGCCAACATTGCTGTGCTGGCTAGGGGGTGTGATTTCCCACCCCACACGCTCCTAGCTGACACTGTTGTGCTAGCAACACTTAGTATCCAAAGCCTTAATCCCAACCTACAGCATCATCTTCTGATCCGGTCTTGGCTTCCGCTTGAGCAGAGACTGCTCCATTGTGTGGTGGCTTCCACCCGGTGCCTTCCAAATGGTTTCACTGCTGACATGTCTGGGGACTTGAAGTCAAGTCTCAGAAATGAAGGGCTAGTGAGCTCTTTTCCTCCTGTCCAGAGAAGTCAGGCAATGTCTGCCCTTTTGTTGGGCATATCAGAAACTTGCTAACCATCGTAGGTCATGCAGAGTGGAGCCTTCCCAACGCTAATGGTGTGGTGGGCTCCAAATGCAGCTGGACGCATGCTATTCAGTGACCTATCTTACTCCACACTTCTGAACGGCTCTAAGGATCCACACTCTCCTGAGGGAGGCAGAGTGGGTACAGAACAGAGATGACAAACTAAATTATAGGATATACTTCAGGTCAGTCAGTCTCGGTGGAGCATAAAGAAGTCCCTTCTCCCTAACTCTTTATGGTAACGTGGTTGTATCTGAGCAATCAAAATGTCTCTGCTGTCAGAGGGCCATGGCTCCAGCAGCTGGAGTGCTGTGGAGTGAAAGGGACACTAGTGGTTATTCAGCTAAAGCATTTCCTGGGCAAATTACAAGGAATGTTCCCCAAGTGTCCTCCTCTTACTGTGCAGTACAGACCTGCTTATTTGTACCTGAGCAGTTAGATATGAAGGGCAGGTAGCTGGCCAGTGCTGCTTTGCATGGCTTAGCTCTCATTGCCTATTACTGTCCTACGGGCTGCTGTCAATACAGTGTTTTAGGTTGTTTCTTACATTTCACTGTAAATGTCCCTGTTCTCCTTAACTGAGGCTCACTGACTACCTACAGCACATTGGCTCAACGCTCGCCAGCCTGAGCCCATGTTCGATTCCTCACCGGATATACCGCCAAGCCCAGAGTCTCCTCCGCAGCCTGCTGCCATGGTCTGGCATTTCCGCAAAGAGTGGTATTGAATACAGCCGGGCAACGTGACACAGTCAGATGGTGACAGCAAAGCGAGAGGTAGGGAGCTGTGAGAATGGGGTTTATCTTCTCTCTGGAGCACTGCACTGCAACAAGTCAGTGGCATAATGGCTCCACTGAAGCGTCTGGGGCATATGAGGCAAGATGCCTAAAGCAAGGGTCACTGCAACATAGACTGTGCGGCTCAGCATACAATTCAGCCTCTTGGAAACGGCTAGAGCCCAGCTTCTGAGAGAGCTGCACCCTGGGATCCCTCTGTGCAGGGCTGTAAACGGGCAACTATTTAATAATCTTGCCTCTTTTGTTTTTGACTTTGCTCCTGCTACAGTTGATGGCAGAATGCCTATTGACTTAAGGCCCTGATTTCCTCCCCCCCCCCCCCCGAGAGTTAATGTGATGTAATTTATTTGAGCCCAGTGAATGTTGTTAAAAGCAATCTGCTGCTGCTGCAGGTGACCCCTTTCCTTGAGCTTTTAGAGCACCTCAGCTGGGCCCTGAGCATTTGAGACGGCCCCCCCAGTTCCACAGGGTCTGGAAATCAGAATAGCAAACTCCCCATTCTCCTTCCACTGGCTCAAATGCGCAAAGCCCCGGCGTCTTAGACTGTAAGCACAATGTCTGTCCTGTCCCTTCCATGGTTTTCAGACAGCTGTTCTCTTGTCTTTAATAGGATCATTCTTCCCTTTATCTCCTGAATCATCTGGCTCTGCACTGATTCCAGTTATGCGGGCTTCCTATCAACAACCCAGCCTCTTAAAATTGACCACTCAGCGGTGGATTGACTGAGATTTGGCAGACCGTATGCTTGACTTGCTGCAGCCCTGATTTGCCATCTTCTTGCGAGAGTCCCAAGGCATCCTGTGTGGATTGACAGTCATTACTGTCTTATAAGGGGTGTCACTGTGCTGTAGGCAAGTGGCCCTTCCTATTACAGCTCTGTGTGTTACACCTCCCCTCCTCTCCCTCTCCCCTTGCTTTTGGCCAGTACTCACGTAGATGCACATAGTTGTACATGAGATGGACAAGGATGCAGTCATCTGCTTTGCCATAGCATAGCTAATGACAGGAATGTACAATAAGGCAATCAACATGCACTGATCAACCATGTTAGAACCCACACAATACATCAGAGGGCCAGGGCTGGGCCATGTCCTCTTAGTCCAAGGTCCAATGGAAATGGGGCACATTTCTCTTGGGCTCCCGTGCTCCTGCTGAGGAGTCTGTGTTGCTGCTGGTAACACTCCTGACCACTCACAGGAAGGAAATTGCTGCTGAGATGCCCAGAGATAGTCATCACCCCATGACTTAAAAAGAAGTGTCTGATTCACGATGCTCCAAAGTAGAAGACAGGGATTGAAATTACTGTTTCATAGTGAAATATATATATACTGTATAGATCCTTCTGCCTTGAGTCTGAGCTAGAGCTCACCAGGATATGAGTGGGGGAGATGTATAGAGTTATTCCTGTAGTTGGAGCCCCTGAGGAAAGAGTGAGACATCTCCATTCCCTTACCTTGTCACCATTGGAACCTAAGTTAATCTCCCGCAGGCTCTCTAGGAATGAGATTTGTGCACAGATCGCTGCTTTTGAAGTAAATTAGCTGCTGCCCCTCTTGTGTTTGTAGAGACTGCAGGCCATGAGAGATGTGCAGGGGATGCGCTGATGGGCAGCCTCCCGGCGTCTTTCCCAGGAGTCTGGTATTGAAGTCCCTGAGGAGGCTGCAATGTGACTGTCAATAGTGAAATGCTTGCTTTGTTTGTACAAGACTTGTGCAGGACACTTGTCTCCCCATGTGGAGCTTGCCAGACATTGACCTCCCCAATAGGCAGAAGGCCCCAGACCCTCCCCACATATTAAATTAATGTGCAAAAAGATCCCATAGCCACAGGAGTGGCACCTGAGTGCAAGCAGGACATTAGAATAGTGCTGTCCCTCAGCTCTGCTAGTGGGAGCATTTAGAACAGAGCAAATAGGAGCAAAGCATACACTGTTGGTAAATGCCTGGCCTCCTTCCAGCAATGGTCAACAAGCCCCTTCTTCCCCTGGCGGAGGCTGTGCTCCCTTGGCTCTGCACCCCTGTCCCCACTGTTCATGTACCCACTTTGAAACTGGGAGTTGGCAGAGGAAGTCTTGAACTAAAGTTGGTGTGTTGTCTCCTGCTGCTGGCAGTGTGGGTGGCAGGTATCTAGGAGGTTACTATTGAGACAGGGAGTGATGGGGTCTTACAGCACAAAGTTGCTTAAAGTAACTTAAATCTGCTGGAAGAACTAGCTCTCCAGATGTCACTTAAAGACAAGTCAATGTCTAACTGTAGAGGATAACTATCCCCTTGCTATTACCATGCCAGCTGCTATCTAAATAGGGTGAGAATAGCATCTGTCTTGTCAGGGGCCTCTGCCTGGCACTGCCAGAATCCCAAGGGCAGTCTTGGCACCCCCCTTCAGGAGGCCCTGAGAAGCCCGTTTTTTAAATACAGAATGTGTGCTGCAGATACAGCTTGCACTCTAACCCTGTCCCATGTGGGTTGGAGCCAAGCCCAGGAAGTTTCTTCAATCAGGCCCTGGGATGCCACTGTGTGTCTTCCCTTGAGGCAGCAGTGGGGATCATTGCTGAAGGTGCTGTTCATTTCCCAGCTCAGCAGGACATGCTCAGCTTCATTTGTTATATTGCTGGAATAGATTGTTTAATCACAAAAGAGACTGTTTCTCAGTCAAAGCATTCTAACTATAATGCGTAAGAACAGCTGGGATTTTAGCAGGAAAATTCCTTTTGTGGAGCTGGTACAGATGCACAAACTGCTGCTGTGCAGTGGGGAAATGTCTGAGCTTCAAAATGGATGCTTCACTTGGTGTAGATCATGTGGGCTGAAGGAGGCTAATGACTCGAAGGGAGAGGGCCTCTGGGGAAAGCTGGAGAATGGGTTGGTGTTAGGGCTGCACAGTCGTCATTGTGTGTCTAATTCAGTGCAGTGGGGCAGGTAGAGCCCCTACCTGAGAAAGAGGGCAGTGACTGACCAGCATGGGCTGGGACCAGAGTTTTATGGGCAAACTTCCCCCATTCTCTGTGAGGAGGGGAGATCTAGCCAGTGCCATGCAGTGATCTCACCAGGTCCTGCAATGGGATGATCTTCACCCATTCAGACTGAGAATCAGCCCTCCTACCCCACCAGCTCTGCTTCATTTTTGTGCATGTACCTTACGTCTTTCAGGTCTTTTGGCTGGGGAGCCCTTCTCTTGCAAAGTTGTCTCCCAGGAAGGAATGGAATCTCTGTACGTGTATGTGCACTCCGTGCTTTGCAGCCAGGGCCACCCCACCCAGCAGGCTGGGCAAGATGACAGTCCTCTCCTGACACTGAAATGTCTTAGATCCAGCATGACAGTTAAGCTGCTTAGAAGTGGTTTTTTTAAAGGGCTACTCTGAACCAAGCCTGTTTCCTTGGGATGGGCTGACACCTCCCCAGAGAACTTGTCAGCCTTGTTCTCCTGTCACCTTGTTTTTCTTGTCTCCCTGGCCCACCTGCCTGGTATGGATACCAGTGTGCTCTGTATGGGGGGCGGGCGAGGGAGGAAGAACTGTTTCCTAATCATCCAACAGAAACTTTTAGCAAATGTTTTCAGCGTAAAGAAGTTCTAACCCAGTATTCATTATGCACTCAGCTGCTGGGCCACATGGGATGTTAAGGGCTGCAGCCCTTGTGGGGTACATCCCTTTGATCTGCCCAGCCCAGGTCTCCAGACTCTGGCTGATTTACAGCAGCCTGAGATTTCCTCTCCCTTCAGTGCCCATCTGTATTCTAGTCAGGAAACGCCATCCTGCTTCCCCTGTTGGACCTGTGCTGTTGGTGGTATGGGAGCTAAGAGGGTGAGGGGACCAGAGATGTCTGTAATAGACTGAATCTGCTTCTCACTGGCAACCTGCTTTCTGTGTAGTTAGGAATGGGTGCCATCCAGCCTCCTCCTGCCTGCCATAAGACTTGTACTGCTCCTGGTTGGGCCTCTCTAGCTTCTGTGTGCAGGAAGTGGAGGAAATGTGGGCATCCTAGGACTGATGGGCTTTTCCTAGGGAGGGGAAGTTACCCTGTGGAACCTCCTTGTTCACTCCCTTGTCCTATCCCCATGCACATGTCCTAGTATTGCATTTTTAATTTGTGTGTGCTAATGAAGTGCAGGGCCACATGGCTGAGTTAGCCTGCTCTTGTACACACAGGAACCAAAATAGGGAGTGATCAGTCTGTTGTTGGTGCAGCTGCTGCATTAACATGCGCCACAGAGGAACAGATTCTCTAGCTGCCAGTAAGATCACCAACAATCCTTCCGTTTTGGGGCTGCCGTAGAGGCACTCAGAGGGGCAGGGTCTGATTGGCTTGAACTCCTATTACAGACCCTTCCTGGAGAGGCCTTGCCATTCAGTCATTGTGTGACAGATGGCTTTATTCTCAACATGTTTTTAGATGGGGCTTGTTGGTTCTTCCCACTGTAAATGAGTTGGGTCCCCAGTGGGAAAAATCCTGAGCTCTCCCTTCTGTGCCAGTGAGATCTTCCCAGGCAGAGCAGCCATTGCCAATCTGCTTTGGCCAAGGCCTCTGGCTGAAAGGATTTGTCAGTTGAAACTGTTCCTGGTAATGCTGTATGGAGGCTCCCAGCTGTGAAATTACAGGGGCACCGATTCAAGCCCAGCTCCCTGCCCAAGCAGTCTTTGCCAGGTGCTCTGTTTGAGCTTTCAATCATGTATCCTACAGTGTAGTATTTAGGACTGTGAATTTTCCAATGTAAATGACCCTTGATCTAGTGGCTCCAGGTAGATTCCATTTCCTCACATCCAGAGGGAGAGGCTTTGGTTTCTCTCAAGGCATCTTAACCTAATTTGCAGTAACTGGTTTTGTATCCCCCCCCGCCCCCCATGTAGCTCATTTTTTTTAAGTGTGCACACTTGTGCTTGAGGATTTAGTTGCTAAATATACTTCAGTGTGCATGGGGTTTGTGTTCCTTGCACTTTACTATCTCTCTGAAATAGCTGTACAATACAGAATGTTTTTTCCCATGGGTCTGGGTTTGAACTCTTCCAACTGTTTTTGTACCCATAGCTGTTGTCCATGCTAACTACCAGTGCTCCAGCAAGAGGAGACAAGCTACTTGTCCTACCTGCGATGCCCCTTTATGAACTCTGTCCTCATTGCAACAGCTTGTCAGTCACACCACCCCTCCTGCCCTGTTATTTATTGAAGAGCATATTGCTGCCACAGTCAGCCTGTCTCTCTAAATGTCTTTAATTAAAATGATTTTTTCTTTTGTGATTCTCCTGCTTGTTTTCAAGTACAAGTCTGGATTTAAACTGCTGCTCTTGCCAACGGCAACCATGCTGCAGTGTGCTCCATAAACACAGGTGCCAAAGGCAAAAAGCACCTGTTCTCCTTAGAGTGCTGGGTGAGTTAGCTGGGCCATCCTCCCAGACAAGCTTTGCCCCAGTCAGCCCTAGCAGAGAGCATTGCTGAGGGGCTTCAGTGACGCCATTGCTGGAACAGCCATTTCCTTTCAGAAAGTGGCTGGGGAGAGCCCTGCCAAGAGTCAGCACAATCCTGCACACCTATGAATTTTGGTTGAAGTGACTTGCACTACTTCCCATTGACAGTGGCACCTGGTAGTGTTCTGGGCACTGTCAGGGCTGTCTACGTAGCAGCTCTTCTGTCTCATCATCAGGTCTATTTGCATCATTTTATCAGCAGGTCTTTCTCCTGGGCGTCAGTAAGATTCATAGTTCACCCTCTTCTTGCCCCTTATCCCCCTCAAACACACTTTCTGGATGGCTGCATTAAGGGGGTTGTACTGACAAGCATCTCACTGCTGCTGATCCAAGCACATCCCTTGGTGCTGCTCCTATTTTTGCCTCTTCCCCCCCATGTAGCTGAAGGGGGGAAATGGCATCTTATGTGGAAGTCATACTACCCCTCTTCCTGGGCAAGTATAACCTGAGCATTGGCTCTCTCCAGCTCCATGGGGGCTGGCTGATGCAATATTTGATGTCACTTTATCTCAAGACCTTCCCATCTTCTCTGGTCATTTCATCAGAGCTGACAGCCTTAAAGGACCTAGCAGAGCCTTGCTGACTACCCAACCAGCACAAGTATGATGGGAGGTGGCTTCTTCCTCTATTTCAGCCCCATGATAGCTGTCACTGATCTCCAGTGCAGCCTCACCAGAGCAATCTGTCTGAACTAACCAGATCCTGAGTGCAGCGCTGCTGGCTGCCAGTTACCCTAGCCCCATAGCATTGGCATTAAGCAACCATAGCAATGGATCTGGCAGGTTACAAGGATAGACTGAGAGGGGTGACAGCTATCACTGTAGTGCATTGGGATGAGACACATGTTGCAGAGAATGTCCAGGATTGCTATTGTGAAAGAGGTTAACAGGGACTTCCCTAAAACTACATACATCTTTGCTGGGTTGAGGTAAGACTTTTAAGGCTAACCTGACCTCTTTCCCCAGGCTCCAGGGCAATCTAGCTAAGGGCCCCTGCAGTGATGTCAGGGGAGCAGGAGCTGGACCTAGCACCTCTCCTGCCAATAACAGTGGACCCATCAATGGAGTGGACAGGCTCTAGCAGAGATGGTTAACATCTCTCTAGGGCAACTATTAACTACTCCACATGTCCATGCTGGTTGTCTGCCTCTAGCTGACTTTTTTTAAATTCCAGCTCTCTCTCAAAAGCAGGCAAGGGGCAAGACATTTTGTCAATATGAGAAAACAGATTTTTTTTGTGGAACAGGGATATGCAAGAGGCATAGGCCTTCATGTCAGGCATGTGTCTTTGTCTGAAAATCCACCCACAGTTGGCCACTTAAGCCTTTCGAAAAATGAGCTTGCCTATGCTTTGTGAAGACTTGCTAGAGCAGGGGTGGGTAAACTTTTTGGCCCAAGGGCCACAGCAGGGTTGCAAAACTGTATGGAGGGCTAGGTAGGGAAGGTTGTGCCTCCTCAACAGCCTTCCCCCCCCTTCCTGCCCCCCTCAGAACCCCTGACCACCCCCTCCCTGACCCCTATCCACACCCCTACCAGGCCCCCTGGGACTCCCCACACTTATCCAACCCATCTCCTGACCACCCCCTCCCTGACCCCTATCCACACCCCTACCAGGCCCCCTGGGACTCCCCACACTTATCCAACCCATCTCCTGACCTCTGCCCCATCTGACTGCCCCCCAAGACCCTCTGCCCCTTATCCAACCCCCCCCACCCCAATACCATGCTGCTCAAAGCAGCATGTCTGGCAGCCACACCGCCCAGCAGGAGCTAGCTTGCTTGCTGAGCTGAGGCTGCAGGGGAAGGGCTGGGGGTGCTAAAGTTTAACTCCAAAAATCTCCAGAGAAGTGGATCCAATAAAATGTGACTCACTTTGTCTAGTATCTAGCACCAACCCTGGAAAGAAAAGTCTCTAAAGACTGTTTTTACGGTGCATGTTCTCTTCCCCTACATCACCTCACCCCACCCCACCCCACGTCAACCTGACTACATGCACCAACCCTACAGCCCCACTGAGCATGCTCCAGCCCAGGGCTGCAATGGGGCTAGGGAGCAGAGAAGCTGTCTTTCCTGTGTGCTAGGTGCCATCCCCTGCCCGCTCTCACTGGCGATCAGGCACAGTAAAGGACAAAGCCATCCCCTTCAAACACTGAAGTGACTAGCAGACATAAGGCGCTGTAGAAGAGGGCTGGGGGGATTAGATGGAACAAGGAGCCTGGGAGCAGAGACTGAATGTGGAGGCTGGGTGTCAGGGAGGAGGGAACTGATCAGATGAGGAACCTTGGAACCAGCAGAGTATGGGGGGAGATGGAGCTGACAAGAAGCCAGATGCAGGGGGAGTACTGAGTGGCTGGCACAAGGAGCTGGGGGAAGCATGAAGGATACAGACTGAATGAGAAGCCAGGGGGAATGGAGAATATGAGGCAGGAGGCAGAGTAGGGAGTTGGAGGGAACTAGCATCAACTGAACAAGGAGACCAGGAGTAGGGAGAAGAGTCTGGCTAGGTGGGACAAGAACTTACTGGGCAAGGAGACAGGGGGTCCAAGGCCCAAGTAGAAACAAACAAATGGAGGGGTTGGTCAGCTCACAGGCCCACCAGATAATAACTTGGTGACATTTGGTGTGAGCTGTGGGATGTCCTGGTGGGGCACAAACCAGGAGATGGAGACAAGATGTCAGAGATGACTCTAGGGTCAGACTCTGGCTCTCAAGCTAGAGAAAAAACTCATTCCACTCCAAGAGGCAGAGGGGGCTGGAGAAAGAGGGAGTGGAGAAGAGGATTAATGGGAAGAAAGTGAGGTACTGGCCAATCTTAGAAGGAGAACACCATACCAAGCATCAAGGAATCTATTCCTGCCTTGAGCATCCTGTTACAGCAATCTGAGCTGTCAGGAGAAGAGGGATACAGAGACAGGCCCACAGTGGAGAGCTACAGGCTCAGTTTAGAGAGCTCCCTTGGCTCAGAATGATTGTTCAGTGACCAAAGCAAACAGCTTGGTAGGAGAACCTGAAACACAGACATGGCAGCATCAGGCTCCACCCTATGACCCTTGGTAGGGCAAGACTGGGCTGCAGAGGATCTGCTGAAGGATAGTTCATAGAGCTGAAATTATCTCATCTGTTGAGCAGGAAAACACAGAGCCAGATGTGAATGAATGGAAATAACATGCCTGACTACAGGAGGAGAAAGGGGCCATCTGTTTGGTTCCCCTGTTGTCAGGGAAAGCTCTGGATGCAACTCGTGCCGTCAGCAAGGATTTGGTAAATGATTATGCAGAAGTGAAGAAGGCAATTCTTTGAAAATACCAAATTACGAGACATTGACAGTGGTTCATGGCCACTGAGAACTCCAGACACTCATCTCTCCCTCCCCCACCCCCGAGACTGAGACCACAGGCACTGGCTGCAGCCAAAGAGGAGACCTGGGAACAGTTCCTAACCATATTGGGGAAGGAATTCAATATGTAGGTCCAAGAGTGGCAACCACAGTCCAGCACAGACATGGCGACGTTGGCAGACCTATAGTGGTGATGCCTGGTGGATTTCCAAATAAGGACTGCTCCAGTTCCACCTAAGAGTTTGAAGTGAATAAGGGAACAAAGACTGTGGGCCAGGGTGGACTAAAGGAAAAGGGGGTGAGAAATATAAGGGTAAACTGAAAATGGCTAGTCCAGTGGAGAAAGGAAAGGAACCAGTTAAGTGCTATTACTGTAGTCAGAGGGGACACAAAGCCCAGGCTCACCCTACAACAAAATCAAAAGTTACTAACCTCTTATGAGTCTGGCAACTCAGCAAATGGAAGCTCCCAGCAATCAAGTGCTGGCTGCTCCATTCCACACAGATGCAGACACCAAGGCGTACAGCCACACAAATAGCTTTGCTCTCCAGTTTTCATTACAAGAAAGAAAAGATCTCAAGTGCGAAGAAGTACAGCAAAGCCATTTATTTAATTTTCCTGCTCCCCCAACTCACCATACGCAAAGCCACACACTACCTTTCTGCACCCCACAGGGACACCGACAACTAAGCCACCTGGGAACTGCCACTAGCCAGGTAAGCTGCCACTGTAAACGCTTCCATGTGATACCAAAGTCACGAAACCTGGGAAAACTAGGAGCATCCCTGGACTGTTCCTACAGGAGGGCAGTTTCATTTCTGCACATGGCATGGAGCTAGAGCTGGCAGACTTGCCTCTCTTCAGTTGGGTTCACTTATTTCCCCCCACCCCCACCCCCCCAACACAGCTGTGATGGGTTCACAATACTGCAGCAGGGGGCTAAAAACCCTGCTTGGAACAATTTAAAAAGTAACATTTCTGTTCATTAAAACAATACCCAAGCTGGGACCTGAATGGAGCAGAGCATCCCTGTAAATTAAAGCATTCTAAGAGAGTCCTCAGGTAAGCACATGGACTCCAGAGGGGGACAGTTAAGAGAGATCTGGAAAGCTTGGTACTGTGTATGGGCCTTACAAAATATAGCTTTCCATTGCTTCAGGCAAATCTAATCCCATTCCACCTGAGGAGCACTGAGGTGGAGTCAAATGGGCAGCATTTGCAGCCAGTGACTGTCTGGAAAGTAAGAAGAAAGTCTCTTTACCCATTATTAACCAAGTCAAACAAAAAATTCATCACTCAGCCATAGACTCAGCCGCTGGCTCAGTCACAGGCTCTGCTGCTGACTCAGCTGCTGGCTTTGCTGCTGGTTCAGCCACTGACACAGCTAAAGGCCGATTTGCCAGCTCATTTGCTGGTTTAGCCACCATCTGATTGGCCGTCACAGCAGCCGTCACACTGGCCGTCACAGCAGCCGTCACACTGGCCGTCACAGCTGCAGGCTCAGCTGCAGGCTTTTTTTGCTTCTGGGTGGCAGCCACTGCTTCTGCCAGCTTCTCCTCAGGCACCATATTCAAAACCTTCAGGGCAAAGAGCAGCTGGAATTTAGCAGTCCCGATGAAGGAGTTCCCCAGGAAGTTTGGCAGTCCGCCCATGCGGTCCTTCTGGGTGTACAAGGGGACACGGACCATTCCCATCACCTGCAACAGCACACACAATTCAGTAACAACAAATTACACTTTCAGCCCACCCTCAGTGCAAGCCCCACCAGCCACCATGATCCATGCAGGATGAGCACCAGCTTATCTGCAGGTGCCATACCTCCCCAGACCACACCCTAGCTCCCAGACCATATATGCCCTCCTCATACCAGCCCCTCTTATTCCCCCAGGATGAGCACAGGTGCCACATCCAACACCCCAACCCCCAGCATGAATACCACACCCCTGCCCATTACTCCATACCAAACCCAGGTGATGCCCCACATACCCTCTGCACAAGCACCCTAGCCCCAGTCTGACCACCCATCCTACTTACCCATTCCACCAACCAACCCAAAACACCACCACTTCTTCCCTCCAGCGTACCACACCTTACCCTTTGCTCTATCCCATCCCCCAGTATAAGCACCACAGTTTACCACCCCACCTTTCCCTACCCCATGTTCCATACCACTCCCCACCACCACATCCCAGGTGTACCACCAACTGCCCCCAGGGATTATCTATGTTCTGGGTCTAGGCCGTGCCCTTCATACCACTCTGCAAGAGTGCTGTGGCTCCATGTCCCCCTCAACAGGTGCCACAACCCAGGGTCACATTTAGTGCACACGCAGCATCACTCCTGGCAGATCACAGCATCGCACCCAGGCTGTACAAAGGGTCCTCCACCATCTGTGTTCTACATCAGGGGCATTAGATGACCTGGCACAAGCTCGCCAACCCTGCCAGAGAATGCTGTAGCACCAGATTCCCCAGAAAGAAACTCATGTCTCTTTCTCTGACTTCTTACGAACTTGTGTGCAATCCAAGCTGGGCCCAATACCTTGTTGATTAAAGCAATGCACTGCCACACAGAAGATCACAGTTCCAGTCAGACACAACACATCCAGACCTCGCATGATGCTCACCAGAGCTGACGGTGACTTGAAGTTCACCCAACCCGCATGTCAGAGGCACCATCTTTATGACTGACAAGCAAACAGGACTCCCCTTCAAAGTGCAGCACAAAGCCCTCCCTATGCTACCGCATTCCTGCCAGCTCCGCAGTGAAAGGCCAGGGCTCACAACTAGGATTGCCATGTGGCAGTGCGTAGCACTTGCCAGTTGCCACTAGTAGCTGTTAAATGCGGTGCATTCCCCCGCCCAGCTGCACCGGATAGCAGCCCAGCAGGCCTAGTGAGGGAAGCTTCATTCCCCGATGATGTGAAGTCTCAGAGCTTCCAGACACCCCCCCGAATACCCCACCTCCAGCCCGTGGTCTCGGGAATGCACCGCGCAGATCTCGATGGTGTGCAGCTCCTCCAGGGTCAGCTGCCTGGCGTAGAAGTGCGCCACCACGCGATGTGGCCCCTCTGTCAGGTGCGAGCACAGATAATCAGCTTCCGTCAGGCGCACACAGCCCAAACCCAAGCCCAGCACCCGATTCAGACCATCCTCCAGGGACCAGTAACGGCGATCCACGAACCCCCCAGGAAAGCCCAGTAGTCCATCAAATCGCATCTGCATCTGCAATAGAGGCGCATTATGTTAATGGGGCACAGCACATAGCCCCAGGGACCCTGTGGGAGAGGAGAGGGTACCCCCAGCCAAGAGCTGGACACTTACCACGACAGGAAACCTCTCCAAGACAAAGGGGCTAAAGCAGGTGAGGCACAAGACAGTCTGTACCCTAATCAGAGAGGTTTGAGGCTTTATTGTACCCCTCTTCCATTGCCCCACTTGCTTTGGCACAATATTAGCTTCTTTTTAAATTGCCTTTGTGAAGGAAAACCTAGAACCTGACCCAGTGCTGGGCTGTCAGACAGTTTTTGCAGCTGAGAGGCATGAACTGCCCCACTCATCTCACTAGGAAATAAGTGCTGAAGGCCAAACAGCTCTTTCACTGTGATCATTTTTAGCAGAAAATCCTTGGTATCTGAACAGTTTGATACTGTCCATTTTGCCTACCCCCTCCAATTTTAGCTTAGTGGTACCCCCAGAAAGCCCATTCCTACTTCTCTGCAGGATGAAGCTGAGCCTCAAGCGGGTCGCCTTCTTATGAGATACCCACAGAATGACAAAACAGTACTGGGGAATCCTGACACATCAGTACTGCACCATATGAAGAGCCTAAAAGGGAAACCCATCCAGCCTCGTGCTACTGTTGGAGTCAGGTGACCTGCAAGCAGCCAGCATCAAGTCTTGACAAGTGCACCAGACACATCGCAGCCAGAGGACCAAGCCTACCAACCAGAGATACACAGAAAAGACACAGCCACTGGTGAGCTCAAGGGGCACATTCAGTCCCCACCTCCTAGCTACTGTCCAGGAGTGGCATGCCAGTTTTGGAGCTCCACGTTTTGGATCAGCCTCAGATAGTGGATGGTTGAAAAATCTGAAGCTCCAGCCCTTCTGCCTGCAGGAAGGGAGATGGATCTCTCCTCTGCAGGCTGCTATGAAGGGGGCATTTCTGCTGCTCTGCCCCTCCCCTACATCTGGGTTTGAATCCTTCTGGGTGACTACCTCTGGGCTCTGCTCAGCCCTTCCCAAGGTGCAGCAGAGTGAAACGGACATGACTCTTGTCAGTTTCAATGTCACTTACAGCACTGTGGAGAGCAACAGCAAAACCAGCCAGACTTGTTCAGTTCCCTTTGTTCTTGCTCAGCAAAATCCTGTGCGACAGCAGAGGCAATGGAACACCCCGTCTGCAAACTCAGGCAGACAGCATTGCAGAAGTTCACGTCTGCAAAGCCATAAGGGCCTTACAACTGTAGGTAGAGACACATGCGCGCACACGCACACACACACACCCTCTCTCTATGGATTAAAGGGCCTATTCTGCAACAACTGCCAGCATAGAATCCACTGGGCTAGAGAGACCCCGCTCAACGCGCAGCATGAGCTGGGAGGGCTAGTGGTGTGTAGGGGAAGAAGGTTAGCCACTGTCCTCGGGCCGGCTGCTCACGCCCTGCTAGGGCGAGGCAGGGCCAGGCAGGGTAGAACTAGCAGATCTGTGCTCGAGCAGCGACAGGCAGCCACCCTAGGGAGTTGGTGCAGTAGCGCGGGGAAGGCCTCAGCCCTAGCCCTGGGCGGGGGTCCCAGCTCTCCATCCCGCCAAGGGGACTCATGGCGTTCCCGCACCCTGAAGGCCGGCTCCCCACTCCCCACCGCGGGCCCCAATCGCCACCCAGCCACTCCCGACTCCCGCCCCCAGCCCTCGCCCAACCGGCCCCGCCCCCGACCCCACCCGAAACCCCAAACCCGGCCCCAGGCCCGGCTCCCCACCTCGCCCAACCGGACCTGACCTAGGCCCCAGCCCCCAACCGGACCCCAGGCCCCGCCCCATGGAACCCGCCCGAGGCCCGCCCCAGGCCCCGCTGACCAGCACGGCGTAGCGCAGCGGGATGCGCCCGAAGAGCATGCCCGGGTTGGGCGCGTACAGCATGGCGTGGCACGAGTGGCTCCAGCCGGGCCCGAGCCGCATGGCCTCGTAGCGGCTCAGCGGCTTCAGCTCGGTCACGCCGGGCACCGAGAGGGAGGGCAGCAGCCCCGCCGCGCCCGCGCTCCCCGTCAGAGCCGCCATCACCACACGGAGCCGCGACGAGAGAGAGGCTAACCCCCCTGTGTGCGCTGACCTATCACAGAGCTGCGGGGCGGAGCCACACCTGAAACAGCCGATCACCGAGCCCACTGTCCGCATCCAGCCAATCAGACCACGGCGTGTGACACGAATGCAACAGCCATCACCCAATCCGAGCAATTCCATTCCCAGGAGGCGGGCGCTGTAGCACCACCCGTGGCCCTCCTAGCGAATCAGCAATCAGATCAAAGCCGTGGGCAGTGAGGCGCGGCCGCGCGGCATGCTGGGTTCGGTCCAGGCCGGGGAGGGGAGCAGCTCTTTACTCCCAGGCAGAGCTGACCAGAGCCCACTTCCCGGGGGGTGGGCAGCGAGGAGAGGTGGCGGGAGTAGCTCCTTAGCGCCGCCCTCCTCGTGACCCCTGGCTGCTGCCCACAGTCGTGATTGGCTGCTGCGACCAAGAGGTGGGGCAGTGAGGAAAGGCAACAGAGGCGGTTCCCAGCCACGAAAAACGCGGTCGCGGGAGGGGGCGGGACTCTCACTGAGCTCGCGGGCTTATTACCTGCGAGTGCGCCTGGACCGACGAGACGGGGGAGGAGCTGGGGGGGGACACGCGCCGCACTGTGACCCCGGGCAGGAGGAGCTGGGGGGGGATTCGCGCCGCACCGTGACCCCGGGCGGGAGGAGCTGGGGGGGGATTCGCGCCGCACCGTGACCCCGGGCGGGAGGAGCTGGGGGGGGACACGCGCCGCACCGTGACCCCGGGCGGGAGGAGCTGGGGGGGGGGATTCGCGCCGCACCGTGACCCCGGGCGGGAGGAGCTGGGGGGGGACACGCGCCGCACCGTGACCCCGGGCGGGAGGAGCTGGGGGGGGGATTCGCGCCGCACCGTGACCCCGGGCGGGAGGAGCTTGGGGGGGAGGGGATGGGACACGCGCCGCACTGTGACCCCGGGCGGGAGGAGCTTGGGGGGGAGGGGATGGGACACGCGCCGCACTGTGACCCCGGGCGGGAGGAGATGGGGGGGGGAGATGGGACACGCGCCGCACTGTGATCCCGGGCGGGTGGAGCTGGGGGGGGGATTCGCGCCGCACCGTGACCCCGGGCGGGAGGAGGGGGGGGGGGGGAACGGGACACGCGCCGCACTGTGACCCCGGGCGGGAGGAGCTGGGGGGGGGGAACGGGACACGCGCCGCACTGTGACCCCGGGCGGGAGGAGCTTGGGGGGGAACGGGACACGACCCGCACTGTGACCCCGGGCGGGAGGAGCTGGGGGGGGGGAACGGGACACGCGCCGCACTGTGACCCCGGGCGGGAGGAGCTGGGGGGGGGGGAACGGGACACGCGCCGCACTGTGACCCAGGGCGGGAGGAGCTTGGGGGGGAACGGGACACGACCCGCACTGTGACCTTGGGCGGGAGGGGAGGGGGACACGCGCCGCACTGTGACCCCGGGCGGCAGGAGCTGCGGGGGGGGGGAACGGGACACGCGCCGCACTGTGACCCCGGGCGGCAGGAGCTGCGGGGGGGGGGAACGGGACACGCGCCGCACTGTGACCCCGGGCGGCAGGAGCTGCGGGGGGGGGGAACAGGACACGCGCCGCACTGTGACCCCGGGCGGGACACGCGCCGCACTGTGATCCCGGGCAGGAGGAGCTGGGGGGGGGGGATTCGCGCCGCACTGTGACCCCGGGCGGGAGGAGTTTGGGGGGGAGGGGATGGGACACGCGCCGCACTGTGACCCCGGGCGGGAGGAGCTTGGGGGGGGAACGGAACACAACCCGCACTGTGACCCCGGGCGGGAGGAGCTGGGGGGGACACGCGCCGCACTGTGATCCTGGGCAGGAGGAGCTGGGGGGGGGATTCGCGCCGCACTGTGACCCTGGGCAGGAGGAGCTTGGGGGGGAGGGAATGGGACACGCGCCGCACTGTGACCCTGGGCGGGAGGAGCTGGGGGGGGGGAACGGGACACGCGCCGCACTGTGACCCCGGGCGGGAGGAGCTGGGGGGGGGAGATGGGACACGCGCCGCACTGTGACCCCGGGCGGGAGGAGCTGGGGGGGGGGAGATGGGACACGCGCCGCACTGTGACCCCGGGCAGGAGGAGCTGGGGGGGGATTCGCGCCGCACCGTGACCCCGGGCGGGAGGAGCTGGGGGGGGACACGCGCCGCACCGTGACCCCGGGCGGGAGGAGCTGGGGGGGGACACGCGCCGCACCGTGACCCCGGGCGGGAGGAGCTGGGGGGGGGGATTCGCGCCGCACCGTGACCCCGGGCGGGAGGAGCTGGGGGGGGACACGCGCCGCACCGTGACCCCGGGCGGGAGGAGCTGGGGGGGGGGATTCGCGCCGCACCGTGACCCCGGGCGGGAGGAGCTTGGGGGGGAGGGGATGGGACACGCGCCGCACTGTGACCCCGGGCGGGAGGAGCTCGGGGGGGACACGCGCCGCACTGTGATCCCGGGCGGGTGGAGCTGGGGGGGGGATTCGCGCCGCACCGTGACCCCGGGCGGGAGGAGCGGGGGGGGGGGGGGGAACGGGACACGCGCCGCACTGTGACCCCGGGCGGGAGGAGCTGGGGGGGGGGGGAACGGGACACGCGCCGCACTGTGACCCCGGGCGGGAGGAGCTTGGGGGGGAACGGGACACGACCCGCACTGTGACCCCGGGCGGGAGGAGCTGGGGGGGGGGGAACGGGACACGCGCCGCACTGTGACCCCGGGCGGGAGGAGCTGGGGGGGGGGAACGGGACACGCGCCGCACTGTGACCCCGGGAGGGAGGAGCTTGGGGGGGAACGGGACACGACCCGCACTGTGACCTTGGGCGGGGGGGGGAGGGGGACACGCGCCGCACTGTGACCCCGGGCGGCAGGAGCTGCGGGGGGGGGGAACGGGACACGCGCCGCACTGTGACCCCGGGCGGCAGGAGCTGCGGTGGGGGGAACAGGACACGCGCCGCACTGTGACCCCGGGCGGGACACGCGCCGCACTGTGATCCCGGGCAGGAGGAGCTGGGGGGGGGGGATTCGCGCCGCACTGTGACCCCGGGCGGGAGGAGATGGGGGGGGAGATGGGACACGCGCCGCACTGTGACCCCGGGCGGGAGGAGCTTGGGGGGGGAACGGAACACAACCCGCACTGTGACCCCGGGCGGGAGGAGCTGGGGGGGGACACGCGCCGCACTGTGATCCTGGGCAGGAGGAGCTTGGGGGGGGAGGGGATGGGACACGCGCCGCACTGTGACCCCGGGCGGGAGGAGCTGGGGGGGGGGAACGGGACACGCGCCGCACTGTGACCCTGGGCGGGAGGAGCTGGGGGGGGGGGGGAACGGGACACGCGCCGCACTGTGACCCCGGGCGGGAGGAGCTGGGGGGGGGAGATGGGACACGCGCCGCACTGTGACCCCGGGCGGGAGGAGCTGGGGGGGGGGGAACGGGACACGCGCCGCACTGTGACCCCGGGCGGGAGGAGCTGGGGGGGGGAGTTGGGACACGCGCCGCACTGTGACCCCGGGCGGGAGGAGCAGGGGGGGGGAACGGAACATGCCCCGCACTGTGATCTTGGGCGGGGGGGGGGACACGCGCCGCACTGTGACCCCGGGCGGCAGGAGCTGGGGGGGGGACGGACACGCGCCGCACTGTGACCTTGGGCCTGGGGGGGGGACACACGTGGCACTGTGACCCCGGTGGGAGGAGCTGGGGGGGGGACGGATACGCGCCACACTGTGACCCGGGGGACTGTGCGGTGTCTGGGGCAGGAGTAGCTGGGGGGGGGGAAGACTGGGGGGGGGGGCTGGCCATGGGTACAATGGTTCCTAATCTGCATTATACTGTTCAGCCATCAGGTGGCGCTGCATGTAAATATCATACTTAAGCTCTCCACAGCTGTCCTTGGCAAAGCTTTAGGGACGAACACATCTGGGGTGTGAGGGAGTGCTGTAGCAACATCTAAACATCACATTCCCTCCTCTCTTAAGAAACTCTCCCAATTATAATAAACGTTGTTCTAACCCTAGGAACAAATAGGAAACAAAACACTAGACTGTAGACAGAATTATTACACTAAAAACACTATAGATACTACATAACATAGTCTCTAGTCCAGACAGGTGGTCGTCTGGGTCTGACAGGCCATCTCTCAAGCCCCGGTTCCAGGGCACTGTCTTGTGTTGATACTACGGTGAAGTCATCCAGTGCAGACTGGGTTTGTATGATCTCCTCTTGATGCATAGACAGGTGCAAGACTTTCATACTCTCCCGTCAGAAAGTCGATAGGTGTAAGGTCCCTTCTTCTCTATGATTTTAAGAGGAGCTGTGAATTTATGGTCCCCTTTGCGTAAAGTTCCAGGTTTTTGTATTCTAGCAAAGGAACAACACTGAAACTTTGGTTCCTTAGCACCGCACCGCTTGTCTGTGAAAGCCTTATACTTTGCTTGGTTCTGTTCAACTGTTTTTCTCACATCATCCTCGGTTGGGGCCTCAGGTCATGCCTTTAACAATCCAGCAATGTTCAGTTTAGTATTCATCTGTTTCCCGTGCAGTAACTCTGTGGGTGATCTTTGCGTTGTGGCATGTCGTGTAGCCCAGTATGCTTGCAAGAAATCAGTAGTGAAGGTTATCCACAATTAGCCGTTTGCAAACTCTCTTTCAAACTTCTGTTAAACCATTCAGTTTCCCCATAGGCTTGAGGGTAGTATAGGGATGACCTTCTGTGTAAAATGTTCCTCTCTACTAGAAAAGTTTCAAACTCTAGGGAAGTAAATTGACTACCATTATCTGGAACCAGTTCTTTGGGGTTACCTTCCCTGCTAAAAACTGAAGAGTGGAACTTAATTACTGTAGCAGAAGAAAAGCAGGACTTGTGGCACCTTAGAGACTAACCAATTTATTTGAGCATAAGCTTTCGTGAGCTACAGCTCACTTCATCGGATGCATACTGGGGAAAGTACAGAAGATCTTTTTATACACACAAACCATGAAAAAATGGGTGTTTACCACTCCAAAATGTTTTCTCTCCCCCCACCCCACTCTCCTGCTGGTAATAGCTTATCTAAAGTGATCACTTTTCTTACAATGTGTATGATAATCAAGTAGCAGAAGAGATTTGCAATGTAAACACTACCTCAGGCCATTTACTGAAATAGTCTATTAAGGTGATGGCATAACGACAGTCAATTGGAGCAGAATCAAAGGGTCCTATAATGTCAATCTCCACTTTTTCCCATGCAGATTCAGGAAGAGGAACAGACTGTAATGGAGGGGTACATGTCACTGCTGTCTTATCATGCATTTGGTAAGTGACGCAGGATTTTATGAGTGCTTCAGTTTGAGAGTCCATCCCTGGCCACCAATACAGATCCTGTGGTCGTTGTTTGGTTCTGACAATTCCTTGATGAGTATCGTGTGCCAGGTGTATGAATTTTGACAGTAATTCTTCTGGCACAAGTAGCCGGTGTGTACCTCGTAGCACACAGCCATCGAGCTAAGAAAGTTCATCCTGAACTCTAAAATAAGGCCGCAAAACTGGGTCAAGGTTTTTGGGGATAGTGGGCCATCTCTTTGTCAGAAATTCCTGTAGTTTTTGTTGAATTGGACACGCTGAACAAGCAGTTTGAAATTGTTCTCTTGTAACTGCAGTAAGAGTGCTTGTAATAAGCGCAACCACTACATCCTCATCCTCTGGTGGATAATCTGGTGAAGGCAAAGGCAGGCGAGAAAGGCAATCAGCTACCACATTTTGGTTTCCAGACATATTCCAGTTCATAACTGAAAGAGAGTGGTCTTGCAGACCACCTAGCAATACGATATCCTGCTCTTCCCAGTCCTTTCGTGGCGAGCAACGTCATCAAAGGGCTGTGGTCTGTGCGCAACTTGAACATGCAGCCCCACAGGTAAGTTCTCCATTTTTCAGTAACCCAGACACAAGCAAGTGCTTCGTTTTTGACTGTAGAATATTTTCTCTCAGGATTACTTAGTGTCCTTGAAGCAAATGCAACAGTGCTCTCTTTGTTGTCCTCGTGAAGTTGTATGACGACAGCCCCAAGTCCATAATCAGAAGCATCAGTAGTTACAATTGTGGGCAATGCAGGACTGAATAGTGCAAGTACTGGACTATGTACAATCAAGTCTTTCACCATTTCAAAACTAGCTTGTGCATCTGTTGTCCACACTAAGGTTAAACTTCCCCATAGTATTTCTCGTAATGGTTCAATGACAGAAGCATAATTGGGAATGAATTTTGCATATCAGGAGGTAAGACCCAAGAAGGAACATAAGGTTTGCAAATCTGTTGGAGGAGGAGCATTTGAAATTGCCAGGATATGAGCCGGATCAGGTTTTAGGCCAGCCTGTGAAGTTGTATGCCCCAGAAAGGAGAGTTCAGTTTGTCTAAATTTGCATTTGGACCTATTGAGCTTGAGGCCTGCTTTGCTGATGCAGTTTAGTACAGATTGCAGATTACTGTCATGCTCCTCCAAAGTATTTCTAAACACCATAATATCATCCAAATAGCACTGAACTCCATGTTGATTCTTCAAAATCAATTACATCATTTTTTTGGAAGGCACTTGGGGCTGATGCGAGACCGTATGGAACATGTTTAAAACGGAATAGTCCCTCGTGTAATAAATGCTGTGAGGTCTCTGCTATCTTTATGCCACATAACCTGGTGGTATGTGCACTGCAGATCAAGAGTAGAAAACATCTTTGCTCCACGGAGTTCTGCAAATACTTCTTCGATTTGAGGAAGAGGATGGCTGACCGTCACAATGCTTTATTTGGCTCCCTTACGTCCTCACAAAGGCGAATGCCTCCACTTTTCTTCTGCGTCACTACTAAAGGTGAAACCCATTCCGAGGAGTTAATCTCTTCAATAATGTCCTCTTGAACAAGTTTTCTAAGTTCCTCTGAAACAGCTTCCCTGACTGAAAATGGTAAGTGCTGTAATTTCTGTCATACAGGCATCACATTATTCCACATTTTAACTTTATGCAGAAACCCATAAGCACAGCTGAGTTTCTCCTCAAGTTGGTGTTGGGTCCCAGCTGAAACTTGTCTGTGTACCGCAAGAGTGCTTTGCTGAGCAAGATCAATTCATCCATTAACTACCCTGAGATTTAAAGCAGCCAATAAATCCAAGGTTAGGAGTGCCTTTGTGGACAATGTAGAACTCTGCAATTACACAGCAATCACCAAAAGTAACTATTGCTGGCAGGCAGCCATGTACTGGAATATGGTTTTTCAAATAGCACACCAAGTGAAGCTTGGGTTCAGTAAGAGGCACATCTTTAAAGTAATGCAAATAGATGGAATCAGGTAGTGTAGATACTGCTGAGCCAGTGTCCAACATTAGCTGAATAGAGTGTGTGATTTGCCTGAGGGTATGGCTGAAACGTTTACCATGCACTTTATTTGTTCTGGAATATGTGCAGTAGTGATTTTGTCCACGCGCAGCACAGTAACATCTAGTATTGTAACTGCATGTACCTGTTGATTGAACTGGCTGCTGCAACATACTTTAGCAAAATGCCCAATCTTTTTGCAATGAGTGCACTGAGCTACTTTTACCGGACATCCTGTGTAGCTTGCAAGATGTTGCGGGGATCCACAGTGAAAACATGCTTTTACTGTATTTTGAATTTGCTGATTTGGTGGTTTTTCATTAGTTTTCCTCTTGTAATTGTTTGTCTGCAGCGCTGGTGAACTTTTCTGCAAAGGAGTCACAGCCCGGACTGTGCCTCCTGTATCCATGCTCATTATTTTGGCTTCAGCTGTAGCTGACTCAATCTGGGTAGCAATGGTTATTGCTTTTTCTAGTGTAAGTTGTGGTTCTAGAAGTTAACATTCTCTTACAAGAAGCATGTTTTTTTTCTCAATGAGCTGGTCTCTAATCATCTCATCTGCCATATTCCCAAAGTCACAAGTTACAATCAGATTCCTCAGGGAAGCAATATACTGCATTATAGTCTCCCCTAGTTTCTGCTTACTCCGGTGAAATCTGTAGCAATTAGCTACTACATTCACTTTTGGTACAAAAACGTTCTTTAATGCAGTGAGTGCAGTCTCATATTTATTGTCTGCAAGGGGAAAAGTGTAAAATATACGTTGCCCTTCTGCTCCAAGGCAGTGGATTGGCAGAGCATGCTTTCTTACTTCAGAAATCTCTGTAGCACTGATTGCAAGCAGATAAGTCTCAAACATATGGATCCAGGCAGTAAAAGCAATTGGAGGCTCACCTGGGCTTTGTAGAAAGGGTGCAGGTGGGTTCAGAGGCAGAAGATCCATCCTCATCACCAAAATGTTGTAGTAGCCAGGCAAGGTACTAAAACTTCAACAGGACTTTATTTTTTGAAGTGGAAACCTCTTTACCAAGCTGCTGCTGCTGCACCCTCAATAGCTCTCCCTCAGCCTCTTCAACTCCTCCCCCCTCCTTCCTGTTTCCTGTCCTTTCAGACTCCCATCAGCCAGCGCTCCCAATTCTAATAATTACAAGCAACATCTAAACACCACACCTCCCCCTCCCCAGATCCCTGTTCCAGCCCAGCCCAGAGCATTGCTCCTGTTACAGACCTTGGATAGCGCTGTGCAGATACTGGGGTGTGGGTGTCTGCTCCTGGCTGGGGTTTCAGAGGGAGCACGGTGGCCTTGGCTGGAGGATTACACCCTCCACACACACCCGGATCTTCAGTTATTGCAAAGTTGAGCTCGGAAAGCTCCAGCCATCCCATTCACCCAGCCATGGGGATGACCTGTTTGCTCACATCGCAGTGCTGGAAAGGATTGACTAGAGCTGCCTGTTCTAACTGGGCAGGTTCCTTTCTCTACAGTTGGTACTGAAATGTTGGGGGGAAGAGGAGACTGAGGTGGATATTTCCTTCACAAATCAAAGGCAAAAGCCCAGCTCCCTGGTGTTCCAGCCATGGCTGAAATGTCTCCAGATCAGCTGGCTCTGTGTCCAAGTTGTCGTTAGCATTCACTCATCCCTTCTTGTTGGGTTCTTTTCAGAGGTTCTGGAGGGAATCAACGCTCAAGTGGCTGGGATTGAGGGGGATAGAGGGATTGGGGGGCTGGGGAAGAAGAGAGTGCTCTGCCAACACTGGAATGATACTGTCTTCTTTCGTTACGCCATTAACCAAGAGAAGGTGCCTGCAGTCTGCCTGGGGAGAGATTGCACAGGCATATGTATGGGCTGCCCTGAGGGTGCAGCCTGGTGCCCTTCGATAGCTCAGTGGGTCGTGCAGGGTGCTATAGTGTGCTTGGAGTTATGCCCTTATGTAACTCTTCTGCCCGTCAGAGTTGGCAGCAACAAGTGCCGGGTTCAGTATCTAGGGGATCCATTCCAATAACACAATGCAAACTGGCTCGAGCTCCCACCCAGTGACCTGGGAGAAATATATACCACCCCCGCTGGGCACCTCCCAGAGGCAATACTTCCCCTCTCGCAAGCACCTAGTCTGAGTGTAGCAAAAAGCCTTTTAATAACAGAGAGAAACAATGTGGCATTATGACAGGAGCTCATGCTCAAATAAATTGGTTAGTCTCTAAGGTGCCACAAGTACTCCTTTTCTTAATGTGGCATTATGTTGGGGAAATACCACCAACAGGATTCATAACACAACCCATGAGCAAAAAAACCCACCCCAAGCAAATTGGGGCATGCCCTTTCCCTTTGGTTCTTGAGTCCAGCAACCCCAAATCACCCAAAGTCCCAAAAGTCCAATGACCCAAAAGTCTCTGTCCCTGGTCAGGGCAGCCCCAGAGTTCAAAAGTTTATCTGCAGAGCTTTACCTCCCAACCTGGGTGGAGATGGGGGCAGGGGATAAAAGGCACCTTACATGATCTGAAGCTTACCGCCCCACAGCTCCATAGGCCTCCGCTCCGCTCCACCAGCTGCCCCACAAACTGCTCCGCTCTGCAGCCCACAAGCAGCTCCCGCCCTCCCACGAACTGCTCCGCGTCCTACCAGCAGCTCCCACTGTCCCATGAACTGCTCCACCAGCCTGTCCACAAGGCACTCCAGCCGTCCTGCAAACTTCTCCACAATATATCTTCAGGCTCCCCCACTACTTAACACAATGCTCAGTGATTTCAGCTCTGAGTCAGTTCAGCTCTTTGATGAATTCAGCTTGTAGTAGAGGAGCCTCAGTGCTGGTACACCATCAGCCCAAAGAGAGCTCAGCAGCATGTAACTAGACTCCTAATGCAATCAAAATTAGCTCTAATATGCCACAGTGGAGAGAGGAGGAAGTGCAATTAGCATGTAAGGCCCTCACCAAGGGACCCATGCCACCAAGTATTAATACTTGTCCCCAACCTCTCTCAATTCACAGAGTTTTGGAACCCATGACCCTTGCCTAGCGAGTGCTCCTTAGTTGATGGTGAGTCCCTCCATCATAACAAAAGGCCAAGTACAATTCCAAGCACAGTTCCCATAATCAGGGTAATAACAATTTATTCTTCCTGCCCCAATAACAGAGACACTGGGGATCCCACAGCAGCCAAAGTGACCATTTGGGCAGCTATGGCCTCATTCTAGGCGGGGTGGGTGTGCCTATGCAAATGAGATTGGCCCCTGAAGTTCTTTTCCACAACTTGCCACACCTCACCACCAGATGTCAGGGTGGAGCTCACCCTGACACTGCTTACACTTAGATCTCTGGTTTGAGTCCAGCTGGGAGGAATGGTCCCTCCTGAAAAACAGCTGTCCCATAGCCGCTCGCACAAAGCATGTTAACAGCTGCTTGGCATTTGCTGCCAAAGCCTTAGGCTTCCCTTTGGAAGCAGAGATGTAAAGGAGATCTGTGAGTGAAGGAGTGATGGGATGAAGCAAGGACACCAAGGGCCTTCTCTGAATAGAAATGTGGAGGTTGTACCTCGAGGGCGGCACATGAGGTGAAGGTGGACTTGTCCCAGACATCCCTGTCTGGCTGTAGATGTTGCGGGAGAACCAGTTTGGAATGTGCTTTTCCGACTGTAGGTCTGAGGGAGGTGGCAGCCCCCCTTCCAGATGTAAAGCAGTCCAAAGCCAAACCAAACAACATTGGAGCCCACAAAGAGTCCAGGCTCCCCCAGTAGTTATCTGAAAGGTAAGAGGGCAGGGGTGTCTGGAAAGGCAGCTTGGCTCCCTGACCCGTCCTATCCAGAGGATCCAGGCTGAGAGCCCTGGATTCCAAACAAAGTAAAGATGGTCCCTCTACTTCAGGGGTGCAGGCAGCAGAGGCTCTTCAGCCATCCTGGTAAGCAGCCCCCTGGGCTAGGGAGTTCTGCTCTCTGAGTGCCACCCTGCATATGGCTTGGATCCTCCCTTTTAAAGGGCCACCCCTCTCCAAGGTTGACAGGCCCCCCACCTGTGCCAGGTCGGGACTGACTTTGCTCAGCTGAGCTCTGTAACCTCTACTTGCCTGAGGGGTGAGAACTGTCCTGTTCCACCACAGGAATATAAAGGGTTCACATCTCCCAGGCAGCAGGCACAGAGCCAGGCACCCAGAGTACTCCTGCAGCTGGTTGGTTGGCCATAAGGATTCCTTTCCTTCCACCCCTAGGTAGAGGCAGAAGCTCTTTCCTTACCCTCCCTATCTCACAAAGGGGGGAATGCACTTAGCTGTCATCATTGAAAAGGGCCTCCTTTGGCAAAGGCACTTGATGATGGGCCTGCCAAAGTCAGGACTGAACCAAGGACCTTCAGGTAGTCAGTGCTATGTTTGCCTGAGGGCACTAAAGTGCTTAACTGTAGCTTTTTCTCTTGGAGGGGGAAGGGCCTTGGTAATGAGCCATGAAGCTTTAGTGCAAAACTTGCTTGAGACTTCAACTGTCACAACTGCTGTGCAGGTTCTTCTAGCAGCTCTCATGCCCAGAGTCAGAGCCTTGGATCAACAACCCCTCTGCTTCCCAGAGTGCTGAGAGGAATGAGTGACCTATGCACCACAGGTATTTCAGAGTTGGGCCGACACACTCACCAGGAATTGACCCCTCCTTTCCTACCACAGTCCGGCAGGTATCCCTAGACCAGCACAGCCTGTGGTGTGCGCTGAGTGTCTGGATTTCTGAACACTGTTCGAAATCATACACTGGAAACACCTTTATTTTCACAAGCTCTTTTCGGGGCTAGGCCCCACAGCCTGTTTCTTGCAGAAAGGAATTGGTTATCTAACACTCAGCCTGCCTGGATGCAGGCAGTAGATTCTGCCGGGATCTTTCTGGGGCCATGGCTCTTTGCCTCTCACTCAGACCTTGACCTTATTCAGCCCAAAAATCCCATAGTGTAATCTGACCTTGGCCCCCCATAGCCAGGACGTTCAGTGATGTATACTGACCTGTATGCCAGGGGGAGGGGGTGGTCCGTTAACGAGTGACAGCAATAAGAGCAGTGTGGTGGCACATGGGTGAGGGGTCATGTACCCCTCTGGAGGCCCATGTGCATTGGATGAATTTGTGGCTGCAGAAAGGTCCCCAGGATGCTTTGGCAGAGCTTTGGTTGGGGGGGCCCCAGTGTTGGTCACCTGTAGGTCCAGTGGCTACTGGTAACCTTGGCAGTCTACACAGGCCAAGAGTCAAGGGTGGGGCAGGGGGGTGCTGCCAGCTAACACCCAAAACCTTTCAATCACCAGCATATTCCAGCCCAGCATGATCCCTGTCCCTGCATCTCACAAGCCCTTCAGCATACCTGGCCATGTCTGTACCAGTGCTGCAGAGCATGAGGTGGATTCCCATCCCATGAGCTCCCCTCACATCCTGGACAGCCAACAACATCTAGTCACAACTTCCCTGGGCTAGGTCAGAACTGGCGACCTGGCGATGGGTCCCTAGCCCAGGCCCCCTTCCTGCCTCCCTCTCCCCAGCCCTTGCTGGCGGTTGGTGGCTCCCAGAGTCCAGCTCTGGTGGCCAAAGCTCAACATCTGGCCTCCCCTTTGAGGCCTTGGGGTAGGGAGAGAGGGGAATATTGAGGTTGAAGTGACTAGGACTAGAGTCCAGGGGAGAGTGAATGTGTCGGACATTGGGACCAGCCCCAGGAGCTGCTCCAATAAGTTTGGGTCAAATGAAAGCTGCTCAGGCAGAGTCCTGCTGCCAGGCAGAGGTACACTCCTGCCTAGCCCTACTCTGCCCCAGGGCCAAGGCTCACCAGGGAGTGGGTGCAAATAGGAGACTCCAAACACAGTGTGACTTGTGGGGAGCCAGCAGTGTGTGTATGCTCGTGCATTGAGGTCCCTGCCAGTGTCTCTTGAGGCAGTTTGATTTCTTTCCTTCCAAGAGACCCCCTCTGCCCTTCCCTGCTCCCCCGCTCTCTGGCCTCTGACTAGCTAGGGCCGGGGCTGTTTAGTTTATCAGACTGATGAGGGGAAGTGCTGAAGCAGGGGCTAAGGTGTCCAAACTTTGCAGCCCCGAAGACCATACTGGGACCTGTAGCATCCAAGAACTGGACCATGTGCTCTGATAGGGAGGGATATGCTGTAGCTGGTGTTTAAAATGGGCTAAGAAAAGTCTGGGGTCTGTCATTGTTCATGGAAGGTTAGAGCAGGGGACTGGGAGCCAGGACTCCTGGGTTCCATTCCAGCTCTGTCCTGAACTTGCTGTGTGATCTTGGGCAAGTAACTTTCCCTCTGAGGCTATGCCTCAGTTTCCCTATCTATGGTGTGTAGATAACTCCCCCCTTTCGAAGCATGGGCTTTGTCTGTGGATGGAACATGGTGAAGGTGCCACATTTAAATACAGTCACACTGTCCTTTGCCAGCAGCCAGCTCACCTTTTGATGCAACACATGTGGGATAGGATATACACCACCCTCTGTCATCCCCCATGCTTGGAGCTGTGCCTGTGGTCTCCATGGCCCCTGCTCTGGCCAGTATGGGATACTGCATGCTGGGATTGCAGGCTCTGTGAGCTGCAATATGCATTGCAGCTGGCATTGCTCTATAGACCTTTCTGGGTCTCCTCTGAAGGGCTGATTTTCAGAGGTCCTGAGGCTTTGGAAGCTGCAGGTGGTTAAACGTCTCTTATCCCCCAGCTCTCACACCACTTCTTCGCCCTCCCACACAAGCCGGACTCATCCTTGCCACTGGCCAAGGACCTATATGGAAGACGCTTTCCCCTCTTCCTTAGTTTCACAGGCAGCCGGCTCTGGAGATTTCAGCATGGGCCTCCCAACAATTGGTGTTTTTCTTAAAGTCTGGGTTCCTGGAGTTAGGTGATGATGTGAGACTCAGCTTGCATTTTAAAATCCATTCCTAGCCCTGGTGGTTGCGGAGAAAAGGTGGAAAACGTGACCCCCCAAAGGCTCAGAGACCAGGAGACCAACGGGGAGAAGCCAGATTTAGGATTTCTGAAAATCTCCTGAGGTTTAAGCCAATCTCATGGTCTGGAGGCCCACCTTGTGCTCTTGCTCCTGGCCCCTCAACTCAAGGCACTTTTCTTTGTCCAGAATGAGAATTTATAGAGGCTCCCTAACTGCTGAGCGGGCTGGGAGCCTCCCTCCGGGCCTCATTGGCCAGAAGGCACAAGGGACTCCACACGCCATCAGCCAATGAGACACCCAGGATCGGTTTAAAGCCCCCCCCTCCCCCCGCCCTACAAAAGGCGATACGGGCGCCCTCAGCGTCTCCCTGCCAGGCCAGCCGGGCAGGTGGGGCGGTAGCAGGAGGCGCGGAGTGTCTCTCTACCGGTCCAGACAGGTGCCCCCTGGGGCCGCCGCCCCCAGCCCGCACCTCTCTGCAAAGGTAAGAGCCCCGCTCTCCCTGGCCAGCGCCCGGCTCTGGCTTCACGCCCGCCCGCCCCGTTCCAGGCTTAGCCCCGCAGCTCGACACGAGGTTTGGCAAGTTTGAGGAAGAGACGTCTCCTTTGATACCCCCGCCCCGCTCGGGCGCTGCTCCAAGAGGCTGCTGTTCCCAGCACCCAGGCTGCGAGGCACGCAACGAGCGCATCCGCTAGGTCCGGGCAGACGTGCGGGCATCGGGTTTGGATCTGGATCTCGTCTGAACGTGGCTCCTTTCCTGATCTGCCCCCAAAGGAAAAGCGGGGTGGGGAGAGCAGGTCCCGGGCGGGGTTAGCCTCGCAAAGCTGGCTCTGTCTGGAGGCCGCTGGAGCTGTGGGTCCGATCGGATCCGCACGCACCCGCGCCTCTAGCCTGGTTGCATAACCGGCGTCGTGTTCATTTTGTGGGTGGGGGCAGAGGGGGCCTCTCAGACCTTAGGGGCTGTGACGGCCTCCATCCCCTGCCGGGGGATGGGACGGGAAGATTGCCTTCGGCAGAGGGTCTGGGGCTTGACCGGGATCTCCTGTGTTCCAGTCCCAGCTCTGCGTGGCCTGGAGACACTAGCTCCGTGCCTCGGTTTCCCTGTCTGTAACAGGCTAAGCTTGACGTTGCCCTGCCTCCCAGGTGGCAGTAACTGGCCTCTCAGGAAGCCTGCTGTGGGTCCAGCTGTGTCTGGCATAGAGTAGAACAGCCCCTCTTGTAGATGCCCCAGGTTGGCTCTGCCTGGCTGCCATGAGGTTTGCTCAGGAGCCACTGAGTGAGAGGGGACTTTCTGAGCTGCCCCATCCTGCTGCCGCTCGGGCCCTCCTGGCAGCTAGCGATGGGTCTGGCTCTCCAGGCTCTCTGCCACGCATGTGGCTGCTGGTCCATTCTCAAGCTGCTAGCGCCTGGGGCCACCCCGAGCCGCCCTCCCCGGTGGCATTGTGTTCCCTGTATGCTGTGCAGCGCCCCCGGTCTGTCGGCGCACAACCTTAATGAGCGTCATCATGAGCCCTTTGGTGGCAGCACCTGGCCACCTGCGGTAACAGGAGAACTTCTCCCTGGAGGCCGCCTCAGCACTTTTGTTTTCCACACTGCACGTCCCAGGTGAGCAGGGCAGAGCCAGGTGCCAGTGTAACTCATCTCATCGCAGGTGGCAGCTGCTCGGCCTTTGTCTCCCTGCCGGCTGCACAGCTCCGTCCCTCACCTGGGGAGCAGGGGACTCAAAGCCTGGGCACTGCCCTCGCTCAGTGTAAAAGGGGACTGTGCATTTGAGGGTGCATTTCCCAAGGGTCAGAACCAGCTGATTCTTTGCCCTTCTCCTTGGCGCTCCCTGAGCAGGTCCCTGTGCTGCCTCAGTTTCCCGTGTGTAAATGCAGATGGTAACACAGGGTTGGAAGGTGCTTTGAGGTCCCTGCTGGAAGGTGTCAAAGATATGCCTGTTCTATTGTGCTGGAGCCTCCTCCAGCAAGGTCTGACTGAGGTCTTCCTGGAGACCTAATAATGAGCTGGGGGTGGGGGGTTCAGGGCCAGACTGTATTTACATGAACACAGCCACTCTTCTAGGTGCGAGCAGACAGAGCTATGTTGCCCAAGTTATCAGTTCTGGCTGGCACTGGAGTACAAATCACTTTAATGATGAATACAGGGCTCATGAAATGTTATCCTTTATTGTACCAGTGAAGGGCACCAGGACTGTGCATAGCCTGGCCTGACTGAGGTGGGGCTCACCCTCAACTGAACTGAACTCGCTAAGCAGGGGGTTTGGATGCCCTCTGCCAGCAGAGGTGGGGAGGATTTTGTGCCTGTAGGTGTTGACTCTGCCTAAGGGTTACAGGCAACATCTGACCTGCCGCACTCCACTGTTTAAACACAGAACTGATCAGCTCTAGCTGTTCACTTAAAATGAAAGATTCCCAGTGGAGCTTGAATTTCCTGCTAATCAGGTCTTAGTGTTGACCGGGTGGTTTCTGCAGAAGAGACTGTCCAGCCTGCAGCAGTGAGGTTCCCTCCCTGAGAGCTGAAATCACTGAGTACCAGGGGAGAGGCCAGGGGCAGCAAATGAATACAACAGCAGGGAAGACGTTGCTTGAAGTTTCTTTCTGTGAACGCTGGGTCTCTGCTGACCAAGGACAGCAGCTGTGAGTGGGGGGTGGTGTGTTACAGGGGCATTTGTTGGTTGGACTTGCACACCGCCAGTTGAGAAGCAGAGGCCAAGGGGACTGCCTGTACTCCGGGGCGGGAGTTTTGCTCATGGGCAGACATGTTCGAATCACGGTTGTGGTGGTTTCCCCTTTGACTACATTTTCTCCACTACGCACAGACTCTACTTGCGAGTGGGGTGCTGTTGCCTCTTAGAGGCACCAGGGGAGGGGAGTGTTTAGTTTTCCCTGATTACTGGGTGGGGGCTTGAGCCAGTTCTGTGTTGCATTGTTAAGAGGGACCCCTGGATGTTGAAAACCTGGCCCTGGTTGCTGCCAACTCCCTGGGAGTGTAGCCCTTCTGCCAGGTGGAAAGATCCACATCCTCAGGGCTGTGCTGGCCCCAGCAGCTCCTTGAAACCCCAGCCCTAGCTGTCCACTCCCTGCAGCCTGGGTCTCTCCTCCCTCCACCCATAGATGTCCTCCCCGGCGGTGTGTCTCACAAGGAGCTGTGCAGGGCATGGGAGAGGGCTGGCCTATGGCTGACGTGCCTCTGTTCTGCCCCGCAGTGAGAGTGGAGGGAGCCTATCCGCGGAGGATGCCCATCCTTGCCTCACCTGACATCGCTGCCCGGTTCAAGGAGAAGTGGCTGCTGCTGCACCCTGAGGACCGGGACAATGTGGGTGGGGCTGTGACCTTGGACGACAGCCTCACCAGCCTGCAGTGGCTCCAAGACTTTTCCATTCTCACTGCTGATCCGGAGAGACCACCTGTCCCCAGCCACCCTCTCCACCAGCCTCCCCAGCAGCTCTTCCAAGGGTCTGAGGCCCCGGCCAGCCCACCAGCAGGAGACACTGCGGCCAAGGGGATGCCCCCGCGCCTCGGCAAACCCACCTCCACAGCCACCTCCCCTAGCACCAGCTACCTTCCCGGCCTCGGCGCGGCAGTGACTGATTACAAGAGCAACCCTGGGGTGAAGCCCCCTTACTCCTACGCCACCCTCATCTGCATGGCTCTGCGGGCCAGCAAGCAGGCCAAGGTCACCTTGTCAGCCATCTACAGCTGGATCACGGAGAACTTCTGCTACTACCGGCATGCTGAGCCCAGCTGGCAGGTGAGTCGGTGGCTTGAATAATTAACAGCCCTGTTGAGGCAATGGACAATGGAGGCCTCCGTCTGTCACCAGGAGGACCGGGGCTCCACAGGTGGATAAATGAGCTGCGGCATTTGATTCCTTCTGCCTCGGTCACCCCCCATTGAGGCTGCATGTGCCGAGGGGTGGGGGTGGGGAGTGCAGGGTACTGTTTCTCTTTCTCTGTTGCTGCTTGGTAGACCCCAGCAAACGCTGTGTTTAGCTGTGTGGCTGCTCCTTCACCAGGTGTCTTCTGGAGTGGGGAATACTGGAAAGGTGGCTTATCCACCCTTATTTCCATGTGGCCTTTCACTCTACAGGTGGTAGAGAGAGTGTCTGCTTGGGACTGAAATGCAGCCACCTCTGGGGCGGGTCACAGCTGTGGGGAGAGCTCCCAGCAAACCCATTGAGCGGTCTCCTTGCTCAGTGGGTCAGCTCTGCCCACTCGTCATGGTGGCCATGCAAATCGCTTCCCCACCTCCGCTGTGCGGAGAGGAGCTTGCTGGGATTTCAGAGGGATAAGTGACAGGACTCGGGGGGAGGTGGGCCTCCAAGAGCCAATGTCTCTGGGTTCATCAAAAGCCCCTCTCTATAAAGAGCGGGGGATGAACACACCAGGCTTGTTTGTCTAGACCCAGGAATGCTAATGGGGCCACCTGAGCTCTGGCAGGGAGGGCTCTGGGCCAGGGGGGTCCCAGGAGGCATTGGCAGGTCTCTGACCATGCTGACAAGTGAGCAAGAGGCAGATTTGACCCCAGGCATGTTGTTCCTGCTCCTGGGAGCTGGACATGGACAGCGTAATGCTTCCGGGCAGCCCTGCACCCATGCGCACCATGCTACCCGCCCCAAGTGTTTTGACACCATCGCTCCGGTCCCAAAGACTCGTGAGACTGGCTGAAAAAGCCTGTGATTCTAACACAGGAAACAGTGGGTGTTTTTTCTCGTTGGGGTGTGGAAGCTGCTGGGGGGGGGGGGGGGCGGGGAGAAGCTGGAAAACATGGTCCCAACACGCATTCTTCTTAGACCAAGCTGAGGTCCCCATTAGCAACACACCAAGGCCGTGTGCACCTGCTGGGCAGCGTCAGGGCAGGCTGAACTAAGCAGGGCTAATCCGCGGGGCTGCTGCCAGACCCCCTGGTGACTGCAGCTTAATTCCAGCCCAGCCATCCCCAGCTCCAAGGGGGAGCCCAGCCCATGCAGCCACACTGCCTTCCCTGAACAGTCCTGGCTCCACGCGGCCCCTTCCTCGGGCCTTCCTGCTGTGGGCAGCGGGTGCTGCTCTGCCCAGCCGGCTCTCTGGGGGCAGGGCAAAGACCCTCCGAAAGACACAGGACTAGTCCATGGTGTCTAAGCCCACACGGGCTCTTTGCTGGTCCCTGCCTTGCTGGGATGCCTGGGAGTGTCTCAGGAGAGGAGCTGGGTGGGGTGGGTGTATGGGGGGGGGGGGGGTGACACCTGCCCAGCATGTCCAAAAGAGCCCTTGCTGCCCAGATGGCAAGTTCAGCCCAGCACTGCCCCCACAGGCTGCACCTTACCTTGCTTGTGGTCTTCTTATAAGCCTCAGGCTCAGAAAGGTGCCAGGAGCAGCTCTGGGGAGGAGCATCTCCCTGGCCGCAGCCCATACACCCTTTGCTCCTGAGCCCAGCTGCAGGGGAGAGGGGTCCAGCGTCTGTGGCCCATTCAGCTGGACAGGGCTGTGTGTGACGTGAGCAGTTGGTTTCGGACCTGCCCGTGCTTTTTATAACGGCTGCTGCATAGCCCTGGGGGTTGGGGGTGGTTTGCTGCATCAGGAGCAAGGGCAGCCTCAAGTGGACAGGCTCTTCTCTGCACTTGGTCCAGAGCTGCTTGTCGGGGGGCAAGGAAGGGCCCTGGATCTGTATCTGGAGGCTGAGGAACGGCCCTGACTGGTGGAGGATGCTTGAGCTCCAGCACAGCCTCTGCAGGGCTGCCCCCAGAGCAGAGGGGCTTGGTGTTAAGGACCCATTGAGATGCATGGGGCATTTTCCTGTCTCTGAGAGCACCGGCGTCAGGCTCTCAGCAGACTCAGGCAGGTGCCCCGCGTTGGTCGCCCTCCGGTCACGTTTCTTCTCAGCCAGGAGGACCAGAAAGGGACATTGTTAAGACTGAAAGTGGAGATTCTGCTCCGCACGTGACTGAGGCCTTCTCTTGGCCTGTAGTGCCTGAATTTCCTGGCCCCCAACCCCAAACGCTCACATGGTGAGTCACACATGGGGCCTGCAGAGGAACATATATCTGTACCATGAAGCCTGGATATTGGCAATGGGCAAAGCTGGCAATCCTGCAGGGCTATGGGGCCACCCCACGCACATTAGTGGAACATGGAGAGGTGAAGGGACTGGCTAGATTGGGTAAAAGGTGCGAATGGTTGGGACTGGGAGTCAGGAGGCCTGGTTCTGATCCAGTTTCCTTCCCAGGTAAGTCACTTAGGCCCAGATCCTCAAAGATCTTTAGGTGCCGAACTCCATGGTCCTTAAAGCCCACTGCCTCGGTTTCCCCAGCTGTCCAATGGGGCGAGTGCTATGCACTCTCTAGGTGCTGGGAGGACTCAGCACGTCCAGGTACTGCTGGCCCTGCTTTGCCACCGTGTCCTTCATGGGCCTGTTCCTCCTTCTCTTGGCTGCAGAACTCCATCCGGCACAACCTGTCCTTGAACAAATGCTTCCGGAAGGTGCCGCGGCAGAAGGACGAGCCAGGCAAGGGGGGCTTCTGGGAGATCGACCCGCAGTATGCCGATATGTTCGTCAACGGTGTGTTCAAGCGGAGACGGCCCCTGGCCACGCCCTACAGCCCGCCACGGCAGCACCCCGCCGTGCCCGTCCCAGAGGCTGGGTGCAGCCTCTTGTCCCCCATGCCCCACCTGGGGGACAGGCAGCCAGGGCACACCCCTCACCAGGCTGCCCACGGCCCTCTGCACCAGCATGGCCAATGCTGCCCCCTGCTGGATGCCCCCAGCCCCCTGCCGAAGCGCGGCTGCCTGGCAGCCAGAACTGCCTCGTCCCCTCTGCTGCCCTCTAGTGGCGGAGACGCAGAGGCCCTGCGGGGAGATTTCGACTGGGCCGATGCCTTTGACGACGTCTTCCAGGGAAACGGCAGCAATTTTGAGGACCTGGATATTAACGCAGCGCTCAGCTCGCTGGCTACAGAGGTGGACCTTGCCATGCAAGGCAGCTACATACCCCCTGCTGGCAAGTGGGGCGCTCTGGCTACCAATCACCCGAGCCCAGGGGCTTCCCACGGGGAGGATTTCACCCCCTTTGCCGACGCCCCCCAGCACCCCTGGGAGGAGGCGAGGGGGGAGGCACTCGGCAACCCCTGGGGCTTTGAGCAGGGTTTCAATTTCTGTGACAGCTTCCTCAGCGAGACGCAGCCCTGGGACAAAGTCGATGCCTTCATGTGATCCCCCTCTCTCCTCTGGGGCAGGGCCCCAGGCGCCCGTGGGCTGCAGCGCCCAGCCCCCCAACTGATGGCTCTTCTCTGACTGCCCCTCACTCAGTTGAGCTGGATCCAGGCCCTGGCAGGTTGCTGAGGTGCAACCGTTCCCCTGTGGGGAGCGCTGGGCCCCTGCCTGTCTCCTACCCCCTGGCGTGAAGGCAGGCCGAGTCCCTCCTGCTCTCTCAAGTGCTCTATGGGCAAGGCCCTGTCTCTCTGCTGTCCCCAAATGCCAGCACCTGCGGCTTCCTAAGCCCTCGTGCAGGGGTCGCATGGGGACTCGTCCCCCCACTCCCAACCCAGCAAGCTGTAATGCCCCAGAGCGGCGACTTGGCTGTGCAGTGACCGTTGCAGGGCAGGCCGGATCCTGGCCCTAAGCCACAGGAGGCTCTGTGCCCTATTGTGGCCCCCAGGTTGCAGGGGGGGCCAAGGCAGCAGCAGCTGTGGGGCAGGACCACAGGGGAGGCGCCTGAGGAAGCTGTAGGGGAAGGGAAGGGGTGGGCAGGAGGCTCGCAGGGAACTGCCATGAATGGCGTCGTGCCCAAAACACACCAGGATGGCCCAGGACAGGAGGGAAGAGCTGGCACCAGAGTTGTGTAGCCTGCCCCAGCAACACCACTGTGGGTGACCCGCTTCTTGGGCTGGGAGGGGCCTCTGCTGGGATCGCCCCAGCCTGGGAGGGAGGAGGGAGCAGCTGTGCCATGGCGTGAGTCCCACTGCCAGGACTTGGGTATTTGGCAAGTGGCCTGGAGACCCAGCCGCTCCTCCTGCTGGGAGCTGCTGATGTCCAGCCACGGAGGGGGGTGAGCTGGCAGTGAAATTCCCTCCTGCAGTCGCCCGTTGCAGTAGCTGAGCCTTGAGCTGCAGGTCTACTAGGCAAACCAAAGGAGCCTCCCCTGGCTGCATGGCTCCAAGTCAGTGCTGGCCACTTTCCACCCCTGAGGGAAGCACCTGGCTCTGCAGCAGGGCCCTAGCCAGCTTCACCGCTCCTAGGCCTCATCTGGGTTGGCGGCTAGGCATGGCAGCCTCCCTTTCCCCTCAGGGTGAAGATGGCAGAGGTCACCCTGCCTCAGGAGTGGGCAGTGCTACCCTTTGGAGCAGGCAGCCAGCGAGAGGCAGAGGCAAATGGGCCAGCTGGGTCCTGTTCCTGCCTCTGACATTATCCTGCACTGTGAGCTTGGGCAAGTGCAGCTTGGTGCCTCAGTTTCCCCACCTGTGAAATGAGGAAAATGATGAGCCGGGGGTTGAGCAATGAGCACCCCCCAGCACGCTGGAAAGTTTATGCCTGTAGCTCCAGCCCCGCAGTCCTATACAAGGAGCTGCATATTAACTTCTGAAGAGCCGCACATGGCTCTGGAGCCACAGGTTGGCCACCCCTGGGTTAACCGACCCTAACCTTTAGCCCCCAGCCCCATGGGCCAGCCAGCCAGAGCAGCCCCAGCCGCAGAGGGCCCAGCCCCTCTCCGCTTTATTGGTTAACCGTTTAAATGACCTAATTGTAATAGTTTAAATGGTTAACTTTTAAAATGGATATTTACATCCCTAATTAAGAGGGAACAGAGGCAGGGTGTGAGAATGAGAAAGTGTGTGTGTGTGTGGCTGTGAGTCCCCTACAGCCATTCAACGGGCAGCCCAGCTTTGCCAGGCCAGGCCGCAGGCGTTCTTGGAGATTTCACAGAAAACAAAGCACAAAATCTCAATGGATCTATGGACGCTTCTCAAACCGTGCCCGTCGGAGCCGTGCCTGGGCACCCAGACGGCAAAGGAGCCGGGCTGAAGCACATCCTTGTAGCCTTTGGCCTGAAATCCCTGGGCCTGCGATGGCCCTGCAACCTGGCTGAATTTGTAAACACGCCCATGCACATTCATGCGTGTCAGGAGAGTCCGACTGAACGTTTCCCACTTCCACCCACATCCTCCCATCCCCCGCCCTGCCTGGGCCGTGGACACGCAGCGTCATGCAAACGCTCCATGCGTGTCGCTACGGTCACAGTGACGACTCACCCTACACCAGCGCTCAGTGCACCTGTGCCGAAGCGGCATTGACCGGGCAGCCCCTGTTCCCTGGATGATGCGCTGCTGACAATGTGTTCTTTCCCTGCCGGCGTCTGAGCGTGCAGCGAACGAGCCTGCCGACCTGGCACGGCACTGAGGCTCCTGGGAGAGGCCACATGCTGAAGTCTCTGACTTGTGCAGCTTTTTGTGTTTAATTCCCTTGGGTTTTTGTTTGTTGTTTTTATTGTAAAAGACAAAAGGAATAAAAATGGACCCCTCCTACAGCGTAGCGTTCAGTTCCAGTTCACGGCCCATTGCATGGGCTGGGATCGTGTCCAGCTGCCCCCCAGCACACAGTGGCATGGCTCCTAATGCCAGGCTGAGAACACACCAGCCCATCGGTGTGCCAGGCAGTTCTCACCCCTGACGGAGGGGCGGGGCGGGTGGCAGGGCAGCCGAGGTGAGCGAGCCCCGTGTGGCGAGCAGGGCTGACGCCAGCTGGGCCAGCTCGTATGGGCATTGCTGCATCCAGGGGTGCAAACCTCCAGCGCAGGGTTCCCTGGTCCAGATGTGAACACGCCAGGGGCCTCTGTGTCCCAAGGCTGCCAGGCCTTACCCTGCTTGAACCATCTGGGCAGCAATCTGGTGCTCAGCACCTCCAGCCAGGTGGAGTCCAGCCCCTCTGCCCCTCCCACCTCATGGAGAGCTTCAGGTCATTCCCCCTTCACTGCTCCCCAGCCCCACCTCCCTCTCTGAGCCTCACCCCCCCCTCCCCCCACCATCCAGAGCCCTGGCACCGGCTCACCTTGCCCAAGGCAGGCTTTGCCAGGTGGCTGCTGACCCCCATGATCCTCCACTCCCACCCTATTCTGTGTGCTGAGCACTGGGCTGGACCCTTTAAGCAGAGCTGAACGGCTGCCTTCCACGCAGTGGCATGGAAAGGCAGGGGCCTCCTTGGGGTCTGCCCCTTTTATCCATCTCAGCTCACCCTGCAGGCTGAGGGACACCACGCAGAGAGACTGCCCCTGGGCTGCGGGAGATGGCGCCATTGCTCTGGGTGTCGCACTGAAATTTGGCTGGGGCTGTCCTCTGCCCAGCGGGCACTGCCCTTGGAGCTGCAGTCGCACCCATGCCCGCTGCGCGCTCTGCCAGTCTCCCCCCGCCTGGCAGCAATGCCATGGGAATCAGGACAGAGGCAAAACCCCATTTTGTCCCCACCCCTCCCCACTCCCTATGGTACTGTTCAGCCTAACCAGTTTAGCCAACAGCTCACTGACCCCACAAACCAAAGCCAAAGCGCCTTGCAGCCCAGGCCCCTTGACCCCACATAGCCCCAGTGGGCACGGCCTTTTGAAGCCGGGAGCTGTAAATTGACGCAGGAGGATGAATGGCATGAGCTGGAACTGGCTCCGAGTCCCTCCCAGGGCAGCTAGCGGGATCCCCAAGCAGTGGGGCTGGCTCAGCTGGCTGGAGCTAGGACCAATGGCTGCCTCTCACCAGCGGGCAGCACTGCCCCAAATCCCCCTCACTGCTCTCCCCTGCCCATCCCTGGGGCTGGTCAGCAAATACTCAGCACAATGTGAAGTGGGCTGAGCCCGGAGGCTCAGCACTTGGGCTGGCTGCCGTGGGGGGTCCGCAGAGCCAGGCTAGGAACAGAGACTGAGGCTTGGGGGGCGGGCGCTGGCTGGGTTCAGGTTGCTGGGAATGCTGAGCTTGCTTCGCAAGACCTATGGCCTGGGCCAGTGAGCCACAGACTGCCACGCGCGAGCCTCAAGTGGCTCTTTAATGTGCCTCCTGCTGCCCTGTGCAGCCCATGTGTGATTTCATTGTTAACTGATCAGCGTTATTAACCAATCAGGAGGCTTTAGTATGTAATTAACCAATTGCAGTTGATAAAATAATAAACCTTGTCAGTGATTTTGCTGTGAGAATAGTAGCGAGAGACACACACAGATATATGTAGAGAACCTCAGTATTTCCCCTGCCATGTTGTTTAAATAGGATTTGCGCTCCGGTGCCAGAAACAATGAATGCACACGACCGCCGCTCTTTGGGGAATGGTGAGCGCTAATTTGTCTCCTGAACCACTGAGGTTTAGCACACTGGCCTAGGCTATTTGCATTGCCCACTCGAACCACTGTCCCCTCTCCGGCTGCGGGCTGGCTTAGGCAGGTGCCCCGTGCTGTCACATTTTGGGCAGTTCCAGCTTGGGCAGTACCATGGGTGATATTTTAGGTAAATCATTTAATGAGCTGATTGGCATATTTGAAATGAACGGACACATACCCATATCTGCTGCTGCAGTTGGTGAGGGCGTGGGTGACCGCCCTGGTGGACACGGCCCTCTGAGTTCCTGCAGGGCATCGGGGCAAGCTACCCTGCCCCCGCCCTGCCAGCCTGGCGCAGCCTGATCTGGGAATTCTGGGGGCAGTGGGAGCCTGAGGGGTCACTGGGGGATTGGGGTTTAGGGTGACTGCCCCCCATCATACTCTGACCCCTGGCCCATTCTCCCCTCTTTGCTTCTGCCTCTTCTCTGGCAACAACTGTGCCCACGGCCTGTGGGGGGTGGGGAGGAACCCTGCAGCTGGGCACATGATGTTGCGGCTGGCTCCATCTGCCTCCCAGGCTCCCCATTGCCCCCATCTCTAGGCCTCACCCAGCACGTGCCTGATGTCCTGCCCATCCTGCGGGTGTTGGAGCCCAGTTGGAGCCCAGCAAACTCCCACCACGAGGCTCAGGGCCAGCCCTCCCACCCCGCCCCCCCATTGGCAGGGGGCTCATGCTAGGGCATCTCTGCTTTCAGTGCCATTTTATAATCCGTTGCATTGAGTCCCTAGGCACTTGGAGAGCCAGGGCTGGGCATGGGGAGGCTAAGGGGTTACAAGCCCTGCTGAAATCTCAGCACCTAATCCTGGGCACAGACCCACCCAGAGCACCCAGAGCTCCAGGCACAAGAACCTATGTACTGCAGCGAGTGCCCCTGTGGGGCCTGGGAAGCCCCAACCTGCTGCCTTGTGGGGCCCTCTGAGCTCCCCACACCCAGTGACTCAAACCACCCCACCCGGCTGGGCCTTTCCCACACATCCCTGCAGGACAGGGGGCACGCAAACCTACATGGGGGCAATTCGCCAGGGCTGTTCACAACCTGCCAGAAACGGTGAGACGGAGGCCCTGTGATTGGCCAGGCTAGGCCCCGCATTTCCTTCACACGCTCTCTGTGCAGCCCTTACTCAGTTCCCCCTGTGGCAGACGGGCAGTGAGGACCCAGTAGTGTGTGTGTGTGTGGGGGGGGGGGGTGCCTGGTCCCCCTTCTGCTAAGGGATGGGGTTCTCATAACAGGCCTGTGCTGGAAGCGCTAACCCAGCCAGACCCCCTAGGGCCTCCCCACTGCCCCCAGGCTCTGTACAGGGCCCTTTCCCCTGCCCTCTGTGCGGGCTGGCTCTTGGTCTGGGCTCGCTGCGTGGGGCTGGCAGGTGGAATGTGGGTGGCATGTTTGCACGCAGGCGGTAGCTGTGAATGTCATGCACGAGTGCACAGGACTGCATGGCGCGGGCTGCGAGCGGGAACGGAGCCCAGCAGGTGGGTGCTGGCAGCTCCTGCCAGCACCGGAGTGACCGGCACTGAACCCGGGCACACAATGGCTGATTAACCCCCTGGCTGCCGGGCTGTGGGACAGATGCAGAAGAGGGGTGCCGGGAACAGGGGCATGTCACCTGCAATGTCACGCTAAGCTACTTGCAGGAAAGAGCTGGCTGAGCTTCAAGCCCTGCTTCCTGGAGCCCAGCAGAGCAGGCAGAACTGGCCTGGCCAGCCCTGCCTAGGAATGGGGCTGGGAGTCCCCACAGAGCACATCCCACTGGGGGCTAGGGCCAACCTGAGCTCTTGCCCCACTTCACTAAAGCAGGGCAGCATGATGGGGTCCTGCACAGCCCCTTCCCCTTGAGGGGCTGGGTTTAGTGTGGGACCGAGAGCAGTGAGCAGGAGCTGACCCACCTCCCTTTGCACACCTGGCAGCTTCTGGTCCAGACTAGCAGGGGGTGGCGGGGGCTGCCTGTAATGGTTGAGGGGCAGCAGCTGACCTGTAAGCGTGGGGAGCCCTGGGCTGGGATAGCGGGGGGTTGAGGGGCAGAGCTGGGGACAGAGGAGAGCCCAGGGCTAGAATAGCAGGGGGGCTCCGGGTCAGGATTGAGGGGTATTGGCAGAGCTGGGGGGCAGCCTAAGGCTAGACTAGCAGAGGAGCTGAGGGTCAGGATTGAGGGGTATTGGCAGAGCTGGGGGGCAGCCTAAGGCTAGACTAGCAGAGGAGCTGAGGGTCAGGATTGAGGGGCACCAGCAGAGACAGCTGGCACAGGTGTAGTTTAACTTCTATATTTCAGGGGTGGGGGGGCAGCTCCAGTCACCGCTGGAGAGCTCAGCTCTCCGGACTGGGCCAGAGCCGCTCCAGAGGCAGGGCCCCAGGATTCAGTGCCAGGCGCTGGAGGGAGCCCCAGGGAGCAGGCTGTGGGCTAACCCAGCCCTGGGACCAGGCTGCATGGGACACAACTGGGCCCCTCCATCGCTCAGGAGTCTTGGCCCTTGGGCATTTCACAGGTCAGGTCCAGCAGCTTCCCAAGCTCAGTGTCCCAGGTGGGGCTGGGTGGGGGGAGGTGCCATGCGTGCCACCCTTGTCCCTCCAGGTAGCCTAGGGCACCAGCTTGGCCCTGGGGCAGGGAGCGGCTCGCTGAAGAAAGGCCCCATTAGCGGGTGTCTGGTGCCATCCCTGCCAGCGCTGGAGCCTTAGGCCTCCCACGCCCCCAATGCTGAGACAGGGCAGCCCATGGCTATCCAGTCCTCCCAGCATCACATGGGAGACTCTCCAAAAGCCAGCACCCCCTGGCTTTCCATGCAGGAGGGCATACGAAAATGGGGTGCACAGGCCCCCAAGTATTGGGGGGGCACTTGTGGGTCAGTGTGAGGTATGCGTGTAAGGCCCCCACTTCGCCCTCCCCTACATTGCTGGGGCAGGGACCACGGGTGGGGGGATAGGGCTGAGGAGAGAAAGCCCCCCTGGTAGCTGCAGGCAGGCCATGACCCTGAACCCACAGACTGGCACCATGCTGCCCTGCCTGAGCTCCCTCCCACAGTGTGTCCTTCCCCCTCTGTGTGTGCCTCCCTCTCCCTTCCTCTGTGTGTACCCCCCCCCGCCCCCATCAGGTGCACTGTACGTGTCTGGGCTTGCCCTGCAGTGCCCGCCGCGTCTCGTGGCACTCAGGAGAACCGAGCATGCCAGGGCGCGAGTGAGCGGGAGGCGCAGGCCCAGTGAGCAGCATGGGGTGAACAGCGTCCCGGCCCACGTGGGAGTGGCCCAACCAGCCGGGTGCAGCCTCATTCTTCCTGCCTATTTGTCTTGGCATAAACAAGGCACTGACTAATCCCATCCCATATGAGACCCTCCTGGCTCCAGCACGTGCAGCTTCTGAGGGCATGGCCTCTAGCACAGCCCTCCTCCCCCCTACCCCGGAGTCACCAGACAAGTCAGGCTCCTACACCCCCATCCACCCCCTTCTCTCACCCCACTTCCCCCTCCTCCACTCTCCCCCACCCTCAAGATGTTAGTCCCCCCCACAGATTGCTGGAGAGGCACGAGGGGCTCACACCTCAGTGAGGGTCCCACATCCTCTGGGCATGACCCAAGGGGATGTGATGGGGAGGTATCAGTGGCCGCACTGCAAAGTAGGACCCTGAGCCCCAAGCGGCTGGGCTGAGACACTTCCAGACATGCCAACTCTCACAAATCTGTCACGAGAGACATGAGTTCTAAGTAAAATTAAGCCTCATTCAGGATCCCGTGATAGAACTCGCAAATCTTTGGATTTTTTCACTCCTGGAGCAATTCACATGAACAGTGCTGGCCTTAGGAGTGGGTGACTGCCCAGGGCACAGTGCGGCGTGGGGTGAGAGGGCATCTGAGTATCACACAGTGGGCAGGGGGAGTTACTGCAGGTGAGCCTGGGGTTGGAACCCCTGGCCAGCTGGGTGGGAGTGGGCAATGCCCCTCGGAGCTACCACAAAGTAACCAGGGAAAGGCAGTCTGGCAGAGTTGCCAACGGATTGCGAGCCACAGGAGTTTGGGGCCTGCAGGAGCCAGGAGCTGTTGTGATGACACAAGACGATCCTCCAGCCCTGTGATTTCCAGGCCTGGGCCCATGACAGAGCTCTGTGCTGCAGCCTTGGGGCTAAGGAAACAGACTTGCCATGCCACTGAACCAGGCATGGTCCTAGCGCAGAACCCAAGGGCAAGCTGCGGCTGGGGCCTCCCACTGCTTTGGACCCGCTCCTCCACTTGGGAGTTGGAGAGAGGAAAAGCCGGGGCCGGGGGGAGGCGGTGAGCTGGTGTTGGTGGGTCAAGGGAAGGCGAGAAGCCCAGGGGGCAGCCAGCCAGGGGAGGACGGGGTGGGAGTCAAGTGGACGGCAGGTCCCCTATCATAGGCATGCGGGGAGGGTAAGTGGGGTCTCCATCTGAGCAGCCAGGGTCAGGAGATTGTTGTGTGTGCATTAACGGCTGAGTTTTCAGTCGGAACCTACCACACCTGGCCCGAAGTGGGGAGAGGGGGAGAACCAGTGATCCCACTGGCGCTACGATGAGGCTCCCACACGAGACTCACTGGGGTGGAGTTAAGGGTGCTGCCAGGGGACTGGGGCTGGAGGAGTGGCCCGACGTGGGTCGCACGCCGGTGCTTTCCTCCTGCTTGCCTTGTCTCGACACCAGGCCCCTCTCGGTGTGCTCTGGCTGATGTCTTTTCCCTCAGCACCGGAGCTGGAGAACAGCATCGAGACGCGCGGTGCGGTTGGGGCACTTGGTCCCGGAGCGCTGAATCCGAGCGGTTTCCATGCAGCGAGCCCTCAGTCTAGCCTCTCTGTCTTGCTTCGTACGAGGCTTAAACTCCTGACCGATCTGACAGAGCTCTCGATCGTGAGCCTCTCCCAGACACTTCGGCCAACTGGAGCGTGGGTCGCTCACCAGTATAGGTTTGCCACAGGTGGCACAAGGTTTGCTGCCCGGGGACCACGGCATGCCCGGCCCCAGGGGCAAAGGGAGCCCCTCTACACTAAAGGCAGCGGGCTATCTACACTAGCACTGTTTACACTATTTACACTGTTGCTACTACATTAAGACTAATAAACTAAGCTGAGAAGAAAAAACACTGAAAACTCCTTGCCAAAGCAAGAGGAGTTGTTCCAGCAACCGTCACAGGTGGTAAGAAGGAACTGAGCGGGTCCAGGGCCGGCGGTGCTCCTTATACCAGCGCCTGAGCGTACGGCACCAGAGGGCACTAGAGCCGGCCCGACGGCTACCACTGAGGGGACAATGCGGCGTGGAACGGACATGTGCGAGAACTCGTAGAAGAACCCCAAATAACACCTAATGGGCTATATCCCTAGCAACAGCAGAAAAAAAAACCCCTCATCATTTCTACTAATCGGCAAAGCAACTTCTAGCCACAAGAGTAACAGTCAGACACCCGGCCCCAAGGTCAGCTAGTCACACTCCCATTCTCATGGCTGTCACTTATTAGTCTGATTAACCAAAGCTACAGCTGTGTTGGGCTGGCTGCCTAAGCAAGGCCACATTATCTTTGCTGACTATGTGGGTTTCTTGTTCTCAGCTTCTGGTGGGAAGAACACAAAATGACAGCGGGTTATGCCAAGTCCAGGGCTTTTGCACCACCAGGGCTCAGGTCTGATAAACCTTTGCCAGCGCCCCCCCCTCTCCGCCCCCCCCGACCTGCCCCCAAGCCCTGGTGTTTGGGGAAGCCAAGCTGTGGCCAGTAGCAGGCTGGGAAGAGATTATACGGGGGGGAATAGGCAGCAGGGGGCTACAGGGAGCGTGGAAAGTGCTGGCAGGGAGGGAGGGTCCCCAGCACACAGCGGTGTTCCCAGGTGCCATCCCCACCTGGCCGTGTGAGACTGATGGCCTGTGCCACGCACTGTGCCACTGGGCATAGTAGGAGTACGGGCAGTAGCTGTGCTCCCCACGGCACAAAGAAACACCCTGCGCTGGCTCCCTGCCCGGCCCGCTCTGGCACTCCATACTGAGCAGGCAGGACAGGGAGCCTAGCCAATCAAAGCTCACTGCCCTTGCTCCGTGCCAGTTACAGGGCACAGGCACAGAGCAAGGGCAGTGAGCATTGATTGGCTAGGCTGGCCTTTTTGGGTGATGGCAAAGCCACACCGCAGCTGAGACTCATCACTGTATTGAGCTGTCAGTCCTGAGGTCTCCCCGGGATGCCCTGGGTCCAGGTGGTAAAGGCCTGTGGGTTGAAAGCAAGTTCTATCCCTGCCTGAGACCCTAGCAGGCCTGGCCCTGGCATGCACCGTCTGCTCTGAATTATTCCACTGGGGGCGCTCGTCCCTTCAAGTCACTGCTATAAAGCAGGTCAGGGCTGTTATTTTCGTTTGACTGGTGGAGAACTGAGGCAGAGGGAGATCTGGCCTAGGTTGCACAGAGCGTCTATGGCAGAGCTGGGGCCTGCCCGGCGAGCTCCCATGTCCCAGGGTTGTGCTCGCAGAGGTTGGGCTGCTTTTTCATATGAAGGAAACTTGACCTCTCCTAAGCATGTGACTCACAAGGGGTCCCCCAGCACAGATCACGAGCACGGAGGGGCTGGATAAGTTGTCCAGACACATTCCACCCTGGAGGAGTATTAGAGCGGCTCCAAAGGTATCCAGCGAAAAGGTTTCCACAAAAAAACGGCCAAGTTTAGAAAAGAGAAGTTGAGCAAAAGAAATGGCCAAATGTTTTGTGAAAAAACTTTTTCCATTTAAAAAAAGAAGTTTTTTCCCCCAGAAACGTCTCCAAATGGTTCTCCAAACAAACAAAACTTTTCAATAACGTTTTTCAATAGAAATATTAGGGGGGAAAACACAGAAAATGGCAAACAATGAAAAACGCTCCGTTTCAAATGGAACCAATGCCAAAAGGGCAGTATTTTTGGCACAGAGTTTGATTTTTCAGTTGGCTCTTATTACTGTGTGTGCCTCTCCAGGTCCCTTCCTGCTGCAATTTGGAGACAACGTTCTTCTTTGCTTCCTGCTTCCTGCTCTGAACTGTTGGGTGGTGCTGGTGTGTGGTGTTAAACAGCTGCCGTGCTCCACCCTAGAGATGGCTGTAGTTCTGTCGTGGGCAAAGTGATTTCTGGGGCTATAGTGGGTAAAGCACTTCGGGATAACTCAGGCCTAGAGACGAGCCTGAAGCAAAACTCTGGCTCGGAAAAGGCCCCTATGGGGAAAGTTTGGATCCAACTCAGCATCTTGTGGCTTGGGCCTATCTTTAGTCCAGGTGAACAGGGCTGTGCCAGGCAGGCCTCGCTGTCATGAGCGCCAGAGTGTGTGGGCCCCCTGCTGCAGTGGGGCAGCTCCTGGACGTCCCTATGGCAGCCGGCAGAGTGGGGTGGGTGTCCACATCCTGCTGCTTCCTCTGAACTCCAAGGCGGAAGGAATGAACCAGCTGCTCCCCGACAGAAGCAACAATCCTCCCCAAAGGGGCTGTTCAGACTGGGCCTCCCCAGCTCCCAGAGCGCACAGGGACAATCCCTGCTCTCCTAGCCCCCTCACCTGTTGCTGAGACAGGAGCAATGCCAAGGGGAAGGGGAAGGGGCAGCTGCGTGGGAGTGGGGTAGTCCATGGAGAGGCTCACAAAGGCCCAGCAGGGCTAACGGTATATTCCTGGCCTGTGTGACGCAGGATCAGCTCCTGGGACTCACCAAATGTGAACCAGGAGGGTTTTTAAAGTAAACAGGGTCATTTCTTCTTTGAGAACAGGTCAGCGTTGAACAAAATCTCCCCCAACCCCCACCCCAAGTGAAAACGGTTCCATTATTCATCCGCAGCCCCTTTCCCACCAAGCACACGGAGACTCAGCTTTGGGGGAGAGACTAGCTGCCCCAGTGGCACTGAGATCTCATCCAGAGCGGGGGGCCAGACATGGGCAACTTGGTGATAACATTGGTGCCCAGCACTGTGCAAGGGGCTGTTCTCACGGTTAACATTCAGGATGCCTAGGCACTAGTCCCTGCTCTACCACTAACTCAGGCAGGTTCCCGGCTCTCTGCGACTCAGTTTCCCTGACTGTACAATGGGGATGCTGCTGCTGACCTGTCCTGGGGGGCTATGGGGATTAATTACTGCTGCTTGTGAAGTGCTGGGAACCTAGGGGATGGAGGCTGTGGAAGGAGCATGCTAGAAAATGTGCCCTAAGACCAGAGTGTTCACCCCATCACCACTGTTGACCCTTGACAGGTCCAGTGCAGAGCCCCCCGAGCCTTTGGGCTGGGAATCTGCTCAGTGCAGGCTCTCCCCCCACATTCTCTCTTCCAGAGAGAGCAGGCCAGGATAACCCCCTTCCTTGTTGAATTTCTGCTTCCTGGGGATGTTTGTTCCTGTCCACGTGCAAAGGTTTGCTCAGCCCCTCTAGGCCCCCCAGCCCCTGCACAGGCCGGGCTGTAACACAGCATGGAACCACCACCAGGGAGATGCCAGGCTGGGGTTGGCAGCAGCTCTGCACCGTGGGGTGGGGTCAGGGGCATGGGGGTGGTTAATAAGAGGGTCACAGCCTGCCCCAGCACTGAACCACCCAGGATACTTCCAGAGAGCAGCTGGGACTTGATGCAGAGCCAATACCCAGGGCCCGGTTTTCCCCTGGCCACAGGCCCTTAGCGTCATCTCACCTACCAGCTCCCTGCCTTAGCTGCAAGCAGCATGGGCCTGCCCATGCCCCCCAGCTAGCATGCAGTTACAGTGCTGGCACCACCGGCCAGGGCACGGGGAACCCTGCTCTAGATGGCAGGTGAGGTGGGATGGGCCGGGGGTTTGTCTAGGAACAGGCCCTGACAGCCCTGAGAGCTCAGCCTAGGCCTGGCCAGGGATTGCCTGGATGGGTTAATGTTGCCCTATGGGTGGTCGAGATGCTGCGTTTTGTGACCACCCGCTCCCCCGAGGTGTGATTTACCCTCCTACATGTCACAGGGAATTTCCTCGGGGGACCGTCTGCTCCTGACAGCAAACCCCAGAAACCAGCTCGCCTGCACCTCTGCAGAGATGCGGTCCCGGCCGATTGGCCAGGCAGCCCCGATTGCAGAGGAACCCTCTGCTCGGTTGCCTTTCCCCTCACAGCCCCCAGCCTGGCCTGTCCCGACTTGATCAGCCACCTCAAGTCACCTTCAGCCCTTGTCCCTGGGATGGGAATCAGCAGTGTTCCGTGGCTGCAAGCATGATGTGGTCCTACAAGAAGATAGAGGGAGGGTTTTTACCCATCTCCACTAGCTGGCTCAGCTCTGGGAACTGGCTGAGACTGGCGGAAGCGCCTCCTGGCTGAGCCAGGACATTTCATAGGGCCACAGGGTTGGAGGGTTTGGTCTGTCTCTGCTTGGCCCATCATTGTATCTTTTCTGCAAACTGAGTCCCCCCGTGACCATCACCTTCCAGAGCTCTGGGTGAGGGGCAGCCACCAGGGTGAGTGATCGGGTCCTGACATGGAGAGCCAGGGGAGTCCCCAGATCACCCCCAGAGTGCCAGGCAGAATGGACAAGTAGCTAGGGCCAGGTCTGGGGCTCTGGATCTGGGTTCTGTCCCTGGCTGAGCCAGGCACTAAGTCCAAGCTAGTGAGCTCTGACGGAGGAGAGACCAGCCCTGTTCCCTTTGGCTGTTGCTCCTGAAGTGGCTCCAGGCATCACTTCTTCTGTTCCTGGCACCTCCAAGCCGCAGCACAATCAGCCTGCCACTGCACCTGGACCTTCTTCTTAGAGTGGGGCACCTGTTCCTAAACCTAACCCCAGGGATGGCACCCCCAGGGACTCTGCTTGCTTTTCGAGCACCTTGAAGCCCACAAGATTGCAAAGTGCTTTGCAAACTACATGCCCAAGAATTGCTTCCCTCCTGGCTGAGATGCAACAGCCTCTGGGGTGGGACGTAGCAGCTGCTGAACAGAGCATAGCAATGCTATCCCACAGTTCAAGACAGCAGGGAAGCGTGCTGTTTCCCACTGAAACTGCTGGGGTGTACATGGAGAGGAAATTCAATTGCCCATGTTTGCATTTGGCCAGTGTGGGCGGGGAGGGCTAACACCCCTACTCTGTGTCATGTGGACATTAACGAGCCCAACCGCCGTACGAAATCCCCTTCAAAAGGCTGCGCTGTGCCCCCCGTGCTGAAACCAATGAATTACCAAAGCTGCCCCAAGCAGCACCCACCAAGAACCACAAAGGCCTGAGCCATCTCCCAGGGTGACACCCGCCACTGCTTGGCTGGCGGCACAGAGGCCGCATTGAACTCGCAGCCCCATTGCTTGGCCGTAACTGCTGCTTGACTCTTGACACTCTAATAGTCTTGCCTTGTTCTGAGAGACGGGGCGCCTGGCTGAGTGGCTCTGGGTATCAGGGTGGGGCTTTCTCTGACCTGTGGCTCAGTAGCCCCTGCGCCCTCATCTGTTAAGAGAGGGGCAGGGGGAGGGATGGCCTAATGCAGCAGCTGTCTGGCCTGTTCTCACAGGGTTGATGAGGTTTGGTCTTAGCACCAAATAGGGGTGTCTCCCCTTAGATGTGTGGGACAACATACTCCAGGCCTTTCAACCCATGGGAATCCAGCTGTGCCATCTGTCACGTTCCCTCCACCACGCCAGCACAGGGGCCAACCCCCAAGCTGGGGTAAGGAGCCACAGCGCTCTGGGCTCAGCTGATGCCAGCTGACCCCGGGCCAAGTCCGGCCTGTTGCCTTGTCCCTGCTTGGCTCTAGCCCGGGTGGTGGAACCGCTGACAAGGCCTGAGGCTCCTCCTCAGCACAGGCTCGTCCTGGGGTGAGAGGTTGCTAGTGGGGATTGTAGGCTCAGGACCCTGGAAGGGGCCGGGGGGCTCCCCTGGCCCTCGTGCCCATCCAGTGGAGTCTGTGACACACACAGCCTGGCTGGTTCAGAGGCTGTGTGAGCAACCCCTCGCTAATGTCTGGCTGGGTTCAGGATGCAGTGAGAGCGCTAGGGGCTGTCTGTGCCCACTGGGCCCAAACAAGAGGCTTGCCTGGCTTGTCTCTGCCAGTCCAGATGGGAGCACTGCCAGGCTCTTATTAGCTGGCTAGTTTGGAGGCAGATATCTCCCCCTTCCCACCGATTTCTCCTCCCGCGCTCATTTGGGGCTCACAGAGGAGAGTCTCTTGCTCAAAGTGTCTCTTCCAGCCCAACCCCTGGGTGTCTGCGCCCTGGGCCAGTGCGGGAGAGGAAGAGGAGTCCATGCACCCGCCCCATTGTGGCACCAAAGCCATGGGCCAGAGCAGCAGCAAAGGAGGCTGTGACGTTATTGACTTGTACTGGGACCATATAGAACATTGTTGCAACCAAGGTCCTGTAATGGCACCAAATCTTGTATAAAGGGGGTCAAATAACATGTCTAAGACAAGATTATGGTTTGCTGGTTATGATTATGCTGTTTGTTTGCATGTATCATTTTTGTATTTAAAGATATAAGTATTGGCTCTATACTGTCTGTATTTCAAATTTATGCTATGCTTCCAGGTGACACCCCAGACAAGTTGGTGTCAGCTCTGCCTAGCCTGCTTGATGGCCAATTAAGGACCATCAGCTAGACAATTGACCCACTGAGAGAAGGCAGATATGCCTTGGGACTCAGCAAGGCATGCAGGGACATGCCTGTGGACAGAACTCTGAGGTTTTTCCAGGCCATGTGATGGACAGCTTGTCTTTGGAACAAAGAAAGAAATACCACATGGCAAGAGAAGTAATAATTTTCTTAAGATGATGTTAAAATAAAAAGAAAACGGTACAAAGTTTAAGCATAGAAGTTTCTGGTTATCAGGGAATAAGGTACAGATTATCAAGGGGTGCAAAGTTCAGTTTAGGAACGGGTGGCGTAAGGAATACATAATCTGCAATATCCCCGATTGGGGGTAAAAGGTTAACAGGTCAACGTACAGCCATTGAGATATGGGGGTATATTGTTCATATAATGGCTATGTTCAGGTGTGGAGTATAACGAGTGGATACGATGATGAGGATGGATTTACCCTCATTTGGTGAGATTTAATGTTCAGTGAGTTTATGGTTCCAGTTCATATGGTCCAATGGAAAAAGTCTCTTGGTCCCTTTCCCATAGTGGATGCACGATGTCGTACCGGCTCACACCTCCTGGTACTGTCGGTGGCCGGTGATGTGTTCGATGTCGATGTCCCTGGACCATCGGATGGTGTCCGAGACCATGAGGTGCCGCATGAGCCATGTGTAGCATTGACCGATCCCACAGGTCCGCAGCGCACGTTCGTTGCAGGGGTCCCAAGTGCCCAGGGCTCCGATGATCAGGGCATCCATCTGCACCTCGTAGCCCTTCACTCTCAGGGTGTCGGCCAGGGAGGCGTATTTTTTCCAGCTTACGAGCTCAGGCTTCATGGGAGGCTGGGGTCCTGTTCTCAAAGGAGACCGTGATGTCGACGAGGATGATCTTTTTCTGGGCCTCGTCGGTGACTACCACGTCAGGTCGTAACTGGCTGTCAGTACCGGGGATGGCGCAGTTCACGGCGACCTCCCCCAGGCGCGGTGCAATGGCTTTCACCAGGCAGTTCTGGATGGCGCTGTGGTGCAGCTGCCAGGCTCTGGAATGGGGCTTGAGCTACACAGGATGTGGGGCAGGGTCTCGTTGAGTAGCCACACTTCCTGCAACACTTGTCTCGGTTCCCGTGGCGGACAGCTCCGTTGAGCGGGACGCAGTTGAGCCGGGCACGGTGGATGAACTGCCAGTCGGCAAAACGGGTGAAGCCGCCCCCGGCGAGGAAATGGTTGCTGGCGTCCCACTTGCTGGTCAGTTTGAAGGCTTCACCCTGGTCCGGTTTATACTTCAGGGTTTCCATGTACACCGAGTGGGTGGCTGTCTTCAGGGTCCTCTCCAGCACGCCTCTGGCGTATAAAGAGCTGCTGCAGCTCCTCCATCTGGTCTTCAGTCCTGCTTCATCCCTCTGGAGGGACTTGGCTACACTGAAGCTTTGAACCAAGGACTGAAAGACCCATCCCAGCTGTGGATGTTCTCCAGCGACTTGATTTGAACCTGCAGTTTATTCCATCACCGCTGCAAGCCTGAACCAAGAACTTTGCCATGACTGTATGTAATTGATTCCATTCAACCAAGTCTAGCTCTCATCTGTATCTTTTTCCTTTTATGAATAAACCTTTAGATTTTAGATTCTAAAGGATTGGTGATAGCGTGATTTGTGGGTAAGATCTGATTTGTAAATTGACCTGGGTCTGGGGCTTGGTCCTTTGGGATCGAGAGAACCTCTTTTCTTTTACAGGGGTATTGGTTTTCATCACCATTTGTCCCCATAACGAGTGGCACTGGTGGGGATACTGGGAAACTGGAGTGTCTACGGGAATTGCTTGTGTGACTTGTGGTTAGCCAGTGGGGTGAGACCAAAGTCTGCTCTGTTTGGCTGGTTTGGTTTGCCTTCGAGGTGGAAAAACCCCTGCCTTGGGCTGTAACTGCCCTGCTTGAAGCAGTTTGTCCTGAATTGGCACTCTCCATTGGGTCCCACCAGAACCAGCATCATTACAGTGGTGTAGTTGTGCTAGGATCCACAGAACCAGGTCAATTAACCTTTGGGTCAGAACCCCACGCTATCCAAATTTGAATTTTGGTATTGAGAGTTTGGTTGGTTAAAGAACAGTTCCAATGGGTGAGCAAAGAGCATATGAGGGCCTTGGCAAAAAAGCCCTGGAAGACTTGTGTTCAGAAAAGGGGATAAGCTTTAGAAAGAAAGCTACAAATCAAGAACTGAGAGATCTGTTAATGGCTGGTGATCAGGAGGCAGGAGCACAGCCCTTACCTGATGCTACAGAAGGTGCAGAAGCAATTGGAATGCAAAAGGCAGCAAACAAATGGCAACTTGAGCATGAAAAGAAACTAGCAGAAATTCGATGGCCGGGAAAGCAAAGAATCGCTGCTGAGGAGAGGGTTCACCAGCTGTGACAAGAAACTGACAGAATTCAGCTCAAAGTCAAAAAAGCAATCGAGAAACTATCCTCTTGAAGTTTCAGTTTATAACAATGTTGGTATGTTATATTGCTCTGACCAGGGGGAGCGGGATTCTAACCTGGTGGGAAATAGCTGTTTGTCTGTGCAAAAAAGCAGTTTGTCTGTGAATGAAGTTTCTGAATGTCTGTATAATGTCTCAGAAGTGAATCTGGAATTAGATAAAGAGCAGAAAGAACTCATTGGTCAGGAAAATGTTTCTCAGGAGCAGATTAAAGTGGATGGTCAGGTGGAAGCCCTAACGGAGGAAGGAAAGGGTAGATTTTTGATGGGTGATGGATTATTGGCAGCCTGTAAAAGTGAACCTGGAAAAGGTAACTGATTTGCTGGTAGTAGCTCAGTGTAGTGAGAACAGCAGCAGTTTATCTGTTGGGAGTAGCAATGTGCCTGGTAAGGAAATTTTGGATGAGCCTAGGCAGCTTTGGGAGCTGATGGCTTTGTCTAGTCAGCAGTTTGGGAAGGCAAGGATAGTGGAAGATGAGTGTCCTTATACCTTACCTGTTAACTGTGTGGAGAAGTGTGACAGCGAAGGAAATGTTCCTGTGTCTGTCAGGGGTATTGTTTTGCCTATGGAGGGAGCTAATCCGGTCTCCAAGCAGACAAGGGAAAGGATATCCCAAGCTGTGTGTCTGGTAAAGGAGAATGTGTCTCTGGCTCTTTGTCTGTGGAGCAGACAGAAGGTGCCTTTCAGCCTGTGATGGTTGAGAATAGTGCAGTTGTCTCAGAGTTGGTTCTGAATTCAACTAAAGCCCAGGAAGGGAATGGTCCTAAGTTTCGCAAAAAGAAAAGGAGTACTTGTGGCACCTTAGAGACTAACCAATTTATTTGAGCATGAGCTTTTGTGAGCTACAGCTCACTTCATCGGATGCATACCGTGGAAACTGCAGCAGACATTATATACACACAGAGATCATGAAACAATACCTCCTCCCACCCCACTGTCCTGCTGGTAATAGCTTATCTAAAGTGATCATCAAGTTGGGCCATTTCCAGCACAAATCCAGGTTTTCTCACCCTCCACCCCCCCCCCCACACACACACAAACTCACTCTCCTGCTGGTAGTAGCCCATCCAAAGTGACAACTCTCTTCACAATGTGGGGTGGAGGGTGAGAAAACCTGGATTTGTGCTGGAAATGGCCCAACTTGATGATCACTTTAGATAAGCTATTACCAGCAGGACAGTGGGGTGGGAGGAGGTATTGTTTCATGATCTCTGTGTGTATATAATGTCTGCTGCAGTTTCCACAGTATGCATCCGATGAAGTGAGCTGTAGCTCACGAAAGCTCATGCTCAAATAAATTGGTTAGTCTCTAAGGTGCCACAAGTACTCCTTTTCTTTTTGCGAATACAGACTAACACGGCTGTTACTCTGAAAACTGGTCCTAAGTTTGTGTCTTCTAGGGAGAATGGCATTGTAACTAGGTTGCATCCAGTTAGTGTCCTAGCAAAATCCCAGAGATCAGACAATTCTGGTGCTTGTGTGTTGTTGGGAAAGGGTGTAGCAACTTTGTCTAATCAGGATGATATCCTAGCCAGGGCACAAGGAGAGCAGAAAGGTGATATGCTGGTGTTACCTGATGGTGTGGAAACTTGTAGCAAGAAGGAAAAGATTCCTGAACTTGTGTGTGGCAAAGGGAAGGAGAATGCTTCTAACTTTTTATCTAGGAAGTCTATAAGTTTGCCTGAAAGGGGACTGTGTAGGAATCCACTTGATGGGCCAGAGGTGATTCTGGTTGTAAGTGAGACCCAGAAAGAGTCTGTTGTTGCTCAGGAAAGTGTTCCTTTAGAGCAAGCCCTAGGTGAAGAGGCTAAGGGCAGAATTTCTGTGAAAGGTGAATTGTTGCTTAGAAAAGCTCCTGGGGAAAGGAATCCCCATAGTAGTCTTTGCAAGCAGTTTACTGCAACTGAAGGGTGTGAAAGTGATGTAATCAAGAAAGTTTCAGTTCCTAACAGCCAGAAATTTTCTGTGGTGAATGGATCCCCTGACTTTCCTTTTGGAAAGTGTGGATAGCTTTGAGAAGGTCTCAGATCCAGTGTGGATAGCTTTGAGAAGGTCTCAGATAGAGTGAAAGCTGTTAAGAAAGTTGGACAGTCCTATAACCAAGTGGCTGTGTTTGGTCAGCTTGTTGGGGAGACAAGGTTGTTGAGAGAGGAATGTCTCCATGCTGATTCTGTAAGCGAACAGTCTGTGTCTCAGGTTCAGAGGGAAGACTGGGTAGCTGAGTCTGCAGAGCAGAACAGCTGTGCAGTTAATCTCTCAAGAATGCAGGGATGGCAGGTATACTCTCATCTCCAGACGCTTTGGATATGACTTGTAGTCTCTCAGTGAACTTAACATCTAATTCCATGTGGAAGCAGAGGTTGGTAAGGGAAGGACAACAGAACTCTGAGTCTAGCTTGTTAGTGAAAATGGATGGTATCTCTTTAAGACAGAGTCCAGCCTTGGAATTGGTAGCAGTTAAGGATCTGAAAACTGGTGAACTGGCTCTTGTCTGTGGTAATGCAAATTACTTGGCTGACAGGGAGAAGAAGGACTGCAGTTTCCACGGTATGCATCTGATGAAGTGAGCTGTAGCTCACGAAAGCTCATGCTCAAATAAATTCGTTAGTCTCTAAGGTGCCACAAGTACTCCTTTTCTTTTTGGTAATAGCTGTTAGCACAGAGAACACACGCAATCAGCCAGTGAATTCTGTTAAGCAAGAGAAATCAGGGTTTGATCCTTCAGGACAAGGAGGAAAAAGAGAACTTAATTTTGCAAAGGCAAGCTACAGGTTAACCCTAAAATGCCCAAACCCCAATGGTATTATGCCGAAGGTGTGGCATGAGAAATATGGCTGTAGATGGACACTTGCAAAGAATTTGTTTGTATTGCTCATGGTAATTTTTGTGACTAATGTGTTGCTATGACCAAAAACTGTAAAAATGCATGATGTGCCTAATCTTTTGGAAAATTCCTTGAACATGTTAAAAGGAACACACTTTACATTAAAAGGCCTTGTTATACTGATGTTTCACAGTTAATGCCTGTAAACAGTATTGGAACTTTTCACAGGAGAAAAGACATTCCAAACCTGATGTGATGTATGAAAAGGGAAACTGAGGCACGCTACCATATTGCTTTCATGGCTAAATGCCAAGATTCCTGTACTATAAAGAACAGTAATATCTACATTAAGTTGATGTTAATTGAGTTCCAAACATTTGCCAGAGCTTGTATGCATAAAGTAGCTATGTTCTTTAGCTCTTGGCAAGATCACGAGACATACAGGAACCATGCTATAAGAGCAGATCCAATCCACTATTGTTCTAACCAAGTTTTACCTTGAGTTGGTAAAGAGAATCCAACATGTTATTGAATATGACTTTGATAAACCATTTTTATTATACACTGATATGGCTTCTAAACTAATACTTGCTGTAGTAAGACAGAACCAAGGATGGGGAGCACTTGGGATGCGGTCAGTGATATTTGTGTTAGCCCTTCCCGCATCAATTTTGCGTTGGGAGTGTGATGTTATTGACTTGAACTGGGACTGTATAGAACATCATTGCAACCAAGGTCCTGTAGTGGCACCAAATCTTGTATAAAGGGGGTCAAATAACGTGTCTAAGACAAGGTTATGGTTTGCTGGTTATGATTATGCTATCTGTTTGCATGTATCATTTTTGTATTTAAAGATATAAGTATTGGCTCTATACAGTCTGTATTTCAAACTTATGCTATGATTCTGGGTGACACCCCAGACAAGTTGGTGTCCGCTCTGCCTAGCCTGCTTGATGGCCCATTAAGGACCATCAGCTAGACAACTGACCCATTGAGAGAAGGCAGACACGCCTTGGGACTCAGCAAGGCATGCAGAAACATGCCTATGGACAGAACTCTGAGGTTTTTCCATGCCATGTGATGGACAGCTTGTCTTTGGAACAAAGAAAGAAAGACCACATGGCAAGAGAATATAACAAGCTGCCGCAGCTCCTCCATCTTGTCTTCAATCCTGCTTCATACCTCTGGAGGGACTTGGCTACACTGAAGCTTTGAACCAAGGACTGAAAGACCCATCCCAGCTGTGGATGTTCTCCAGAGACTTGATTTGAACCTGCAGTTTATTCCATCACCGCTGCAAGCCTGAACCAAGAACTTTGCCATGACTGTATGTAATTGATTCCATTCAACCAATTCTAGCTCTCATCTGTATCTTTTTCCTTTTATGAATAAACCTTTAGATCTTAGATTCTAAAGGATTTGCAACAGCGTGATTTGAGGGTAAGATCTGATTTGTATATTGACCTGGGTCTGGGGCTTGGTCCTTTGGGATCGAGGGAACCATTTTTCTTTTACAGGGGTATTGGTTTTCATAATCATTTGTCCCCATAATGAGTGGCACTGGTGGGGATACTAGGAAACTGGAGCGTCTAAGGGAATTGCTTGCGTGACTTGTGATTAGTCAGTGGGGTGAGACCAAAGTCCTCTCTGTCCGGCTGGTTTGGTTTGCCTTGTTGTGCACAGAAACCTCAGCCTTGGGCTGTAACTGCCCTGCTTTAAGCAGTTTGTCCTGAATCGGCACTCTCCGTTGGGTCCCACCAGAACCAGCATCATTACAGAGGCTGAGTCGGGGAGGGAGAAAAGGGTCCCTTCCCGGTGCTGGGCCTGCTGGACTGGATGAGGGGTGGGGAGGCTGCAGGGAAACCAGATCGTCTGACTACCTCTCCCTTGCCCATTGTCCCTGGGCCAGGGTTTGTGTGACGTGCTTAGCACAGGGCAAGCCGGGGCTTGCTTGCACCACCAGACAGATGCACCTGCCCTGCTCCACATTCCAGCCACCGCCTCCCCCTTCCCTGCCTGGCCATTGTTCAGTGGCTTGGTCACTGGCCTGAGCTGTATGGCACAGGTCCTGTGTGGACTAGGGTGCTGTGCCCCACGCACATGTCCCAGAAGTGGGAGCAAGGCCCGGTCCCAGGCGTCACAGCTTGGGGAAAGGCAGGGCCTGGGGAGGAAAGCTGGGGCCCCTTTGGGGAGTACTGGGCTGTGGGGATCCAGCCCTGGGCTTGACTTCCCCTCTCTGACCTGGCTGAATCTTGTGCCTCATTCCCTGTCCCGGGGCTAGTTCTGTCCCAGAGGGCCCCCTGGGGAAGGTGGGTCTGAGGTCCCCGCAGAGGTACTGGGGGTGGGGGGCAGTGGGATGCAATGGGCCAAGTGAGGGTGGCTTTCTCTGGGACCGCAGTTCTGTGTAGTGCTGGGTGTGTATGGAGGAGATGGTGGGGAACCTCATGCTGCTTGACAGGGACTCGGGGGTGTACCCTCCCAGCACACCTGGTGTGGTCTGGGTGAATCTGTGCCCCCCAGCCCTGTGCTCCCTATTCCCTCTCTGTGCTGCTTCCCCCTCCCACCTGCTGGGAAAGGCCTTGTACAGAGCCCCCCAGGACAGAGCAACCCCCCAGCCCAGCCCCAGGGGAACACACAATGGACGATCCCACATGGAGATGGGGGCGGGACCAGCCAGGATAGTAGGGGCTAGACTCAGGGACAGTGATTCCAGACAGTATGGGGACCCCACACAGCTCTTCCAGTGTCCCACAGCTCCTGCAGCTCTGTTGATGCCTCTCAGTCCTGACCTGCAGCCCCTTGGCGATGAGACTGAACCATGCCTGGGCAGGGCAAAGCCAGAGGACACTCGAGTCAGTCATCCATCCTGGACGTAGGGGCACAGACTCAGCACCCCATCTAGTAGCTGGCTCCCGCAGGGAGCTGGTGCTTGTCTGTATCAGCAGTTTTATCTGACACAGCAAATGACTGCAGGTTGTGGGGCTGAAACAATCTCAAGCTGTTCTCAGGCTGTCTGTGGGTGAGGTGCTCGGCTCGCTTTCGTGGGTCCGGGCATGGGACAGGAGTACCTAGTGCTCACTTTCGGTAAGCAGACCTGGTGCTGTGAGATGAGCTGAATGCTGGGTTTAGGCGCCTGATGCCAATGCTCATCAGAGCCCAGGAAAGGTGCTGGTTGGTACAGACAGCAGGACGGTGGCCATGGAAGTGGGAATCCAAGGAGCATGTAACAACTCACCTGCCTGGAAAATGGAGATGCTGGAGGGTTGGGCCCATCCCTAGCCAGCGCCAGCGATGAGAGCTGAGGGATCTACGCTGTGACAGGCAGGAGGGCTGCTGAGGTATGGGCTCAGGGGGAGCTGCAGTAGGTGCAGAGCTTGGTGGCAGTAGCAAATATTCAAACAAGAACTTTGAAGACCAGAGTGGAGAAGGGTGAATAGGGTCGGTTGGTCCAAAGGACCGGGCAAGAGCCATTCCAAAGAGATAGGCAAGTGCCGTTCTGAAGAGACGGGCGATGGCCTCCGTTACTCTCAGCCGACTGAAAGGGAGTTGGGTGCAGATTCCCGAATCCAGAGTGGCAGAGATGGGTGCCATGAGGCACCCAGTGCAGTAACGCAACTGATCCCAGAGAAGCCAGCGGGAGCCCCGGTAAGAGTTCTCTTTTCTTTGTGAAGGGCAGGGCACCCTTGAATGGGTTCACCCCAAGAAAGGGGCCCGAGCCTTGGAAAGCATCATGGTTCCAGCAGCATCCGGTGAGCTCTCACTGGGCCTTGAAAATCCGGGGGAGATGGTGTAAATCTCGCATTTGCTGTACCCATCTCCATAGAATCATAGAATATCAAGGTTGGAAGGGACCTCAGGAGGTCATCTAGTCCAATCCCCTGCTCAAACCAGGACCAATCCCAAATAAATCATCCCAGCCAGGGCTTTGTCAAGCCTGACCTTAAAAACCTGTAAGGAAGGAGATTCCACCACCACCCTAGGTAACCCATTCCAGTGCTTCACCACCCTCCTAGTGAAAAAGTTTTTCCTCACATGTAATCTAAACCTCCCCCACTGTGACTTGAGACCATTACTCCTTGTTCTGTCATCTGCTACCTCTCAGAACAGTCTAATCCACCCTCTTTGGAACCACCCTTCAGGTAGTTGAAAGCAGCTATCAAATCCCCCCTCATTCTTCTCTTCTGCAGACTAAACATCCCCAGTTCCCTCAGCCTCTCCTCATACGTCAAGTGCTACAGCCTCCTAATCATTTGTGTTCCCTCCACTGGACACTTTCCAATTTTTCCACATCCTTCTTGTAGTGTGGGGCCCAAAACTGGACCCAGGACCCAGATGAGGCCTCACTAATGTCAAATAGAGGGGAACGATCAAGTCCCTTGATCTGCTGGCACTGCCCCTACTTATACATCCCAAAACGCCGTTAGCCTTCTTGGCAACAAGGGCACACTGTTGACTCATAGCACATAGTTGACCTCCACAGCAGGTCTCCAAGGGAACAGCCTTTGGTACGTGTAGGAAGGGAAGTCGGCAAGCCAGAGTGGGATAAGGATTGGCTCTAAGCCGGGCTGGGTCAGTCGGGTTTGGGTGTGCAGTGGAGCTGCACGAGATGCCCTTCTGGATAAAAGCCAGGCCCCTCCTGAGGATCGCCCAAACTGCAGCGGGCATTGCTCCCCTCTGGCCTTCTGGGGGGTAGCTGCTGTCCTGCCTGGCACCAAGTAGCTGATTTAGTACCGGTGGGAACAGGGAACGCCAACAATTTAATTCACACAAATGCCTGTTGGGGGCGCTGGTACAATGTGAATTGTGCTCAAAATGTCAACCTGAAGCAATTCCATGAAGCACGTGCACAGACACTGGTCAGGCAGAACTAGGACTGGCATAGTCTGATCCTGCGGTCCCACTGCCCGGAAGCAGCCTAGGCCTTTTAGAGCCAATTGATGTGGGTCAGTGGGCCCTGCTTGAGCGGCCCATTCCTCAGAGCAGTCCCCAGACATAGCCCCATGCAGACACCCGAGGCACTTGCCAAGCTGGGCTCCTCACACCTTTCCAGGGCTGGGACGCTTCTGTTCTATTTGTTAAGATCCCTTTGATGTCACTTGTATTCAAGGTCATTTTCTTTTTTCTTTTCCTTAGCTGTCTTTCTTTCCGTGTGAGCTGGGACCCCCTGTCACGGGGTACTGGTTCTCGGAGGCAGGCTGGGAGGGCAGTCGCCCCATTCCAAGTGCCTGGGCAAGGTGAATAGGGCTGAAGGAATAACCAAACTAGGCTCTGGGAGAGTGGAAGATGGGGCTCGAGAACCCAGGCCATTGTTCCTTTCAGGGTCTGAGGCCAGGCACCTTGGTGGAAGGGCAGCCCGGCGCCCCATGAGCCTAGGCAGGAGTTGGGCGGATTAGACCCATTGGGGAAGGACCAATGGCAGGGGCAGATGACCAGGTGGGTGATCCAAAAAACAGGCTCCATCCAAGTCAAGGAGACAGCTGCAAGGCAGAGCTCAGCCAGGGCACAGCCGCACAAGGAGGGCTGAGACCTTGCACCAACTGGGCCAGCTGGCAGGCTGGGGAAGCGCACACATGAACCACCCAATGCTCAGGAGGCATGTGGAGCCCCAGGCATGGTGTGTGTGGGGGCAGATAGGAGGACTCTGCTGGGAGCCAGCTGATGTTTAACAAACCAGAGGGGCGCACTCTTTGTAGCTTCTGTGGGCTGAGCCCCAGGAGCTCCTTGCATCCCCGCATCAGCTCCCTGCGGGCTACACTCCAATAACCTCTCTTGCAGGGAATCCCTGGAAGCCCCCAACCTCCTCCCAGTCTGGGGTTTTGTGCGCCCTCCAATCCCAGCTCCACTCACTCCAGGGTCCCCCAGTCCAGTGGCTCAGTGTGCACCATTCCTGCTTCACCCCATGCCCTCCATTCCCCCACTGCCAGGGCCTCTGTTCACCCCTTCCCACCAAGGTCCTCTATCCCCCACCACTCCATGCCAGACCCCATGTGCTTGGCGCCTACACAAAGCATCTGCATTGGTGTTGCTTCAGCCAGGCCTGAACTGCACAGTGGGGGCGTAGCTGGCCAGGTGCTCCTTGCCCAGCAGTGGCGCTGTGCCAGGGAGTTGTTGTCTGTGTATACAGTAAAGTGAGCAGCTGCCAGATACCTCTTAAACCTCAGACAAGGGCTAGCAGTTCTACTGGGAAGCTGCTGTAGTGGCCATTGTCCATACCAGAGTCGTTCAGTCCCCAGCTGGCATATGCTACCCCCCACTTGCCTGCCCTGGGGAAGCCCCGCACCCACCCCATGTAGCAGCATGTGAACAGCATTTGAGGGGAAGGGCGTAATTTGGATAGGCTGGTATCGTTGCCACTAGCAGGGCGGATTTCAAGCACTGGAAGGGCTCTTGGCAGCCTTCAGTCCAGCTGAAGTGACTCCCTGGCACCCGTGAGAACAGGGAGGTGGATCTGGGGCAGTCAATGGCTCGATGATGAGGGGAGCGGGTGTGCGTCCTCATGTAGGCTGCACAGAAGCAGTTTTCTGTCAGAGGACAGTGGGGGCTGCCCTGGCTGTAGCCTTCTCTGATCACATCTACTCCTTTCATCTCATCAAGCACCATCCCAGGCTGTGCCCGTGAGCTGGTCCCACAGCACTAAGGGCTGGGCCGGTGTAGTGGGAGGTGGCCCCCGGCGCCTCACAGCGGGGCCCGGCCATGAGGACAGAGCAGGAGAGGGATGCAGGCAGTGACTTCGGCACCAAATCCAGCCACCGCGTCATGACACGCTGGGCAGAAACTAGGGTTACCATGTAGCCAGGTTTTCCCACACGTGACCTCACTTTTGGTCCGCCGAGATCCGTCAAGGCACATTTTTGAAATATGAACAAATGTCCACGATTTACTTACTTACCTTACTTCTGCGGTGCCTTCAGAGCCGGGCAGCTGGCTGCTGCCCCCCGCCCCATTCTCCTTACACCCCAGCCCCCCTGCAGCATCCTCTATTTGGGAACCTGAACGTGGTAAACCAAGCAGAAAAAGCTTCTCTTGCCACCGCGCGGCATCCTGGGATATGTAGTCCTGCCCCAAGCTGGGCTGCTAGGAAAGAGGGGCATGGCCCATCGCCTCCATGGGCTTCCCGCCCAGCAACAGGCAGCCAGCGCCATAGGGAGGCACCCCAGCCCTTCCTCTCACTCACCCACCAGGGCCCGGGGCTGAGGGTGCTGGAGGCCCCCCAGAGCCCCATAGTGCCCCCCAACACTAGAAGCCTGTATTCCAACCTCATGAGTGTCACTTCTACCCCCCCCCCCATTACCGGGGGTCTCCATTCTAACCCCATGTGTCTCCTCTACCCCCCCCGGGCCTCCATTCTAACCCCATGTGTCTCCTCCAGCCCCCCCCCCCCACACACACCATGGGTCTCCATTCTAACCCCACATGCCTCTCCAGCTGGGGGGAAGGGGTTAAAGTGATCTTTGGGATGAGGGTAATTGCTCCAAGAGGGCAGAGCCAGGGGAGGCACTTGGAGCCACAAGCTGGGCACTGGCCACAGCCGCCATTTTGCTGGGTGCTGCCTACCTGCCCTTTCCAGCACCTCCATTTGGCAGGGTGGCCCAGGGTAGCTGTTCCATGAGATCTAGAGCTGGTGAGGCCATGGGGACAAGCCCACCTGGTGTGGCCAACCAATGGCTCGGTGCTTAGGGGGGGACCGCTTGGAGTCTGGTGCCATGGGTGGGCTCTGCCTCCTGTTCCCTTTCCTCCCTCCCATAGCACCTGCACCCATCTCCCCAGCTCAGGCCAGGCGGAAACTCAGCCTGGAGCGGCCTGGCCGAGGTCACACCCTCTCGGGGGGTGCCTCACAAAGTGGCGTTGTCCGCAAGGGCCCGTCACAGAGGGGCTCGGGGCTGTGGGACATCAGGTCTTCAGGCCCCATGACCTGCTAAGGCATGCAGAAATGCATGTAGTCCTGCTTGTACAGGTAGGGCAGTTCTGACGGGAGGCCTGCATGGTTGAAGTCCATGGCTGCCTTTGTTACAAGCAACCCACTGAACTTCTCCTGTCCAGATCACTGGTGCTCCCCTCTCCGTCGTGGGGGGATGCCTTACGCCTAATGGCTTTGCCCTACGGCGGAGCCATGGAACAGCAGGTATAAATGGCTGGGGATCCTCTTGGGAGCAATTCCCCTGGGCTGGGCAGGGTCCGAGAAAGGTCATCCCCCCTTGCTCCATGCCCGTGATGGTCGAGCTCTCTGGGCCGGCCGCAGCGAGACTGCAGAACTCCTGGGAGGGAAGGGAAAGGTAGAGGAGAGCAGGCAGAAGGCATGCACACATCTTGCAGGGACCTTGCTGTGGGACAGGGTAAAGAGAGGGGTGCTTTGTCTTATACACGCAACTACCCCCCCCCCCCGAAAAGTGTCCCAATTTTTCGCACTAGCTATCTGGTCACCCTAGCCTGACCCTGCCCTTGACTCTTCCCAGGTAGGTCTTAATAACCCCAGCACCTGTCTCGGCCACGAGGGAGAGGGGAGTCCGTCCTCTGATACCAGTCCCTCATACTAGACACTTTAGGCTTCAAAGCGATAACTCTAAGGCGGGGTGGGCAAACTTTTTAGCCTGAGGGCCACATTTGGGTATGGAAATTGTATGGTGGGCACACATGGTGGGCCATGAATGCTCATGAAATTGGAGGTTGGGGTGTGGGAGTGGGTGAGGGCTCCAGCTGGGGGTGCGGGCTCTGGAGTGGGGCTGAGGAGTTTGGGGTTGCAGGAAGGTGCCGTGGCCCGGGACTGAGGGGTTTGGAGGGCGGGAGAGAGATCAGGGCTGGGGCAGGGAGTTGGGGCCCAGGAGAGGGACAGGGGTGGAGGCACCGGCAGCGTTTACCTCAAGCAGCTCCCAGAAGCAGCAGCATGACCCCCCTTCAGCTCCTAGGCAGAGGCGTGGCCAGGCAGCTCTGCACGTTGCCCCGTCCGCAGGTGCCACCCCTGCAGCTCCCATTGGCTGTGGTTCCTGGCCAATGGGAGCTGTGGGGGCCACACCTGGGGTGGGGGGGTGGCAGCATGCAGCGCTCCCTGCCTGCCCCTATGCATAGGAGTCAGAGGGGGACTTGCCGCTGCTTCCAGAAGCTATGCGGAGTCACAGCATGCACAGAGCAGGGCCAACCCCTTACCCTCCTCCCTGGCTGGAGCAGGGCAAGCTCCAGACCCTGCTCCCAGTGGGAGCTTGAGGGCCAGATTAAAACATCTGAAGGTCTGGATGCAGCCCCTCGGAATTTCTGAAGTCAAAATGGCTGAGAACTTAAAAACTGAGACAGTTCCAGATCATTAAACCCAGTGACGACTGACCCTAGTGATATTCTGAACCAAAAGAGCCCCGAATTGTAGCTGTCTCCATCACTTCACACAGACTCAATATTCTAGGCTTCAGTGTGACACACAGCTCAACAATGCTGGGATCTTCTATTATCAAAACTGAAAACGCTGCCTTTCAGTCTTTAGCCCAGCCAGACATGGATTTTTCCCTTTCCCCTGATGTTATTAGTTTCCTTATCAATCTTTTACGCTTACACACACACTCTCTCTCTATCACACACACACTGAAAAAGGACGGGCTTTTACCCAAAGTTGTCCTCTTTCTCTGTGTTAGAATAATACTTTTTGGCCATCTAAAGTCATGGGGGCAGGGCATCAGTGAGGGTCCCACAGGTTGAGAAGACAGGGATTGTCACGGAGCCAGTGGTGGGCAGTATGTTTTGAAGGGAGGAATGAAAGGGGGAGGGAGGGCAGGGACGTGAAAGTTGGGAGGCAGAGCTGAAGACCCCAAATACCCTCCTGAACAACTCTGACCCCTGTTTTTCTCCCCATACTCTCCTACCCTGCTTTGAGCTCCTCTTTCTCCCTAGAAACAGCATCATTGGGGGAAAAGGGGTAAGCCTGGTGCCCTGTCCCCATGCTTGGAGGGAGCATGGGGAAATGGGGAGTTCTGGGTTCCCTTTCCCTATTGGAGAACAGTGGAGGGAAGGGGAAACCCTTGAGCTCAGCCCCTGACCTGATGGAGCAGGCACGGGGAGGGATTGTAGAGGACGTTGGGGGTAGTTGTAGGGGACGGAACAGATTGTTCTCTGGGGCTCAAAATCACTGACCGAACAGAATCAGAAAGGGGAAAGTTGGGAGATCAAAGGCCCCTTTGAAGACTATCCCTCTTTCACCAAGGGATCAAAATCAGTTTTTCATCAGCGCTCTAGTCAACGAACTGGGGTTTCTAAAGATGGGGTTTGGCTGGTCCCCTACATCTTCTCAAACACAGAATATTCTCACCTGCTGCTCTGACTGCATCTCTGCTGCTCTGACCATTGAGCTATGCACCACTCAGTGGCCAGCTCCACTTCCTCCTGGCCATGCCTTAAGGGGAAGTGGTGGGGCTGTGAGGAGCCCATGGACCCACCTGTGGCAGGCAGGGGTTGCAGAGTGGAGATGCAGAGGGCCCTGCGCCAGCTCTGGGCCCTATGAGGCACAGGGGGCTCTACACATCCCTCTACAGCACAGGGAGTTCTGGGAGCTGTGAAGTGGCCCATTCATCTCAATGAAGTGTTCTCAACAGAGTGAGAACACCCATGCAGATGAATACAGCCTGAAAGAAGGTGTCAACTGCTCCAGTCACCTCAGTGAGTATTCTCAGCCCTCCTTCCTGTGGGCCTATACCAGGCACTGAGCATGCCCATTCTCAGCTCCCAACTATGATCTCAGAGCTGCACACTGTGCCACACACCAAACATGCCCATCCTTAGCTTCCCACTTTCGCCAGGGACTCCTGGACACCAGGAAGAGAGCAGTAGCTTTGGAAACATCTTGAGCCTGGAGCCTGGCCCCATTTCTCAGTGTCTCAGGGCAGGCCAGGGCTGTACCTTTTAGGGGAGAGGTGGTCAGGGCCTGAGTTTTGTCTCCTTCCTCTGCAACCCGAACAGTTATAAGAATCCCAAAATGATAAAAGCAGCTCGGGCTGAACCTTCTATCTCCGGAACCCCTCATCCCACCCCCAAATGCACCCCAGGCTCTGGCAATGAACAGGGATAGCCAAGCTGTCCACCGGCTCCAGCTTCCTTGGCTCCTGGTGAACAGCAATTGGGGTCTGACAGTTGGGGGCAGGGAGGCCAGGCTGAGCTCCTAGCTCCAACATGGGGTGGGAGGGAAGGCCCCCCCCCGCACCACTAGCTGTAATCCGTGTTTTCTGCACTGTGACATGTAGTTAACCCTTTGACTCCTGGAGTCTCAGTTATCACCACTGTTAACGGCTAGGCGCAAGCTTAGGGGACACAAGGCGGCAGCAGCAGAGAGTGCCAGGAGAAGCTTGATGCCAGGGAGTGAGCAGGCACCGTGTCAGAGCTGAGGGGAACATCAGGGCGCCTATTCCCAGTGCACAGTCATGTTGGCGGGGTGGGCGGGTGGGTGCCACCAGCCCGGCAGCAGTGAGTCCAGGTGCGAGATGGAATGAACCCATCCTGCTTGTGCAGCAGGGACGTCTCCCCACAGCCAATGGATGAGCTGGCCTGAGGGTGGGGAGGGCCATGGTCTGAAGAAGCAGTCATGAGCAGCAGGGCCCCAGCAGCCCCCTGGGAACCTAGAGCCTGCCTGCACCCAGCCAGACCCCAGGCCTGGGGCTTTGCAGATAGCTGCTTGGGGAGACAGGTGCTGTGTTCAGAGGGTGGGGCTGGCAGGACGGAGACCCCTTAACACCTCTGCAGCCACAGCCTCCACCAGACCTCTCCGGGCCCGCTGTGCACATCATGGGGTCTGAGTGCCGTGGGGCCTGGCCTCTGCAGGGGAGTTGGTTTCCGGTGACAGGGTGAACCCAGGCCCGAGTCTGGGCTCAGCCGTCTGCCCCAGAGTGCTCTGCTCCGCTCCCCCTGCATGGGGCAGGGGATGCACACACAGACTACAATAACGGCCAAACAGAGGCTATTGCTGCATGGATTTATTACTCTAAACAAAGGAACAAAGGGAGGAGCCCCCAGAAATCCCTGCCGGGGGAGACAGGCGGCTGGCCCATCTCACTGGGGAGGAGCAGAGAATGAAAGGCATGGTGGCAAACGGAAGCAGACGGCAGAGCCCAGCAGCCATGCACACAAACCTGCCCCTGGGAATGCGTCCTTGTGGGCAGAGCTCCCAATAGGGACAGAAGACTCCCGCAGGGTCCAGGCCAGCCCCATGGATAGGGTGAGGGGCTCCCCACAGCACAGAAAGCAGGAACAAGGCACACAGCAAGGTCACCGCACTGAGCAACATCGATCAAGGCGGGCACAGGGGGCACCAACGAGGCCATGGGCACTGGGGAAAAGCAGGTGCCCAAACACCTCCTGCTCCAGGTGTGCAGCTGTGTGCAGAGTGCAGGTCTCTCTCAGCCCCGTAGGCTGGCAGCACCCCCATGCCCCGCTAGCCCCGTCTGGAACCCTGCCCAGGGAGCATGCAGCTGCAGGTCAGGACGAGGGGCAGAGAGATTCACGCCCCTGGAAATAGCGGTGATAGAAGCTTCCCTGCTACCAAAGGGAGTCACCGAAGTCAGTGGCAGGGGCCGGGAGGTGCTTTTCACGGCATCTTCCTGTGCCATGGCCGTGCCTGCTCTCCAGGGGAGGAGCCGTAGCAGGAGCATTGGGAAGACTGACCCCTCTGCTACCCCAATGCACGCCCCATCTCCTCAGCAACAGACACCCGAGCCCAGGAGAGCGCAGTGAGGGCCTAGGGGTGATCTTCTGCCTCATGAAGGCCTTACCAGGGTGGAGGCAGCTGGCTGCAACTCAAAGGGGCCATGGGTTAGGGGGTGGTTCTCTGCCATGGAGGCCTTTCCCATGCCCCAGCATGGCAGGAATCCCGTACCAGGAGGCAGGACCCCTCCACCTGGGCTTCACTGCTGGTGGTGCTGAGCATGGAGCTGCTGGCTTTGGAGAGATGCTAGGCCCAACCCCACCCACAGCTGAGTGCTCGACTCATCGGCCCTGCCCCAGCCAGCGGGAAACAAACTGCCAGGCTGATCCTCCCACACCTTTGGGCCCTGCAGCTGTAACAGGGCCTAGCACTGCCAGGGCGCTGCTCCCAACTCTCTGCAGGCCGGGCTCCCTGCCCCTGCCAGGGCTCAGACACACCACAGTGGTGCTGGGGCTATGGGGAGATTCCAGGGGCTAGGACTTGGGCTGGGGAAGGGTTTCCCCAGAGCTAGGAGGAGCAGGTGGCAGGGCTTCACTGCAGCAGGGAAAGTGGGCAGAATAGTAAAGGACGAAGAACAGGCTATTCTCCCTAAGGGCTCCCCTGAACAGTGTCACTCAGCAGAGCCCCACTGGCCCTGGCCCTGCAGGTAGCCAAGTGGGTGCTGCTGGTGGCTGCCTGGCGGGGCAAAGCCCCCCCTTCCGGCAGGAGGCTTGTGCTTGTGTCTAAGGAGCTCAGAAAGCTGCCCTGGAGCCGCTGGCAGGAGTTCGCCAGTGCTGTGAGCTAGGTAAGAGCCCGCCTGCAGACATGCATGGCATGCTGAGATCCCAGGAACCAGGGCCTGGAAGGAAGAAGCCACACAGCAGGGCGGGACAGGTGCTAGGTCCACCCCGGCGCAGCAGCGACCAACTCCCCAAGAAGGACGGGCTGGAGGGAGCAGGGTAGCAGCTGGTGGCTGAACCCAAGAGCCCCCAAGAGTGCAGGATCAGGAAGGGGAGTGGCATCCCATGTGCCCCATGCTGGAGATTCGGCTGGATCTTCCCTGGGAAGGACTGAGCAGGAGCAGGCTCCCCAGAGAGGGGCTGTCCCTCCTGTGAGTGCAGCTGGGGCCCTCGTCCCTCTGCAGGGGAAGGCATAAGCCTATCCACACTGCTCCTCCCACACAAGGCTGCAGGGGAGTGAGCGCCAGCTGCAAAGCAATCATGGAGCCACCAGCTGGACAGGTGGCAATGCCACACCCAGGGGACCATCGCCTGGGGACAGTAGCACCAGGAGGAGAGGGAGTGCCACATAAGTCTGGCTAGAGACCCCCCCCCGGGCTGGGTGCCCCCAGGAGAAAGCAGAGCAGACCCTGGCCGGCCTGCAAGGGGTGACTGGCCCAAGACGTATTTACAGGGGAGGGGCAGCGCAACCCTACAGCTGCGAACAGTTGTCGTGTTTACAAAATATACATGGGAGTGTCCTTCATTTGCATCCCGCCCCCCAACAACTCCCTCCCACCAGCTCCTCTGTGGGGGGAGGGAAAGGGGGCGGAGGGGTTAGAACAGGAAGTACTTTAAACATCTTTAAAAAACCAACCTGTGCAAAAGTTGTGCCCGTTGGTGAGGGGAGCAGCCAGTCCCAAGAGGAAAGCGGGAGCCTGGCTCGAACCCACTGCAGGGGGCAGCGCCTGCCTTCCTCTTGCCCCATTTACAGACTCATTTAACACACCCGAGCCATGTTCAGAGTGTCATTTGGGGGCCCTGCTGGGCGTGGGAGGCTCCCAGCTCCCTCGGGGAGAGGAGAGCTTGTGCATGTGGCTTGGGACGCAGTTGAGACCGCCGCAGGCCTGGGCGGAAGGAAAGGCTGCGCGCGTCCTCTGGGCAGAGCTGGGGCTGGTCGAAGAGGAGGGGCTGAGTGGGACTGTTGGCGCCATGGCTTGGAAGGGTCTTGGAGTCGGACGACCCTGAAGGAGGGGGGAGAGAGAGAGAGAGACAGATGTCACAGCCCAGGAAGACAGCTCGCTCGCCTTGCGGTCCCTCCCTCCCTCCCTCTGATCAGCCTAGGGGTGGAGCAGGCGGGCACAGGATGGGCTGAGCCACAGCTTGGGGGAAATCAGCCAGCATGTGAGCACCAGAGGAGCCCTGTGGGCACGGGACCTTTCGGGGGTGGGGGGAGGCTAGAGGGACTCAGGCTGCAAACGGGACACTCCCCACAGTCTAGCATATGCCAGGTATGTCCCGCTCTCCTTTGCTCGGGAAGGGAACTGCCCTGTGCTGGCTCCCAGGACAGAGGGGCTGGGTGGGGACCCAACAAGGATTTCCTCTCCAGTTTCTTGGCTTTGCTGATGAGTGCACGAGCCCCATGCCCTTTGCCACAGTTCAGCAGGACGTGGACCCAGCGGGCACCGGGGCCCAGATGGGAGCTCCCGCAGGTTTCAGGCTCTTGGCCCCCCAGTCTTTGGGGAACCCTGCACATGGTGAGTGGAAGCAGATCAGACCAGATCTCCTTGTGTGCGTGTGAGAGGGGGTTTCTGGGCCAGTTCCGCACCCTGGCCACTTGTGCTAACAGGGCTGAGTTACCCACATGCTTATGGGCCTCCTGCAGGAGCATTCAGCGAGGGGCTGCGGGAGGGTGCTCAGCATGGCAGGGACCGGGCTCCTCTGTTCCTGTAACAGCAGCGGTGGCTGGAGGCACCATGCGCCCCTAGTCGTGAGGAGCAGTGAGCTGAACTCACCTCGCTTTCTTGGGGAGAGGGACACTGGTGGCCTGCCCAGTGGAGCCTGGCGGGGTGCTGGGCCTGGCTAGCGCTGGGCAGAGGGGACTCAGGAATGCTGCCAGGGGGTAGGATCAGAGCTGACAGGTCAGTTTGCAGACAATTCACAAAGGAGGCACAAGCTGAGCAGTCTGGAGAGAGAGAAGCCCTGGGAGCAGCTGAACTCCAGGATTTCAGGCCAGTTGGCTGAAATCCCATGCCCTGCACTGGGGCCTGTTACTGCCACCCTGTGGTGAGGGGAAACCACTGCAGCAATGCACCATCCTAGGCCGAGCTGGAAGGGCAGGGAGGGGAGAAGGGGCCAGCCTGGTACTGACACATTCAGCTAGTCTGCCCCCACCACAGCCCCACCCTGAAAGGGGTCCTGCCGCCCCATGCAATTCCCTGCGCATAAGAGAATGAGACGACGTACCAGCTTACTCCTCTATCCCAATAGAGCAGGAATCGGGACCCAGTGCTGCCCAGGGCAGGAGCAGGGAGGCAGACAGAAGGAAGGAGACATTAGAGAGACGCTCAGAACAGACCGCGACTCTACGGGGGAGAACAGGCTGCAAGGACTACAGCTGATGGAGCTGCACTGGGAGCAGCTCAGCCACGAAGCCCCCCGAAGCGCAATCCCCCGCCCGCGGCACAGTGAGTGGGCCCCTCCCTCGCCCACAGGCTGGTTCCAGGATGAGCCCAGTGTGCCGCGTGTGGATTGTGGTGACAGCAGGCACAATCCCCCTGCTGCCACAGCCCTTCCTGCACAGGCATCCTGGAGGAGGATTCCCCTGCTCTAACGGCAGCGGGGCTGCAGCCTGGGTCCTCCCCTGCACAGCCAGCAATGCTCACTGCTCAGCGGCCCCAGCATGGCAGGCCCTGCCTCTCCCTCCCTGGATCAGCAGTATGGAGACAAGGAGCAATAAAGCCAGGAGCCTGCACTCTTCTCTGGGTGTGCCCGGGATCTGCTGCCAGGTGGGCTTTTCCCCTTGGTGGGAGCTCACAGCTGGAGCGCCAGGGCCAGTGATCAGATGCGGCTGTCACTAGAGGAGGGAGACCAGGGGTTTTCAGCCCCCCCACATGTTATGCCTCTATTCATGTACTCCTGAATCTTCGCTAGAGTGGGGAAAGAGAATCTCACCAACTTGCACGGGGAGGCCACTATCACACTTGCAATTGTGTTGCCGTCTGGTGGCTGCAGCCCAAAGAGCAGAAAGGAGGAAAGGGGGTGGGACTGGAAGCAGCAAGACAAAAGGGTGAGGGAGGAGGGGGACGGCAAAGGGAGATATAGGGCAAGTTATCTCTCTGGGAGCCCTACTCACCCATGCCCCTGGAGGCAGCAGTTAGCTCCATATGATCATGGCAAGTGGGTGCTTTAGGGGAGAGTTTCGCTCTCCACTGGAGACGAGCTGCCTGATGCGCCAACCCAGGCAAGCAAGCTGCAAGCAGGGTGGCTCAGCCTGCAGCCAATAGGCACAGCACAGACCCCTTGCCAAGCCGCGGCGGCACCACCCACCGCCAATCAGCGCCGTGCCCGCACAAGGGCTGGGCTGTTACCTGGCAGGTACACATCAACTGGGGGGTCGCTCTCCGACCGCGTAAGGCTCCTGTGCTCGCTGCAGTTGCTCTCTGGCGGGATGTCTTCCATGGAGGGCAGGCGGCTACCTGGAGTCAGCAGAGAGCTGGACAGCTTAGTGCCGGGAGAGAGATGGAGGGGCCTGTGCTGCCTTCCCTCCCGAGGAGAGACCAGTGCTAACAAGGGCCCCCCACTGCCATACGCATGGGGAGAACAGGTTCCTTCCCCACTGCCCCTTGCTGCGCCCTGCAAACGCTGCCAGGTGACAGGGCCAGTGACTGAAAAAGGCACCTCTCTTGTCTGCAGCCGAGACACTTGAAGACACATCAGGCCTAGGGAGCCCAGCGAAGTCGCGCAATGCCTCCTGCCATTCCTCCTGACAGCCCTGCCCTGGGCACTGATCACAGCACCAGAGTGCGAATCCTAGCAGAGCACTGAGCCAGCCCCAGGCATGCAGGGAACAGCCTGGATCTTACCCATGGAGCAGCACTGGAGCAGGGAGATGGCCACCTGGCACTGGGCAAGACGGAGAACCCACCCCTGGCGCTCTCCTCCTTCCCCATGTGGAAGCCACCTCCCACAGCAGATCAACAGGCAGCCTGGTGTTACTGAGGGTTTGTCTAGGGAATGAGATCTAGGCTTTTAAGTTGCAGTGAAATTTCCCATCAAGTGTTTGGGAATGGTGGGTGCTGCCTGGCACAACGGCCAACCGAGGGCCTCTGCCTCCCACCTGGCCCTTGGGCGCAGGCTGGGGAACATGGTGACAGCAGCAAAGGGGAGGAGAATGCACACAGCCAGCCTGTCATTGCACTACTGATCTGCCCCGTCAGCCCACCCTGGGCAGAGCTCAGCTCCAGGGAGAGCCGGCTGGGAAGGAACGCATGAGAAATTTCAGTCACTGTCGCTTCTCTAGTTCCCAGCTGGCGCGGTTTCCCCTTCAGCTTCTGCCACTGTCCAAATGCAGTTTTTAAATGCTCCCTTTGGAAGATCTGAGACATGAGACGCGCTGGAAGGAGTCACAGCGCACAGAGCTCTGCAGATCTTGATAGTTCTTCGCACAAAGACCCCTGTTGCACAAAGTTCATGTTTCAATGAAGAATCACACCTGGGGCCCAGCAGTGATGGGTCAGGCGCTGTGTCCGTGCACAAGCACTAGGGGGCGCTCAGTCTCCAAGGAAATCCCATGGACAAAGCTCAGGCTTGTCTAGAGGGTGAGTGCATAGCAAACTGGGGTGTCAATCTGCAGCACAGCAGCCTGCCCCTGTGCTAACTGGCCACGTGGACCCTGCTACCACACGCAGAGCTCCCAAGCGCTCAATGCACACAGGGGAATGTTTACGTCTTGCCTCTGAGTTGGGAGGTGAGATTCCCAGCTCAGGTTAGCGTGTTAAAAACAGTGGTGTAGCTGGGGCTGCATGGGTGGCTGCTCAGACCAGCCACCTGTGTATGTACCCGGGATCCAGGCAAATACGTATTCCAGCAGCTATCCCAAGACGCGGCCCATGCTACCCCAGCTCCATTATTTTTAGTGTGCTACCTCAAGCAGAGCTAGTGCCGGTATGTCTGCACAGGCTGGAAATCACATCTCCCAGATTAAACGTGCACATACCCTGAGTGCATGGTCGAAGGATCCATGTGGCCAGTTGATACGCAGCAGGCTAGCGTGCTGCAGATTTACCCCCCAGCTTGTTGCCCGGACAGGCCCTCAGACTGGGGAATTGCAGCTGATTAGCCATTGTCAGATTCAAGTTTCCAAGGGGAACTGGAAACCCCAAAGCCGGTCCCTGGCAGAGGGATTCCCACATTCAACAGAGATCAGTGACCCGGGCATGTGATCCTAGGCTGAGACCATGTCCATCCCCAAGGAGCACCTTCCAGAGGGATTAGAAGGAGCCCTGCCATAAGCTGAGAGAGCAAGGCCAAGAGGCTAGCAGGGGGTCAATTCCAGCCCCAAACTCTACCCTCTAGACTAACTTATCTGAAGGCAGGACGTACCTTGCTGCAGGGACGAGATCCCCTCCATTTCTTCAGCCACTATGCTCTGGAAAAGGAGAGAACAGAATGACCTCTGCAGGCTGGAACCCCTCCCCTCGGACTCAGTATACTGTACCGACGTGCTCAGGAGGGCTGTGTCCAGGACAGGGGGCAGCCTGATGCCCCGATACAGGGTGCCCAGCATTATCAGCACACTAGTACCATACTGGCCTGGGGAACGAGGGTGGCCACCTGTCCAGTCACACCACCCCCTGCTGAAACCCCCTCCTGGAGGTTCCCAGGTGTCAGATGCTGATTGTGGGTCCACTGGGCAGGCCCAGGTTGGGGGGTTCAGAGCTAGGAAGCTGCAAAGCCAGCTGCAGTGATTGGAGCCAGAATTAACCTAAATCTGCCACTCAGGAATCCTTCTGCACCGGCAGGAGCATCCCAAGTTAACAAAGCCCTTCAGGTGCCAGCCCCAAGGGGTTAGAAATGCCCTCCTGGGCTGTAATTGTAATAGTTCCCATTGTGCCCAGGGGGAGGGGTTGGGAGCATGGGAAACCCAAGGCATTGGGGTTGGGGGGTAGAGAGCTGTGGAGTTAAGGGAGATGGGGAAGTGTTTGGGGCTCCCCGGCAGCAGACTCCGGGCTCCTTCCCATCATGCACTAAAGGGTTTACCCTGAGCCCTGTTACTCAGGAAGATCCTGCCCGAAATGCACCTCCCCGCAGACTGGCACCCGTAGCCAGCCGCCAGGCCACAGCCCAGAGAGTGGCCCTTCACTGGTGCAGGGCTCATGGGGCAGGGAGCGACCAGGGTTGAGTGCTTGGGATGCGGACTTACTCCAGGAGAGCTGTTCTTCCTCAGTACCAGCTCGGCCCCGCTCAGCGCTGGCTGGGAGTCCGAGTCCTCAGAGAGCTTCTCCTCATCCTCTTCGTGGATCGGCGACGAAGGAGATCGTAACGCACTGGGGGTAGGAGAAGAGTGACGTTGCAGAGAGCCACAAAACATAGCAACTTACATTCCCATGGCACCTCCCAGCCCCCGGCAGGCACAGCACAGTGGAAACGGCAGAAACCAGGAGGTGCACAAGAGTGTAGGCAGGGGAACGTGCGATCAGGAACCTCCCTCCCATAGAAAGGGCCACAAGGGCATAAGCAGCCGCTTTGAGTGCTCAGACCCCTGGTGCGTGTCATTTGAGACACAAGCCAACAGTCACCTGCATAGAACCTGCTCATCAGGGCAAAGGGCCACCTCAGGCCTGCTGGGATCTGAACTTGGCATTCCCAGGAGTTTCAGCCCCTTCTTGCAATGCTTGTCAGGGCTCTGCTTCCGGACTGGGTCTCCACGTGTCAAGGGGAGGTTCACCTGCACCCTGGGGCTTGAGGGGCATGATACCAGAAAAAGCTCAAAGGAAGTGTGGGCATAGAACTGGGGGTGCGGGACATGGGGAGTGCGAAAGCACGGCTGCAAAACCAGGCTGAAAATCCGGGGCTGCCACTTCCCAGCCTCACACGGCACTAGGACAGCAGATCGCTCTGTGACCAGGAGTCAGGAAGGCTACTCCCCAGCTCAGTGTGTTTATGGACAGCTGATATGAGAAAGCTGGGGACCTCCTGTGATGCAGCCTACGGAGACAGATGGGAATGGTCGGTAGCTCTGAGCTCTCTAGGGGTATTTAGAAGGCACGTGCAGGGAAGAGGCCCTGGGGGAGGGAAGTTTCCGAAGTTAGGGCTGACCTGTCTGGAGATTTGCTCCGCTTGCTCTTTTGAGGGCCGCTCTCCATGGCTCTGTCAATCCCGGCTAGTGGGCGGCCAGCTGGGGGCAGTCCATCCACCACCCCGGTGTAGCTGATTTCCTCGTACAGAGGAGCGGAAGGGATGGATGGGGAGATGGAGCGGAGGCCATTCAATGCTTCCAGCAGCGAAATGGGCTCATATCCTGGAGGGATGTTGTCGGAGCTCTGCAGGTGAGGAAAACAGGGGTAACATCAGGCAACCCCACCAAGCTGGACCCAGTGCAAAACCGGGATCCCTGCTTTATTCTTTGCACAGTAAATCCTTTGCTCCTTTAATGGTTAATTTAAAGGGGCACCACCAGCTTAAAATTTTGTGCACACACATGTTTCAAACAACAGTCAAAATTCTATAAGGCAAAGATTAGAGAGAGCAATATGTTATGTGCTTGCTATTTGTCAGTTTATTTCTTTTGTGCATCCAACAGCCCTTCCTGCTGCTTCCTCCACATAGTGAGTTTCCTTTGTTGTCTGTCTGGGTCTTTCACATGACTGGGAAACTGGGGGCTGAGGGGACATGCCGTACATGTCGACGGTGTCCTGTTAAAAGTAGTTAAACCAATGTCATTTGAACCCAATTATTAATCACCATCAGCAGCCGCAAACTGCACCTCAATTCTGCACCGCAGTGCTCGTGTTTTGGGGGCAGGCTGGTAAATTCCCAAAGGGAAGTTTTTATTGCGCTGAGGAGGAGTATAAAGAATATGCCCAGCTCAGCATCTCTGCCACTGACTGAGATGTTATAACCCATTCACTTTGTGATGCCTTTCAGTGCCATCATCATCTGCTCTGACAAAGCACAAGTGCCTTGTAGAGGTTGGTGCATGCATGCCGGAGGACATGGCAGCGAGGTACAGCACACTGTGGGTTTAGGCAATTGGAGAGGCAGTGGGGGATAGTGAGCTAAGTGAGCAATGAAATACTTAATTGCATTGACACTAAAACTGCCCCTAGGTTCCAGGATTATTGCCCCACCAAGCTGGAGGGGGCATTGTGTACAGACACCAGCTCAGAGCTCCTCTTTCAGGAGGCAGCAGACATGAGGAGACAGTAAGAGACTGGTTTATATCGGGGACATTTTCTTCGCAGTCATGAGGGGCAAGAACCAACCCTTTTATTTTGTGTTTTCTTTTTTGAACGAAAGCTCAGGTGCTGTAGCTCGGTTCTGAGGCCGGGGGGTGGGGGTTGGATCCTGCAGTGAAGTCCACAGCCAGGGGCCACACAGGGCCCTGCGAATCAGTCACTGAAACTTACACACATCTTTAAGCAACAGCTCCCTCTCATCGGGCACTTACCACCCAGCTGTCCCTGCAGCCTATTGCTCTGCCTACAGCACCACAGGGAAGGGAGGGATAACTCAGTAGGAAGGGAGGGATAGCTCAGTGGTTTAAGCATTGGCCTGCTAAACCCAGGAGGGTTGTGAGTTCAATCCTTGAGGGGGCCATTTAGGAATCTGGGGCAAAAATTGGGGATTGGTCCTGCTTTGAGCAGGGGGTTGGACTAGATGACCTCCTGAGGTCCCTTCCAACCCTGATATTCTATGATTCTATGACCACTGCAGGGTGCCCTGCGTGATCCTCGGAGGGCTGCATCTGCAGCTTGCGAGGAGGCTGCGGGCTGTGTCAAGCTTGTATAACAGCATCAGACAACAGCCCTCATCTTTAATGAAGAGATGCGACCTGCAGAGAACACAGGTCCCAGTGCGCCACGCTCCACCATGAGCCAAGCCCCCAGGCTGACTGGAGCAAGAGGAAGCAGGAGCCTCCCTGGTGTTGAAGATGAGGGTAGCTGCAAGCCTCACTGGATAGGTCTAGGGGATAACAATGGATCGCTCCTCCCTCTCTTAGGTCCGTCACTTGCATTTATACTTCAGCTGTGCTTCCCCCTCCTGCTTGCCAAGGCGCGGCCCCTGATTCGTTGCGCTGTACCGCAATCATGAACAAGTCCCAGGGTGCAAACACTCAACTAGAAGAGTTTTAGAGAGGTTTTTTAAGCAACTTCACAACCAAAGGTGTTTGCTTTACACAAGGTGTGCAGGGACTCTTTTGCAATCAGTTCTGCTTGCATCTGAGACTTGGTTTGACTCTGCTATTGTCAACCCCAACCTCTCTGAACAAGAGTTTTACAAAGAGAGCCCAAGCACGCCCTTCAAAGAGATCGGGGCTAGACAAATCCAGACAAGCTCCCTCAAGCAATCCCATGGGTGGAACAGGAACTCGATAGAGGCTCTTTTTCCCAGTCCTAGGAGTCTGGAGCAGGAAAACAAGTAAGAAGGGGTTTTGATCTCAGGGTTCCAGTACAGGACCGGGGCCAGGAATCCCTGTGTTCTGATACTGACTCCCTCTGGACTACAGGCAAGTCTCCCAAAATGTATCCATCTGTAAAACAAGGATAATGCTGCTTCCCTCCAGCACAGTGGTTGGGCGAGCGCTATTAGAATGAATGGGAGCAGTGTCTGGGGTTAGTGCACTTTGGGCATTAGGAGGAAGCGAACCCCAGCGTGTTAGCAAGCCCTCCTACGTGGAAGGTCTCACATGCTAGTGAGACTCCTGGTGATTAATGACAGGTTTCAGAGTAGCAGCCGTGTTAGTCTGTATCCATAAAAAGAAAAGGAGTACTTGTGGCACCTTAGAGACAAATTTATTAGAGCATGAGCTTTCGTGAGCTACAGCTCACTTCATCGAAAGCTTATGCTCTGATGATTAATGTGACCAAGTCCACTCACTGTTTCCCTTGCACATTTCCTGTTGGGTAGGGAGACAGCACTTGCTTTGGGGGAACACAGGGCCAGAAGCCATACAGGGTTGAGAGTTACTTACAGAGTGCTCATCATGGTCCATGGTCTGCGCCAGGACGGGGCTGAACGAGACGGGCGACAGAGCCCCAGGCTTCTTCCTCACAGCTCGGATCTGCAGCAGGGCGCGGAAGGCTAGGAGGGAACATTGTACAGGTGACTAGATGGCCAAAGCAGCACGTCAGACAGCGTCAGCTTGTGCCACAGCAACTCCACTAGGGACATGGCTCAGACACCCCGTTAACAGGCAGAATTCACCATGGTGAGGCCCTGCACCCCAGAGACCAGGAGCTCCTGGGGGGACTGGCACCGATTTCAGGCTAAGGTCTTGTAGCTGAACACACGGAAGCCAAGTGCTGGTGTCCAGCCCCCTTAGCTCATCCGCTAGTGCAAGAAACTGGAGGGAGGAGCAGTCTGGCAGCAGACAGAGCCCCTGGCCCCGAGCAGCATCTGTAGCGAATGAAACGGCAGCTCTATTTATATGGAAATACAGCCCCAGGCCCTTCTGGAAGTGCCCACTCTCATAACTAACCTGGGGGGCGCTGCTGCACCTGAGCAAGGCCCTATATCTGCAGCCAGCTGTGTCAGCCTGCCGCCAGCCGTGTCAGCCTGCCCCCAGCCAGCGACCCGCAGGGAGGAGAGGGGCTGACGCATGGTGGGAGGCCAGGAGTTGGTACACTGTGGCAATCCCCAATGCAGGCCCAGGGCAAAGATGCAGTCGCCAGGCTCGGGCACGGTGGGGCAGCACTGCAAAGGCCCTCAGACAGGCAGGGACCCCAGCCATTGCTCAGGAAGACTCCCTGGTGCATGGGATGCTGCACTAGTCCTGGGAGGTGTGGGGATGGGGCCAGGCCTGGGGCTACTCCCTGAGAAGTGGGAAGGAGAAAGAAGGGGGGGGAGGGATAGCTCAGTGGTTTGAGCATTGGCCTGCTAAACCCAGGGTTGTGAGTTCAATCCTTGAGGGGGCCATTTAGGGAACTGGGGCAAAAATTGGGGGATTGGTCCTGCTTTGAGCAGGGGGTTGGACTAGATGATCTCCTGAGGTCCCTTCCAACCCTGATATTCTATGATTCTATGAAAAGCAGGCCAGGCTCTGACAGATTTGCACACAGAATGCCAAGGAGACCGTCAGCAGCTCTCTGTGACTGCTCTGCAAGAACCCCGCTGGGGGTGGGAGACACAGCTCCCTCTACTGTTTCTCAGCCTCAGATTTGTTGCTCCAGGCCAGGGTGGGGGTGAGGAGTTGGCCACTGTGTTAATGTGGCATTAATTTTCTGGTAATGGGGGGAGTTAAACGATGACTTGTTAACACTTTAGGGCTAGGAGGCACATCAGATGCGCTGAAATCCCCCAATGAACAAGACTCTGAGATGGTCTGAAACAGGTCCAGGCCCATCCCATACAAAGGGGCAAGGTGATTAAACTCAGGCCTCCTTGTTTCATTCACAGGCTCACGTTGGCCTCCATGTCACTACCCTAGAGCAGCCTCTGCCCAGACAAATCAATGGGTTCTTTTGAGGGAAAAAAATAGATTTTTTTTCACCACTAGAAATCAAGGGTTGCTATTTAAATTACACGGTTTTCTTTTTAAAAAGAAACCTGATTAAAATGAAATCTGAATTTAACCCAAAATATGTTAAGGCCTAAACTTACTATAATTTTTTAAAACATTTAAATAAAAAATAAATATACTGAATCCATGAGCCTCTATCAAAAACTGTGAGATAAAGGCTGCTTTCTTGATGCAAAGAATCCAGGGAACACAGCTAACTTTTGAGGTCAAGCTTTATAAATAAGGCACATTAGGTAATGCACTGTATTAAGGCCTTATTTTATTTAATAAAAAATCAATTTTATGTGCTGTTGTGTGTGTTTAATTAAATTCCAGTTACTATCCTATTGCAGCTTAACACAAATTACAAGAAAAAAGTTAATTACCTAGTAAATAAGCAATATATTATTCACCATTTTCTAACATACTAAAAATATACAATTAATAAGAATTTGAAAATATTAAGCTATATAATTGCTTAAATAAACGTATGTCGTTATAGTGTACTGTCCTAGGTAGCAAAAAGATGTCCTAAATCTAGTGTAAAGGCTCTATTTAGTTGTAAATCAACATGTTTAAATGGTTATATCAACCAATGACAAGGCACCTTTCTGTAGAAATACCTGAAGTACAGCTGGAAAAGTTGATTCAAATTGATGATTTGGCTGTCCATGGGGCGATTTACATCAATTCACCCTGCCTCCATCTCATTTCTGGCCCCAACTCACTCTCTGGAAAGCTCTAATTTTGTCACTTTGCTCAGACTTAGGTTAAAGGGAGTCTAAGAATACACCAGGCTTTCAACTGATACTGCTTGCTTGTGCTTAAAGACAATCCAGGGATTAGTCAGTTTCCCTGTTGCACTCAGCGGCTAGCAGGGCAGCGTGAAGCCAGAGGTTACGGGGAGTTTGAGCTGCGTTGGCTGTAACTTGGTCTAAATTCAGTTTCAGGACTAGACAAGAGCCTCTGATCAGGATGCTGCTGCGGACTTGGATGCTTGAGGCACTGCACACTATCCAGTTGTCTAGGTAAGGGACATGCTGGACACCTAGGCAGCGCAGGCAGGCCGATACACGCGCTAGGCCAAAAGGGAGCACCGGGTGTTGACTGCGTGTATCTCAAGCTATAACGTGAAGGTGTTTCCTGTGGCCTGGATGTATTACCAGGAGTATGTGTCCTGCACATAGAGGGCAGCATACCAATCTCCACTCTCCAGGGTAGGGTAATGGAAGCGAGGGGGACCATCCGGAACTTGATTTTCTTAGTTCAACTTCCTGGAAGTTTTGGGGAATTAGGAATAGAATCCCTCTGTGATGACAATGAGCCTTTTCTATCACTCCCCATTGCGGAAGAGACCGGACTTCTTAGAGTAATACAGTCTTGTGAGATGTCCCTGAAAGGGGACCGGGAAGGTAGGCTGCGGGGAGGGAGGTGAACTGGATAACACATTCCTCTTCACATTGCTGAGCACCCACTGGTCTGACGTTATTTGAGTTCCAAGCACTGTTAAAAGTGCAATAGGCATCTTCCAAAAGCTGGGATACATGGAGAGACTGGTATGCTGTCCAAGTGATTGTTAAGAAGCTGTTGATGTCTAGTGAGAAGGGCCTGATGGAGACAAAGCCGTCTGGTGCCATCGAGAAGGCCTAGATTGTCTCTTAAGAGTCATGAAATCTCTGCTGGAAACGTGATCTGTGAGGGCAGAGGTCTAAACTGTTTCCTCTTTGATTGGGGTGTACACCCCTATTGAGCTCAGTTGTCCAGGAGTTTTTCAGGGTGCACGTGACAACGTCAGTCTTTTGAGAGAACAATTCAGACCGCTCAAACGGCAAATCCCAGATTGCAGCTCCTTTGGAATTCCAGACACCTGGAGCCACGGGGAACATCTCATGGCAAGGACAGTGGCCACGGATCACAAGGCTGTATCAGTTGCATCAGTAGCTGCGTGGAGGGATGTTTTTGCTGTGAGGTGCCCTTCAGAGCCATAAACTGTTCCCTAGTCTTCTCTGGTAGTCTGGCTAAAGCTGTAAAATTAATACAATTATATTTGGACAGGAGAACTTGACGGTTAGCCACCCTCATCTGCAGAGTAACTGTAGAGTGAGTTTTCCTGCCATATATAGCCAGTCTCTTGAGCAACCTGTCTTTAAGCTTGGCTTTGAGATGAGACAGGTGGGAATGCTCACTGGCGGCCATAACCACCAGTGAGTTGGAGACACATCAGAGAGTGTGATAACTGATAACAATCAGAATCCATTTGAGGAGCTTGGCAGCATCTTTCCAGTCTTTTGGCTGCAGGTGGAATAGAAACTGGGGTCTGCCCAAGGATTTTCTCTGGTCTCAAGCAGGGCTTCTTCAATGGAAAGGACCACGTTTCCCGTAGCAAGTGTTTGTGCAGCATCAAGGAGACTGCAGATTTTCTTGAACCAGCTTCACCTGCACTCCTAAAGAAGAGGCCACTCTTCTCATTAGGTCCTGGACAACCTTGAAGTCCTCTGGAGGTGACTCTGCGGGTGACAGCCTTGTCTGGAGATGACGAAGTGCGTGGAGGGACATCCAGGGGTTACTTGAGTATCTCATCCTCCTCAATAGGGGACAGTCAGAGGAGCCTGATGAAAGGCTTCTTGGACTGGAGAAGGGGACCCCGGCTGGTCTGAGATTCTGAAGGAGGTCTCAGCTCCCTTGGAATGGGCCACGACCAGTATGGCCAAGAGAGGGGAACTCCACAGTTGGAGCCTCCCACAGTGGAGGGCACCATCTTGGGGCTTCCTTGAAAAAAGACGAGTCATAGTCCTTAGAATCTGTGCCCCTGTCATGATGTCTATGAGGTGATCTGAAAGGTCAGGATGGTAACAGAATTCCGAGTCTGAAGAGGGAATGTGTAACTCCCCAAGGAACAGAGGGAGCATTCCTGTCGGGGCTCAGGGGGGTCTTGAGAGAGATGGGCCCTGTAGTCCATATATAGCATGGGATAAGGAGGTTTGAATGCTGATGAGGTAATAGGTGTTGGCAGTTTTGAAGTCGACTTTGTCAGTGATGACAAAGGCTTCGGTTTTAATTATCGCTCTGGGAAAGCTGACTTAATCGATGGTCCCGGATACACTGAAAATACTGGCAATGTCTACCACACCAGATGTCTCTGTGTGGATGGTGCCAGGTGTGTCAACAGTACGGACAGGGCCAGTGGTGCGCATACTGCTGAGAATGCCGAAGACCCTGTGGTGCTCAATACTAGAGCTGGGTGTTGCAGTAATGGAAAGGCTGGTAAAAGGAGGCACCCAAGATCTCTTGCAGACAGGAAGACTAAAGGAGTCAGAGGCATTGACTCGATCATTGGTGGATCCAGCATTGCCAAGGTGGCCTGGATTGTCTGTACAGGTGAAGAGGGGCCCAGTAAAGATAAAGGCATGGGACTCAATGGTCCTGGAGGAACTGGAGTCTGATGGAGCTGGTGAGTGCTTATGTTTACGATGCCTCGAACCGGTACTGAAGGACTTACTGGAAGGCTTGCTCGATGAAGACTAAGATTTCAAGCGCTTTTCAGCATCGGAATGCTTTGGGTGCTTTGAGGCGGCCGACAGTGAGAGGAAGAACACTGTTTTTCTCTTGACTTGCATTCCGAGATGCGGGCAGCTGGAGGGGCATTCCTTGTGGATTCAGAATCCATCATCTCATGTGCGGGTTCAGTTCCAAGGCAAACCCACCACCACAGTGCACTTTTAGGCAAAAATCCCTCTGCTTTTTTCCTTTAGTGGGGGAGGAGGTACAAACTGGATATCTGTCCCTCACAATACCTTTTCCTAGTTAGAGTAAGCAGCTTTTGTGCCTGTCCATGCTAAGGAACAGAGGAGGTGGTGGCAGACATGCCCCTTTCATGGCCTTGGCTCACTGCACAAGGAGAGTAGGAGGACATGTGCCACCTAGTGGTCTGCTGGCAAAAGCCTTTGACTTGAACACACTGAGCACCCGTATCCCTGCACTGGAACATACATGTGCCTAATCACTTATTTTATCTAGTAGTTATTAAAAAAACAAAAACCCACACACTTCAGCCTGTCTCCTCCCAGTGTGTGTCCTCCCCCCCCAACCCAGTTCTTATCCTTTCCCCCCCACTTCTGTCTACTCCTGAGTCTCTACATTCCTCCACTGTCAGCAAATAGACACGCTCTGCCAGCAGGTTTCATCTCCCTCTAGTGGTCAGTTCACAAAGAAGATAATAGCCTTCTATTACTATCAATTACTCAGCTCAAGTGGCAGAGGTCCCAAACTAGCTGGTGACCCATGTGAGGGTCAACATGGTTCCACATGAGGGCATCAGTTTTTTCAGTAAGCTTTTTTTAAAAAAAGAAAATGATATAGAAGACTGTGTTAAAAAGAATGTTAAGATTGTACAGTGAAGCACTCATAAGTTAGCCTTACATCTGGCATTTCCTGTCTGTACAACCTTAATTTGCCCCCCTCCCCCTCCAATACATATGCATTATGATATAGTCTTTAGTTACATGATCAGATACTGTTCTTTCCACAGGATCTTCTGAAGACCCAGCTATCCTTTTTAATGGTGATCTGGAAACAAATGGGGGTTTTCTTTGTTTGCTTTTTTATGCATAAAGAATGCCTGAAAGGGTTTCTGTGGTGTCTAGAACAGAGGAGTTTTGAGAGCGCTCTATGGTGCACACTACATTCTAAGTCTTAAAAGACACCAGAAACCAGCAGTATATATGAAGCCTGGCTGTGTGCGGGTGCAAGTATTTAGTTAACATGGTTATTTGGGACCCAACTGTGCCTTTGTGGCTTCATCACATTATTTTTGTTATGTAAAGAGCAAAAGCGTAAGAGTTTTCTATTTAAAAAGAGGTTACTTTTGAGGTGGGAGGGTTTTTTTTCTTGGCGTACTCTATGGATCCCTTGATTCCCTGCTCTGTTCATTCCCTCTGAGGCACCTGGCATTGGCCACTGTTGGAAGACAGGATACTGGGCTACATGGATCTTTGGTCTGACCCAGTATGGTTGTTCTTATGGAGGACTAGAGAACTAAGGTGATATCACAAGTATCAAGGAAGTGAAACCCAAGGAATGACAAGGAAAAATAATGTCTAGTAGGACCATTTAAAAGTCTCTGTTGAAGATTTAAATATCTCCATCCTTTCAATTAAGGACCTATAAAGCTTCTCCCCTCCCCCCCAGCACTTCTCTGGTCTTTTCCCAGCAATTATTTCCCTCCCCCTCAGCTCCTCCATTACCCCTGACTCTCCCCCAGCCTTTGCACTGCTTCTGGCGGTGTGGGAAATACGGTTCTATATTGCAGTTTTAATGAATTATTACTCAGAGTTCTGTATTAATATGCCTACTAAGGATTCTATTTGTCAAAAAACATTTCCTGAATCTTTTCTGTTGTCCGTATTGTTACAGACATACTTGCTGACAGGTATTTTGAAATAAATGACCAAAAATAATTGAAACTGGTGTGATTATATTGTGTTATTTTGACAAATAAAATATTCAGCATTTTGCAGAATTTTAATTTTTTTGTTGCAGAATTTTTAACTTTTTGGCATAGAATTTCCCCAGGAGTAGTATTTGGTGCATTTACGAGCACCAGAGAGAACACCATCTTCTGAAGCAGTCAGGGACACTTAAATATTTATATTGCAGTAGCTCCCAGAGGCCCCAAGCAGGATCAGCTTTCCAGTATGCTGGGCACTCCCCAAATGCACACCAAGACAGGCCTTGTCCCAAAGATCTTACAGTCCAAAACAGTGAGCGGGGGACAGACTGGAGGGGATCCAGGATGGAGCAGGGGGAGAGGAACTCAAGGCAACAGCTATAAATACATGTTTGAGGAATTTGGAGGTGAAGGATACTGGGGATATGGGGCGGTAATTGAAGACGTAGGCGAGTATGGGATAGGTTCAATACATCTGATACCATGGTTTGATTCAGGCTGATCACATGGCTTTCGGGTGGCCAATAAACAAGCAGGGAAAGCCAGCTGCTTCAGGCCCTTTCAAATTATAACACTGAGCTGTTTAGTGCAAGGTTAGCCACCCAGCCCCAGAGACACTTAAACGAGCTTGCAATTAAACATGTTACAATTAAATGAGCTTGCGTCCACAACAGGCCCTCCCGAGGCTCAGAAAAAACGATCATGCCTGGAAGAGCTCATCAGAGTCAAGGCCCAACTTGCAACCTCCCAACCTGTCTGATTAGCTCCCAGCATGGGGTCATGCTTGTGACCTAATCCAATTTGCTGTCCTATTCCTAGTAACTGCTGAAATATTAACAGGGCACTGAGCTGGAGACAGGGCTGCAGTTACTCTGCTCTGCATCAGGCATTCATTTTTTGAATGAATAGGCCCTGAATTAGGGGATATGGAAAGGATTTAACACCTCCAAGTGCTGGACGTAAAGCAGGCTGGTGGTAGAAGCCAAACAGACTGCTGACTCGCAAGAGCTCCATTCATTTAATAGAATGCCAGTGAGTTAGCATCAACCCTCTGGAGTGACGGGAGCCAGTTTGCTTCAGGAAAAACGGTGGTGCTTACATAAAAGACACACCCTTTTCCTCTCCCAGATGGGGCTGCTAGCTTGACACACAGGGTGAGTGGACTGAAAGGAAGACGAAGATACACACTGCTAGGACACTGGTTGGAGGAAGCTAAGCAGGCTATAGTCCATCTAGACTTTGCCTCCCATTCTGGTCCCACTGGCTGAGCAGGAGGGGAGAGAATCAGACTACAGGTTTCTGCCCCACCCATAATCCCAGGGCACCAACCAGTCACTTATGCTGTTGGTCGGTAAAGCCACCCCTGCCCAGAGAGGTTAGGGCTTTTGCACCCGAATGGGGAGATGCAGCTACCCAATGGATGGCAGTGAGACCTGCACCCTCTCCTGAGTGTACTCACGCAGCCTGCAGATGGGGCAGTTGTTGGCCTGGTAGCGCAGGGTGTCTGCACAGGAATTGCACAAGCACAGGTGCCTGCAGGGCAAGATGAGGGTGTCTCTCAGGTCGGACAGGCACACCACGCACTCGTTGCTGTTGTCACTGTTCTCGTCATCGGAAGGCTGTTATGAGAGGAGAGGCAGTGCCACGTGAATACAGGTTCTTTGCTGGGAAGGAAAGGGACACTGCAATCCAATGAGGTCCTTGCAGCTCAAAGGTGAAATATGGCTCAAAAGGTAAAGAGGCTGCAATCCATGCTCAAGGAGCTCAATCTATTTAACTTAAAGAGAAGGTTAAGGGGTGACGATCACAGTCTACGAGTATCTACACAGGGAATGAATATTTGATAATGGGCTCTTCAGTCTAGCAGAGAAAGGTCTAACACATTACACATTTTTTAACCACTGCAACAATTTACCAAGGGTTGTAGTGGATCACTAGCAACTTTTAAAACCAAGACTGGATGTTTAGAAAAACATTTGCTCTAGGAAGGATCTTGGGGCGGTCTCTGGGCTGTGTTCTACAGAAGGATCGCCCTCGACGATCACAATTTTGTGCTCCTGTCCAGCCTTCTTCCAACTGCAACAGAACAGGCAACCAGCAGGGGAACTGCTGAGCAGCAGGAGAGAAGGGCAGCAGCTGCCCACAGCTCAAACCAGATCTGCCCTGGGGCCAGGGCCGGCTCTGGGCACCTGCCTAGTAAGCAGGTGCCTGGGGCGGCAAACGGGAAAGGGTGGCCCTGCGGCAGCTTTAGGCGGCACGCCAGAGGCAGCTCCTCCGCTTCCCAATTCGGCAGCATTTTCCATCGCTGCTTGGGGCGGTCAAAAAGGTAGAGCCGGCCCTGCCTGGGGCAGCAGCGGAGGGAGGTGGTGACACCTACCATCTCCTCCTGCTGATTCACACACGTTAATTTCAAAGTCCTGGGTGCAGCTCAGGGAACACTGTCCATTCAGAACCCAACACTTGTGAACAGTCACCCTCCAGGGCCGCAATGCAGAGCCTCAAGAGCTTCTAAGTAGCCCCAGGGACACAGGCTGCAGCAGGGAGTTTGTGGCCTTCTTCGAAGTGAGATACCTAGGGTGGGAGAGGGAAGACCCCTCCATCCCCCTTGGTGTAACACTGCCGCACTCTGGGCTCGATTATACGGCTTTCATTAAACAAAGCCCTGCGACTGCAGCTGACAGTCAAATGCAGCAGTCACTACAAAGAGGAACTTGCTCCCAGTCACAGCAGCTCCCTCTGCTGAAGCCAGGGGTGGGGGGGAGGAGAGAGGAATCCTTCCAGTGCAGTGGACCCTGCTCCCCCCCATCAGCAACACCTGCTGAACCTGGAGCAGTCGCAATTGTTGGGGAAGGGCCCAACCATTAGTGACCTCAGTGATGGGCACAGACATGCTCGTTCTTTCGTGTGAGTTCCCTTTGCTGACGCACGCTGGGACGCACGCCGCACTGTGGGGAGACCTAGACGTAAACAAGAAGACACAGCATCTGCTCCTGCCAGATGAGCGAGCCAACCTGCTGACCACACTAGCGAGCAGCTGGAAGCTGCCTGCGGACGTAGTGTGGGCTCTTGATCAATTTCAGGGCTCCTGCGTGTTGCGCAAGGAGGTCCTTCCTCTCTCCTTTTCACACTGGCTGCTCACTGTACTGGAACTGAACGACAAACAGCCCGAAGTCTTGCACTGACAGGGCTCTCTGTCTGAAAGAGCTGGGTCCGACGGCTCATCAGAAGACAGCAGGAGTGCAAAGAGGAGTCTCTAAGGGGACCAGGTAATAGGATTTGAAAAGAGTTCCCCGCCTCCCCACGGGCTACCTGGTGGAGCAGCCACACAGAGGACAGATTGTTAGCACAGGCCTGGGAAAAGGCTGGGGGAGAAGGGGTGGGGCTTCCCCTGTTCTGTTCCCTTCCTAACATCACTTCCTCCCGCAAGCGCAGCACTGGGGAATCGAGTACAGCACTCCCAAAAGCAGTCAAATTTGTAGAGGCCAACACCCGGCACTCACCGTGCTTCTCATCTGCAGAGCACATCACAGATGAATACTCTCAGCCTCTCCCCCCTGCCCACTGAGCTGGGAAGGTCAGCATTACAGAGGGGTAAACTGAGACTCAGAGAAGTTAAATGACGTGCCCAAGGCCATGCAATAAATAAGAACCCAGGATCAAATCCCAGGCTTGTCTTCTCGAGAAGGAGCTGATTATGTTTGTAGTTGAAGCGGTTTCCATATAATCCCTTTGGCACTAGTGAGACTACTCCGAGTCAGCTCCTCCACGGCTGCAGGGACATGGAGAACAGCAGTCCATTCCGACACATGGCCACGTCCAAGGGATGCACTGCAGCGACAGACCCGGCACAAGGGGAATGTTAACCCCTGGCAATGAGGAGCCAACCTGCACACACTAACAGCACCGCTACAGTCGCAAACCTCAGGGATGCAGAGAGCTCTCCTCAGCCTGCCCTGTGCTAACCGACCAGTCAGTTGCAAGGAGTGATCTCAGGGAGTGCGGTGGGGGGTGGGATCAAGGACCCACTTACAGGGGAGGAAAAGGAAGACTTTTCTGGGCTGGGAAGCAGCCTGTGCAGGGCACCAGAGACGGAGCGCGCAGTAGCTGAGCCTGGCACGGCTCTTCTCGTGATGGACCGTTATTGGTATGGGCTATGGAGAGAGGTGCCCGCGGAAACCCAACAGCAGCTGGTGCCTCACTCCCTCTAGCTCCTGTGAACATCAGGCACAGAGCCCATCCTCAGGCTGCCAAACAAAACCGAAGGGGACAAATTCACCACTGACTGTGGCATCACAACAGAAGGGCCTGGACTGCCATAATTAGCAGTAAGGCAACATGACCAGTACCTTTGTCTCCTGGTTGTTTTTATTCTCGATGCCATAGATCTCCTGAAGCAGGTAACTCACCCGATCCACCTAGGAAAGAAAGGGACTTCACTTAGCCTAGGAGTCATGGCTGCTCTATTTGCATTTATTCCATTTTAGTCACTTCACCTGCAACAAGGGAGAGAATGGGCTGCCAGACCCGCGCCACAGCCTAGGGCAGGGGTGAGCAAACTTTTTGGCCCGAGGGCCACACCTGGGTGGGGAAATTGTATGCAGGACCATGAATGTAGGGCTGGGGCAGGGGGTTGGGGTGCAGGAGGGGGTGCGGTGTGCAGGAAGGGGCTCAGGGCAGGAGGTTGGGGTGCAGGAGGGGTGCGGCAGGGGGCTCAGGGCAAATGGGTTCGGGGTGCAGGCTCCGGCCTGGCACTGCTTACCTCGAGCGGGTCCAGGGTGGCAGTGGTGCGCAGGGGGCTAAGGCAGGCTCCCTGCCTGCCCTGGCCTTGCACCACACCCGGAAGCGGCCAGCATGTCTGGCAGTGGCTCCTGGGGGTAGGGTGAAGCAGGCGGCTCCACCACATGCTGCCCTGGTCTATGGGTACCACCCCCAAAACTCCCATTGGCCGCAGATCCCCATTCCCGGACAATGGGAGCTGTGGGGGGCAGTGCACGGAGCCCTCTGCCCCAGGGGCCACAGGAACGTGGTGCTGGCCGCTTCCGGGAGTAGCATGGAGCCACGGCAGGCAGAGATCCTGCCTTCGACCCACTGCGCCATGGGGCAGGCAATCCCGCAGGCCGGACTGAAAGCCCTGATGGGACAGATCCGGCCCACGGGCCATAGTTTGCCCTCTCCTGGCCTATGGGGCGTAGCACTGCCCGTGCAGTGCTGAAGGGGAGCTGATCTACACAAACATAGCAAAGGAGCCTGGATGAGCCATGGCCCAGCAGAGCCCCTCCCTTCACCTTCACGCTGAGGAGCGGGCTTCAGACAGGGGCACCGGAAAAGGGGGGGCCCAGGAGGCCATTACTGGCGGTGAGTGCAAGTGATGTGAAGGGGGGGAGGAGCGAGTGGAGGCGGGGTGAGGGCAGGGCCTTTGGGCCAGGGCCATGGTTCCGGCGTCAGCGACCCCCTCCGTTTTTAGGGAGCTTCCGTTGCCCCAGCTTCAGAACTGGCTGAGGGGCAGGGACAGAACAGGGGTTACATCAAACACAACTGATAATACTGCACTTGGCTCATAGCAGGCCTGCAACAGGTGCCTGCAACTTCCGCTGGCTTCAACGGGAGCTGCAGGACCTGGCCCCTCTCAGGATCAGGCCCTTCTTGGTGGCTTAGCTTTAATCACGGATGTCCATGCTGAACTTCAGACCCCCCTGCTCAGTTCCATATAAGAAAGGCTGGACAAACGCAGCAGCAGCAGCCCTTGCTTCTGCACTGTGGCAGCCAAGTTTCCCCAGCACTTGTTACCAGCATGTGGTGTTCTGCTTGCAGATACCCACGAGTCAACAGAGCCGGAGAAATGGTTCTGTATGAGAAAGCTACTTCAGAGGGTCAGGCTCCTGGGAGAGCGCTAGGTGAGCGCAGTGAATTTACCTACAAAAGCGCTCGAGCCCTTGGGGTGTCTCCCCTTTAGGACAGTACATGGATAATTACTGGGATGGCACGTGCAAGTGCAAAGAGGCACAGCTGGCAAATCGTAACTGGGTATGGACTGTACTGCAGCTGCTATGCACCTTTGGCCTTGCCATGTGCCCAACGCAGTGCCCCTCCGCGTGAAAAGCCATGGAGGAGCAGGATCAGCAGCTAGTGCGGTGATGCCTTGGCCTGGAGTGCGTGTGCATGTAGTAACTAGGTCACAGGTTCAGTTCCCACTGCGGGAAGGCTTCTTAGGTTATGGTTTCCCACACTGGGGAGGGTGCGGGTCTGCCGCTGCATCACGAGACAGATGGGGTAAGAGGGTGCAGAGGATCTTTTCGTCTCTGTTCCAGGAAAGGGATGAGGGGGAAGACACTGAAAACTGAAGAGAGGAAGAAGGGCTCAGTGTTCAGAGCAGACCGGGGACTTGCCAGTAGGAGCTTTTACAGAGGACAGCTGGGGCAGCCACGCTGGCAGGTGCAGTGCTAATCTCACCTGAGCCTTCTACGCATGGAAGCACCCTGGTAACGGACACAACCTTTGATCACTGCGCTTCGTTGCAGATGCTATACAGTGAGCTCCACCAAAAAGCAAATCTCTCCTGGATCCACCCTGTGAAAAGCCCAGGGAGTGGGCGAAATGGTGGGGAGACCCTCAGTACTGCCCAGAGTGACATCCTGAAGATGGGACATGGAAACGCTTTACTGCATATCCAAAACTGACCCTTTGCCACTACTCTGCGAAGCCACCTGGAATCAGATGCTCGAACTCTCCCACCGGTCGGCCAGTTGAGTTTTCCACCTCCAGCCAATAACAAGAACTTGGTTGTTTGAAGGGCTGTGTCTGTGACTAAGAGCTTTAGTGCTGCAGAAAGCAGCACACACAGATGACACAGGCCAAGCCTAATCATATCCATCCTGCTTGCCAGTTTAAAATGCTCTGACTCATGAACCAGCAGCTTAATTCCAGTGTCTCCCCACTGAATCAGCATGGAGCCTACATCCATGCTGGGGCTGCGTTTCAAGGCAATGAGGTCAGTGGTTGGACTCTGGAGTGAAATTCTCCGCAGTGCCTCTAAGCTACAGGCTGGGAAGTTTTACAATTATTGTGTGGGAGCAGAGCGTTTATAGCTGGACATTTCAAAGAGGGCCTTGTTCCATCCTCCTGACTCCTTGGGTAATCAAGATGTGCAGACGGGGGTCAGCTCCGAGGGTGCCGACGGATGGCAGCGTGGGCACTGGAATCTAACCAGGGTGATGTGTTCCCTTTATTGAAAGATCTCTAAAATAGAATGTAGGATCACATGCCAGTTAGAAATATACGAGGCTCAGTCGACGGCGAAATCCACCTCTCCGACAAGGTAGAATGCAATTCCTGCTAGAGAGACCTTTAGGTATTAATTAGTGCACTACACCCCATCTAGCCAAGAGAAACTCAGCTCAGATCATTAGCCAAAAGGCTTACAGCACTGGGTACCCAGAAGATCTCAGGGAGTAACAGGTGGTTACAGTGGTAGGGAGGGAAGGAAAGAAGTCTAATGATGGTATGAGAAAAGTTGACAATAATATACACACACTTCACTCCACTACTTTTCAGCTCATTCTACACACACAGGGAGCAGACTAATCCATGTTAATTTCTGCAGAACTCTGTGTTCTTGTAGAAACAGCTTACAGGTCTATTTTAAAAACCTGGGAACATTATGGGTGGGACTGTTTAGCTCCTAGATTTTATGAGCTGAGGAGGAAGAGACAATTAGGAAGGCAGAGAACTGTGTCAGCAAAGAGAGACAGACAAATACACACTACTTCTTAGCAGGAGCTCCCATATTGTGGTAAGCTGAGAACTGTGCTGGCGGCCAGTTAAAAGGAAACAGCTCTCCATTTCAGCAGGCTAAAGTACTAAGGGAGAGCCGTGCACATGTAATGTAAGTCCATGCAGTAACCAGCATTTATTTGAATAGATCATTGCCATGTGGGCCAATACTTTACCATCAGCAAACTTGGCAAGAAGAACAGGCTGGTTTTGTGAGCTTGTGAATGCAACATTTCTTCCTGATTTAAAAAAAAAAAAAACACACACACAAACAAAACCAACCTTGAAGAGGAGACACTGCTGATTTCACTGTGCTCTGCTCCTTCACAGCCACAGGGCAGCCTCCAAGATGGCATTCTGCTCTACACTGCCTGGGAGTTCTCAAATTCAGAACAACGACCGTTGGGGATAATCCCTTTCTGGGCCTTACTTTACACACGTCAGTTAGTTTTCTGGGCTGAATTCTCTTGCTCCGTATCTTAAACCTATTGATGGGAGCTCCACGACCGGAGCGGAGACTGAGTTTTAATATAGCCAAAGGCAAAGGGAGACATCTATCAAAGAGGAATGCAGGCCAGACCTTCTGAATGGGGGACTGTACTCTGGAAAGCAGGAACACTGAAAAGGATTTAGGGGTCAGAGTGGACAAGCAATTGAACACGAACACCCAGTGCAAAGTTGTAGCAAAAAGAGCTAATGTGATCCTTGGATGTGTAGACAGGGGAGCAGTGAGTACAAGCAGAAGGTGATTTTAACTCTGTGTATGGCACTGGTGAGACCAATGCTGGAATACTGTGCCCAGTTCTGGTCTCTGTATTTTAAAAAGAATGTTGAAAAACTGGCCAGGGTGTACAATGATTTGAGAACAGAAAAAAATGCCTTACAGTGAGAGGCATACAGAGCTTAATCTGTTTTGTTTATCCAAAAGGAGACTGAGAGGTGACTTTGTTACAGGGTCTAAGTATCTTCATGGGGAGAAAATACCGTGTATCGAAGGGCTCTTAAATCTAGCAGAGAACGGCAGAACAAGACCCAGCGGCTCAAAGCTGAAGCCTGACATATTCAATGAGAAATAAGGCACATGTTTTTAAGAATGCAGGTGATTGACCTTTGAAACAAATGACCAAGGGAAATGGTGGATTCTCCATCTCCTGATGTCTTCAGATCAATGCTGACTGCCTTGCTGGAAGATATGCTTTAGCCAAACACAAGTTATTGGGCTCAGTGCAGGGATAAGTGGGTGGTGTTGGTGGCCTATGATACACAGGATGTCAGACTAGATGATCTAATGATCCTTTTTGACTTTAAACTCTCTGAATCCCCAATGGCCTAGAGAAGAGTATGAGCTATGGTGAACATCCGCAATTCATTCCTCTCTGTGGCCTACTGCAGATGAATGCTTCTCCTCACTGCTTGGGTTCTTAGATGAGTACGTTTACAGCAGCTTGAACTGGAGCGAGCAACTCTTGCTGTGTAGATGTCCCACAGCAGGACTTGAGACACTTTTCACACTGCTTTGACTGTGGAAAGCTCTTTTAAGGACTCATCTACACTTGAAACTCTGCAACTGTACTGCTGTAGACATTACCTAGATCAACAGAAGGGGTTCTCCCATCAGCATAGGTAATCCACCTCCCTGACAGGGGATAGTTAGGTCGATGGAAGAATTATTCTGTTGACCAATCGCTGTCTACACCATGGGGTAGGCCGGCTTAACTATATCACTCAGGGGTGTGGATTTTCACACCCCGAGGGATGTAGCTGGGTCAACCTAACTTTAGTATAGACCAGGCCGAAGTCAAGAAGATACCACTTTCAGCCCATCTTCCCCAGCAGTAAATGTCTAAACCACTAACTCCCTGCTGGCTGCAGCTACAGAGGCAAAACAGACCAGCTCTGATATGGACAGTAGAGGAGCCTTATATGACAACAAGTTTCCAAGATCAGTTCCAGAGTCAAAAGTTTATTGAGAACAGCTGTTTCAAAGTAGCCATAGTCTAACTGCCTTTTGTTTTTGCCAAGTTTCCTGGTGTGGAGCCTATATTTTTCTGTACCCTATTTGCGCCCCTTTGTTGGCAACCTTTGGAGAGACACCGGGATTGAAATGAGTCAGATGGAGTTCCCCTCTCCCCCATACAGGTGGCCCTTCCAGGTTATGCGGCTGCTCCCCTTGCTGTGGATCAACAGAAGTGTCAGGTTCCATATCCCATTCCAATTCCCTGAGTAACCCAGTTTCCATAGCAAGCCTCCCCCCGCCCATTTTCAGCCTAAAGCAAAATTTGACATGGCTAGATTAGAGAAGGGCTATGATAGATTTCATCCTTTGTGCAAGTCTTGTAGAAGCAAGTGGGAGCCAACCCAGCCCAGAGACGATGCAGTTAGTGAATAAAGACAACAGCCCAGCCAGCTGCGTCAGATGCGCCCCAGTAATAACAGTATTTACTGAGAACAAATGACCAGTGCAGAAATTAGATCACTAGCCAGATCACTGGCTGTAGAAACAGGCAAGCAAACTAAGTTACTGTTTGCACAGTGCTGGGAAGATGTCCCATGTTAAGTATTGACAGGTTTCAGAGTAACAACCGTATTAGTCTGTATTCGCAAAAAGAAAAGGAGTACTTGTGGCACCTTAGAGACTAACCAATTTATCTGAGCGTAAGCTTTCGTGAGCTACAGCTCACTTCATCAGATGCATCCGATGAAGTGAGCTGTAGCTCACGAAAGCTTATGCTCAAATAAATTGGTTAGTCTCTAAGATGTTAAGTATTATGATTATCAAAGATCAAAGACAGAGTCCACTCTTAAAGACCAACCACAACGGCAACTTATTAATGACATTCACATCAAACCAAGGCAACACATCATCTCACGTTTTAGGGGCTTTTTATCTTGCTATTTTTTTCCACCAAAAAGCACTACCTAAAAGCTACAGAGAGGCATAGTTTTTAAACCTCCCCCACCCACTGAGTTCTATCAGCCCATCAGGACAAAGCACTCTAACAGGCAATGCTCTCTCTAAAGCAGCTCAGGGAAAATGCAGCTTTATTCAAAAACTGAATATCCACATTAGAAATAAGGCACACATCTGCCAGGGAAGTGCAAGCCCCAGCACCCAAAGTCTTAGGGAGAGCTGAGTAAGGTGCAAAAAAGAGGGAGACATGATTAAGGTGAGAGGAAAGGAAGAGATGGGTAGTTGTTCTGTGGGTGGACTGGAACAGGGGAGAGGAGAGAAACGGGTGGGTGCAGAAGTCTTTGTTCAGTGCTTAACACAATGGGGTCCTGGGCCATGACCTTAGCTCCTAGGCACAACCGCAATACACCATCATAAAGGCATGGTGGTCATCAGTCAGGGTGCCACAGAATGGATGAATTTGGTAGTGGGATAGAAAGGAAGGAATGAGTTTCCAAAATGCAGAGAACACAACAGCAGGATTTAGGAAGGGCCTGGATGGGAAGAGAAAATGAAATCTCAGACTTGACACCAATACTGCAAGCTTTGGCCATGGGAAGGGAAGCAAGGCTGCCAATGGAGACATGAGGGAGAAGGGGAAGATGATCAGGCTGGGTTTTTGCCATGCTATCAATCCTGTTGCTATGCTGCAAAGGAGTCTAACTGTAAATAACCTGCTGCTCTTTTTAAACTCCACACTACTGGTGCTTCCGATCCTCAGCATGAGATCTGCTGGACTAATTCCTCCCTGCTGAGCAGATCTGTTGAGATCACCAGCTCAATGTCACGGTGAACTCAGCCAAATTCCCACAAGGGGAGGGGCCACCATCATATAACCAGTTTAGAATAGTCTTCCAACAAGGGCACACCCCTGGGCATGAATGGAAACTGCACATGCCCAGTCTGCTTCTGGATTGAATAGCCAGTGCATTCACCACAGCTCACTCTTTAGTCTTCTGTTACCTCAGCTGAACATCTGTGTGCTGCATCTTCTTCAAGGCCTTGCACTGCAGGTGCCCCCAAGCCACCTCACCTTATTCCTGGCAGAGAAATAGCGTCAAACTTCTCCTCCAAAGTCTGAATTCCTTGGGAACCTCGGTGTCTTGTGAGTCTTCCAGCTCTCAGGATATTCCCTTCAACTCTGCTTGGAATTATGATGGCTTCAGTGTCGCTCATTCTCGCTAGGCAACATCCAAGCCAGCTCTCTCAAGTCCCTCTGCGCTGGCAGGAAGATGGACCAGGTGAGTTAACAGCTCTTCTATCTCTGCTTTCTTGCAGTTGCTCCCAGGTTTCCTTTTAGCTGCCTGTGGACCAAGCACCCTCCATTTAGATCTCCTTGGACTGCTCCCGTCACCCCAGCTGCTCCTAGGATATCACCAGCAAAAGACGTTCCTTTTCTCAGCGAATAAGGAGACTTGACACATTGTGCAGGGAGAAAACAAGTACAGAGATCCCTGCAATTAGCTAAGGCACGCAGATGTGCAAGGAAAAGAGCTAACAGTTGTGAGGAGGTGGCTAACACTGGGGTGGCCAAAAAATGGTCCACCCAGTTAGACTTCTAGAGCCTCTATCATAGAACACAGAGCTGAAGGGGCAAAGAGTAGATTCTGAGCAAGTGGCGTTTGTGCTGCCCAACACATCCAGCAACGATGCAATTCAGACAGACCTCAAACTGATGTTGATAGAGCTTAGTGAAGACATCAGGACGGTAGATATTTCTAAGGCACTTACCATTTTGATACGCCTCAATCGGCTATGGAGATCCAGGAGCACAGAATGACAGATGTTGATCTAAACACAATGCACCACTCAAGCCAATACAAAAGGTGCTACCCGTGACATTACAAGTCCCACGGCGCAATGCTGGCACCTTTTGGTTGCACAGGCCCTATCTCCACCATAAAGAAGAGGAAGGCTCCCATCTGCTCCTTAATCTAGACAAATTAGGTGCAGCCTGTGGGCTTCTGGCAATCTGCCAATGCAGCTGCCCTTTGGGCACATGGGGGCATCTCTGGGATGGCAGCAAACATCTTGGCCCAGCACATTTTTTTTTCTATAAATGATATAAACAGGGACCATATACTTACAATCTGCTTCTGTTTTAAAGGCTTCACAGAGAAGCTGCCATCCACGTGCTGGTGGGGGGAAAAGACAGAGAGGTTAAACGGACTCTACGGAAATAGCCAAAGCAACAGTGCAAAGACACTCAATGCGCAATTAGTGTCCCCACACAGGGAGTGACTGTAGAGCAGGTAGTGCACCCCAGGTCCTGAGGGTTTCTTCCCCGTGTAGACAACCCTTCGATGCTGCACCAGGAGTAGCGGGATAGCTCACGGCAGGAGGGGTAGCTCAGTGGTTTGAGCATTGGCCTGCTAAACCCAAATTTGTGAGTTCAATCCTTGAGGGGACCATTTAGGGATGTGGGGCAAAATTGGGGATTGGTCCTGCTTTGAGCAGGGGGTAGGATTAGATGACCTCTTGAGGTCCCTTCCAACCCTGATATTCTATGATTCTAGTCCTTACTTTATCTATCTGAAAGTGTCACTTGAAGCATTACAGCACTAGGGGCCTCATTCCACAACAAGGCAGAGCTGTGGTTTTCTAAACATTTGCCAGCTGCACAGAGCATGTGGCAGAGAGTCAAAACGGACTTACAGATGGTCACCATGTGCTCTTGTGACTGCAAATTTAGTTAGAGCTACCGCGCTAATGGGCCACGCTTACTTAATCGACTGTAAAAGCTAGACCAGAAGAACAGAATCTACTACAGCTGCTCAGCACAAGACTCTTCAGCCACAGCTCAGCTCAATGCTCCACAGAGCCCTTTGATTTTGTAACTGAGGCAATGTGCGCTCCAAAGTTACCATCAGCAGGGGGAAAAAAAAAGCCACAGCTTTTGCTTTGGGGAAGCAGCCATGATGCAGAAAGGGTTGTTTGGGAGTTTGCCATCCAAGGCTTAAGTTACATTCACTGGGAGCACAAGCCAAAGGGCTGCTGTGAATCAGGAGGGGCCTCCTGATGGGATGGGGGAGACCAGTCTTATCTAGTACCTGGGTTATTTTAAGTGCATCATCTTACAGAGTGTGAAGGGAGTAAGAACATCTCCAGAGACCTAGTGACAAGAGGAATAAAAACACTTTCCCTGCAGAGTTTCACACAGCTTGTGTGGTCTCCTTACAGACCTACAGGGAAGGAAGGAATCTAAGTAAACAGAACCATTTACACTGGCACTCCCCAAAGCAGTTCTGTATTGCAGGACAACGGAAGTATGTCAAACTGACTGGTAATATGTCAAGCACCATTCAATCCTGCTTTGGGGAAGTGCACCGCAGATAAGAGGCTGTAATTACCAGGAGGAGACGGCTCCCTCCACTGAAAAACAGAAGCCAATGGAACAACTCTTAGATTTTTTTTTTTTTTAAACTGAAGTTGTTTGTACATTGGCCTGTGGCCTCATGAGCAAACCACACAGGCCGCCCAAGGGGATGCAGCGAGACTAACTTTTTCTTTCAACCAAGATCCTGAAAACAAGTTCATCTGGACCTCCAGTAGCAGGTCCTGGGCATCACCTGCATATTGATACCAGACCCAGCCGCAGGAAGCGGCGAGGACCAAAAAGTCAGAATCCCTTCAAAATGTATCTACTGCCATGCCCCCCGCTGGGTGCTACCCCAGTGCAGGAGACTGTTCTCATGCGACTCCCGCACCAAACCAGGCGATCTGGAGAAACATCCCGCTGGTGGGACCTTATCCAAAATGGGACATTTGCCCAGTCCATTCTCTACCAGGTGATTCCTGATTTCTGAAGCTGCCACTACACCGCTGCAGCTGCTATTGTAACGTATGGAAACTAACTAAAGACAAAGGGAGCACCTGTCCCTGGGACTAGACTCAGACCAGCTTGGGGGTCTCTCAACAGAAGGTCTGCCTGTGCCTTTGGTGTCCCTGATCTCCCTAGAGGTTTATCACAGACAGGGTTTGTTGGGACCCAGGAAGCAGCACGAGTGGCTCTAGCAGGTTTTCCATGTGGTGTGTGTGCAACCATGTAGCTCCCCCACAGCAAGACAGCAAGGTCTGACTACCCTAGTGGGATGACACTGTTGTTTTGTGTTTGTACAAACTCTTAAGGCTTTCAGCTGCTAGAAAGGAGGACCCCATTTATGTCCTGGCATGAAGAGAAAGCAGCTAGTCTCGGCTAAAAATTCCTGCAAACTCAGTGTGTTTTACTTTGTAATTCAGACATTTCACTATGGTTTCTGTCCTGCTACTTAACACCAGAGCACAGGAGAGACAGGCATCAAACATTTATTTGTGAGGCTACCACAGATTTCTAGCGAAATCTTTCTCAATGCTGCATTGAGGTGGTGCTCACCTCCCATCACCCCACCTCTGTTACCACCTCAGTACCCGCGTGTGCTAGATGGAAATGCAAACCCGCTGAATGAGTTTTGAAGCTAGGAGCTTTTAAAAAACCTGTTAAACAATTAACTGCTCTACAAGTACATCTCCAGATGCAAAAATGACACGTGAGAGCATTGACGTGGGCTAGAAAGAAGAAGAATGGATGTGAATGGGCTAATGTACAAGGAGCATGAGGGGAACTTGGCTGGTGGCAGCAGCCAGAGCTGTAATTTTGCCATCACAAGGTGAGCAGGGCAGAGAGATCAGGTAATCAAAGGGGCAACACCTACCATAATATGTCCTCCGCAACTTCACGTAACTATCAGATTGAAGGTGTGGCCCAGACCAATGGCTCTCAACCTTTCCAGACTATGGTACCTCTTTCAGGAGTCTGATTTGTCTTGCATACCCCAAGTTTCACCTCACTTAAAAACTACAGGCGTACAAAATCAGACAAAAATATAAGTGTTCCACCCCACTATTGCTGAAAAATTGCTGACTTTCTCATTTTCACCATATCATTATAAAATAAATCAATTGGAATATAAATATTGTAGATACATTTCAGCGGATATTATATAGAGCAGTATAAACAAGTCATTGTATGAAATTTTAGTTTGTGCTGACTTCACTAGTGCTTTTTATGTAGCTTGTAAAACTAGGCAAATATCTAGATGAGTTGATGTACCTCCTGGAAGACCTCTGCATACCCCTAATTGAGAACCACTGGCCTAGAGGAAAGAGAGCAGGGCAGGGCTCACAGACAGACAGCCATGTAAGCAGAAAGCACCCCTCTCTTTTTGAGATTTAAAACATGAAGATGCACAGCCCAAAGCATGGTGTTTTAAGGCCCTTGCATGGCTATCTTGTCAGTCTCTAAGACACAGATTTTCTCCAGCAACAACAATGACAAATTGAATCCTACTTCTTGCTTTAGAAGTGTTTGAACAAAGCAGAGATGGGCAGACAAGAGTAATTCTAACAAAGGATACAAGAGAATACAAGTTCCCTAATGAAGCCATGTCTCAGCCTGTCACCTAACAATGCTCTCGAAGGGCAATATGCAGATACTGAATTCTGCAACATTTACTTTTCACATTTAACAGCCAGAGAGCTAGGAAAGTGACTCCAAAAGGTCCGAATTCAGTCACACACACACACGAAGAGCACCATGCTGTAGTCATCATCAGGAGCATGCTACAGGGCCTACACGCTAACAGCAAGGCATGACATTGGAGGGAAGGATGCATAGTGAGGACACAGGCCTGGGAACCAGGAGAGCTGGTGTGACGTTGCATTCCATATGCTTTATGAAAATATGCTTGGAATGTGAGTATCATGTATAGAATGTTTCAGAGTAGCAGCCGTGTTAGTCTGTATCCGCAAAAAGAAAAGGAGGACTTGTGGCACCTTAGATACTAACAAATTTATTTGAGCATAAGCTTTCGTGAGCTACAGTGGTTCCTCTAGGCCAGTGGTTCTCAACCAGGGATATGCAGAGGTCACCCAGGAGGTACATCAACTCATCTAGATATTTGTATGGAATATGCTTCAAGCAAAAGGTCTCTTGTAAGGTATCATTACAAAGCTTATAATCTACTGTGTTCATCCTATTTGTATGAATGTATCATTCTTGTATCTAAAACTAGAAATATGAAGTATTACTTTGAAAAACTATTGTAACTATGCAAAGTGTGGGCCATTAATGGTGGCTTGGAATCTTGATGGCTCCCATTAACTAGGGCAATTGGTTGTAAATGGCTGTTTACTTGTAAGCCTTCCTGTATACATTGGTGCCAGATAGTGAGTAATGAAGTCTCACAGGACATATGAACATGTCACAACACTGGAATCCACCTTAAACGTGGTGCTTTTTCATTTAGAAGGAAGGATGGAAACCCAAAGAGAGACAAAGGATTCCCGCTTTGTGCCAAAGCTATAAAAGGGGGTGGAACAGAACAAAGGGGTTGCTAATCATGAGAAATCCCCTAGTTACAACCTGAGTTGGAAGTAACAAGAACTGTACCGGGGAAAGGATTGGGCCCAGACTAAGAAGGAGTCTACTCTGTGAAAGAAGCTTATTGGAACATCTCTGAAGGTGAGATTTTCCTGTAATCAGTTTCTTAAATGTATTAGGCTTAGACTTGTGTGTTTTGTTTTATTTTTCTTGGTAACTTACTTTGTTCTGTCTGTTATTTCTTGAAAACACTTAAATCCTACTTTTTATATTTAAAATCACTTTGTTTATTATTAAACCCAGAGTAAGTGATTCATATCTGGGGGAGCAAACAGCTTGTGCATCTCTCTCTATCAGTGTTATAGAGGGCAGACAATTTATGAGTTTACCCCGTATAAGCTTTATACAGAGTAAAACGGATTTATTTGGGGTTTGGATCCCATTGGGAGCTGGGTGTCTGGGTGCTGGAGATAGGAAACCTGCTGAGCAGTTTTGGTTAAAGTCTGCAGCTTTGGGGGCATGGTTCATACCCTAAGTTTGTGTTGTAGTGGAGTAGTGTGTCTGGCTCAACCAGACAGGGTTCTGGAGTCCCAAGCTGGCAGGGAAAACAGGCTCAGAGGTAGTTTCAGCATGTCAGGTGACAGTCCCAAGGGGGTCTCTGTGACTGAACCCATCACAGTTGGGTCCTCGTCCTGGCTTTGCCACAGATCGCGTGTGACTGTAGGCAAGACACTCTCTGCCTCAGTTTCCCCCTTCATAAAATGGAACCAATTCCCACCTGCCACCCAGAGGCTATGGGATGAGTTTTTGCAAAGTGTGCTGAGGTTCGTAGATGGAAAGGGCTCTAAGCACTGGGGATCACTATCAACAATCTCTAAAGAGCAGCATCTCTGTGTGCTTTTAGCACCCTTTTCCTTGAGACTTCCCAGGATCATTAGCAGCAGTTTCCCAGAACCTCAGGACCACCATGCTGGCTCATCCCTCACTCTCCCCTTTCACTGAATTTTCTCCCCAAATAAGATGCATTTCAGAAGAGCCCAAACTCACCCCGTTGACCTTGGCCTAACAAGTTCTATAGCAAGTATCCCAGCTCACTGGGGTCTGGAGAATTCCAGGACAGCACAGGAATCAGTGCTACAAAGGGACTGGACTCTCAACACAGGAAACAGAGCATGGGTCCAACTTTGCAGGAGGTTCTCACAAGAAACATGTGGGGGGGGGGGGGGAAAACCAGGTCTGAAGCAAGAACAGCACAGGTAATGCTCTCTTTCTAGCCAATCAAACAGCTTTGTTTATCACTTTATTGCTACCTAAAGGCTTGACAGGGGACTTCTAACTATACTGGTATAATCATACTGCGATAATGAACTGCTGTAGTTATACTGGAATAACTCCCCCATGTGATCATACTATTCTGGAATGTTAGTGGCTTTTGTTTCAGTTTAGTTTAAACCCCTTCCAAAGCAACAAATTAAAACAGAAAAGGCACTCCTGCCAGAATAAGAGTGTCCACATAGGGAGTTACACTGGGATAGCTACAGTGGTTTAAATTCACACTCTACCACTACTGGAATAACTGTCCTATGTAGGCATGCTCTAAGAGTTTCATATGCTTTCAAAAAGAGGGGGAGGAAGGAACTGAGTGATGAAGACTGAAAATCAGGGTGTTAAACTTCATTTGTTGCAGATGACATTTGGAAATGGAAGCAGAAGCCTTGAAAAGAAGTCCATTGAAATGTAATTTACAGGGCATTTCTACCCTGAAAAGGGATGTGTCAAAACAGCCCCGCCTTACTCAGTAAGCTTTCTCCCTGGGGGCATTAAGAGCCAGAACTCTTAACACACTACAAGTGATTACTCCATTTTACTACTATGAGTGCTCCAAAGCCAGCCCAGCTCTGAGAGTGGGAGCTGGAATCTAGTCTGGCTCTTGCACCACCCAAATTGTTATTTCAGTAGCATCCAGAGGTGAAAGTAAGCCGGTCCGGTCCGGTCCGGTGTACCAGCAAGAGCCAGTACTCCATGCCGGACTGGACCAGCTTCCCCAGGCTGGAGCTTTAAAGGGCCCAGGGCTCTCCGCAGTGGCTGGAGCCCTGGGCCCTTTAAAGCGCTGCCGGAGCCTTGACACCACTACCCCAGGGGCTCCGGCCGCGGGTCTCGGGGGGGCACTTTAAAGGGCCCAGGGCTCCCTGCAGCGGCTGGAACCCCTTGCCCTTTAAAGCATTGCCCAAGCCCCGCTGCCGGAGCCCCTGGGGTAGTGGTGGCAGGGCTCCAACCGTGATTTAAAGGCCCTGGAGCTCTGCTGCAATAGCGACGGCCAGAGCCTGGGGCCCTTTAAATTGCCCCTAAGCCCCGGGGCTCCCAGCCACCTCTGCAGCTGGTAGCTCCGGGGGTGATTTAAAGGCCCCGGGGCTCCCAGCCACAGCCGGAGCCTTTAAATCTTGATTTAAAGGGCCCAAGTATTTAAAGGCCCTGTCTCTTCCGATTGAGGCCAAGCCTCTTCCTGTCGAGGCCACGCCCCCTGCTCAGAACTCGGGAGTACCAGTAAGTCCTTAAATTACTTTCACCCCGGTAGCATCCCATTGTAGAATAGTTGCTGATGAAGAGTGAGCCAGAGAGAGAGCACGGGGGAGTGTGCAGGGCTGGTAGGAAAGCCATCTCTTTACTTGACAGCTGTGTAGATTTGATCTCGAGTCAGACACAATTAATATGATTCCATTTTCAGAGCAGAACTGTATTTAACTCATCTAGCTGGCACATCTAGAGTTGGAACAAGTTTACATGCAAAGGATACTAGAGATGGGACTCCAAGGCACTATGCTTTTTTCCATTTCCTCTGTGTTCCTGGGGACACTCAAGGTGCAATTAGTCAGTTAAAACCCAGAAAAGAAGTGGCTGATTGAGATATTTTGGGGATGGGAAAGGAGATTCACTGCAAGACACTTAATAGCCCTGGGAACCATCTAGCAGATTGATAGGTGTGTACACATGTAAGCACACATCTGTTCACTGAGGGAGTCATAAAAAGGGAAGAACTGCATCATTAACATGAAACACACAAAAAGACTCAAGAGCCGCATTTTCCAGTCACACACTGAACTGCCGAGGCCAGCAGACTACACACGTACTGCCGAGGTTACATGTTTGTTTTACCAATACATAAATAGCAAATTACTGAAGCCTGCTGGTATGTCCGAGTTCTGTGAGCACCCTTCTCCGCTTGCTCTGGTGACTCTGGCAGTAACTGGATCCTTAACAAACAAAGCTGCTTTGGATTAATGGCCTACACTTCAAACAGCCCCAGACCTTTCTAAGGAGAGTAAATGTGCTTTAAGCAAACAAGGTGAGGAGGGCCATGGGTGGGGTGGAGATTGTCTGGAAGGAGCAAGGCTGCGGCTGCAGAGCAGAAAACTGGCAGAGCAGAAAACGTGCAGCTTCCTGGTTGCTTGAAGCCTGTATTCCTTTCATGAGCAGTGCGGGGGGGCTGCAAGGGACATTTTGCTGCTGCTATGTTTCACCTATGCTTGGATTTGCCTTCCCTAGTCTGCCAAACATGGACGGTGGGTGAACCGTGGGCTCGGGGAGGCTAGCCCCCGGCCTGCCCCTTCTGTTCAAGGCCCTGCAGCCCCCCCTCCCCACAGGCCGCCTGAACGCCCCCAGTCCCAGAGCACCATGTGGGTGGTGTGAGCACTGGCTCCAGCCACCCGGAGTTCCTGGCTGCAGGCTGGCCCCCACTAGCCCCAGCCTGGGGCCCCGGCCATGGGGGAAGAGCTGTAGAGCGCAGGGAAGCAGGAGGGGACCTGGGGCCAGAGCCACACAGGGCTTTTGGGAAGGCTCAACCTCCCCTGGCCTCTGATATCTGCTGCCCATGGGGCTAAAGTCCTCAATGGTCACTGCACTTCACAAGCTCTCTGTTCAGACTGCAGTTGGATAGCTCAGCCTTGCGAGCAGAGTTTTGGGGCCATGACAGGATCATGGCAGGATGCGCTCTCAGGTTGCAAACATGCATCACCCATCACTGCGTCACAATCCCATCAAGCAAAGTCAAGGGACCATATCCCGATTCCATGGCTCCCTTTACACTTTCCTGCATCTTCCACCAAGACTCCTGGCTGCTTAGCCCTCTGGAGAAGGGTCCTAGCTGCTCCCTCCATTTGCTCAGCAGTGGGCAGCACGCTCTGGAAATTGCCACTATATTCTGTGCCCAACGCTGGGCAGGACCCGAATGGCATCAGCCAGCAACATGAATTCCATGCAAGGCCACCAAGAGTTTTGGCCTGCTGCATGAACAGTCTGAGGGAGGCCAAGGCTGCCCCTGGGGACACACACATTACTCAGCGAATGGACTGACAAAGAATCCCTGTCTATAAAACACCCTAATGTTAAAATTGTTCAGCTCCCAGTCTGCCACTCACTACCAAGCCACCTGCTGGCATGGCACAGGCAACATTGCTCCTCAGTCTTCAAACAGGTAACCAGCTACTCCTCTTTACTGCACCCCCCCACCCCCTTTCCAACCCTCCCACACTGCAACACCTCACACAGGGCCACGGATCAGGCCAACCCGCCTCCACTGCGCTCCCAAAACACCAGGCAAAGAATAACCCTCCACGCTCACCAGCAACCCCGGACACAGGGGGCCAAACAAACAGGGCTAGGAATCAAGGAAATAAAGCAGGTAACCTAGCCCCTCATAACATGGTCAGGGCATGGGAGGTTCCCCAGAGAAGAGGGTGTCCCTCCTGACTGTCCCAGGCCCAATAGGGGAGGGCTGGTCTGCATTTAGCCTTTAAGGTGACATTCAACAAGACACAGGAAACCAAGGGCCAGCTATGGGGGCAGGAATATGAGGGGGGCTATGGTTTAGGAGAAGGAGCCATGGGTGTGTTCCACCCCCAGTCCAGGATCAGCTGGGCCATCAGCCCCTCCACAGCATGAGGGGAACCCCATACAGTGATCACAGACTCCTTACTGCCCTGGGACTCCAGCCTCCATTCCACACTGGCTGGGCTGTGCTGAAGGCAGGGGCTGTGGTGCAATGCTCCCTGAAGCAGTCTGGCAGCCAAGTCTAGCAGAAGGCACTCAGGACCGCCCAGGAAAATCACCAATACCTAGGAGCAGGCTGCACCAAGGATGGTGATGCCCAACTGGTGGGCTAGCAAGCACAGAGCAGGTGGAGAGTGAAGAGGAATGATGGAGCACTCTCAGTGCTTGTGCTCAAACATGGGGCTCTCAAGAGGTCTGGGCACTGGACTGAGCTCAGCATCACTCATGCAATGGCCCAGGCAGCTTTAGGTGCTTTTGAGTTTTGCTGACCACCTTGCTCTGCTCTCTAACTATTAGGGAGGCACTCATCTCCACCTGGCATAAGGTGCACTTGGCATGCTTCCCCTTCAGCCGAAACCCCATGGACCTCCACATTACAATAGCTGGAGATCTCCGTGCTCTATGCATCAGGTCAAAAGCACCCAGACTCCTTGGAATTACAGGTTAAGCCCTTGGATCTTCTGAAGGAGAGGAAGTTCCAGGAGGGCTCAAAACCCCAAGATCCTTTCTGCCTTGCTTGGAGAGCGAGCAGCCCGTGGGCCACTTCATGGGGGGGTGGGGGGGGGAGGGAAAGATCATTGCTAAATTTCTGCTCCTCCCCACCAGGCAGCAACATGCCGTGTGAGTACCAGCTGCTGCCTCTCTCCCAGAGCGAGCTGAGTGTCGGTGTCACCGTGCATCCAGAGTGTTGGACTCTCTGGGACAGAAAGTGCTACCGAAATGGAAACTATCACAGCAGCACTAATGATTTCTAACAGAATTATCATGCACCATGGAATGTTGCACCTTCCGGTATCAGTCACAGTGAGGTGCCAATTCTCACAGCTCAGGAGACAAAACTTGCTCCATCAGCCGGAGGCCATGGGGAACAGATTTCTATAAGAAGCGTTTATTATAAAGGCTGGCCACATGGTGCTAGAATATGATGCCAGGAATGCAGAGCAAGGTTCATTTCAGGACTCCAGCTCCGTAGCCACAGGAGGCTGGGCACTATGCGAGAGTGGTGAGCTCGGTCTTCTCAAGCGGATAGTGGCGAGACAAACCCCATCCCTCTGACTGTCCTGCATACAAAATTACACTGGCAGTGGATTTGGCGCTAGCTACAGCCAAGAGGGCACGAAGGCAGCAGCAAGGGGAATAACTAAGGGTCTTTGGAGAGCAGGGAACGGTGAACGCTTTGGCTACAGACGTTAATTCACCAGGCACCGTGCAACACCACTCACTTTTGTCTCACATGGAACAAGGGCCTGATCCTCCCATAATCTCATCATAGTCCCAAAAGGGCACCTAGAGAATCTCCCACCACAGGCAACAGCCTGGCTCTGACCATTTCAGGCTTCAATACCTGCCCGGCTCTCTCCTGATTCACAGTATGGGCAGGGCCAGATATACTGGGAGAGAGCAAGTTTGCTCTTCTTGCTTCCAGGAGAATTTAGGAAAGAGGCAGGAAGAAATTCCCAGAGGAAGCGAGAGCTGCCCTTTTCCTTGTTCTAACAGTTCCCTAGCTGGCAGATGGCACCCCCAGCTGAGCTCTCTCCATCCACCGGAGGGCCTCCCCACTCCCCAAAGCAGATCGAAGAGAGACTTTTTATCCACCTCCAAGGTCAGCAAACACCACGTAAAATAACTTAGTTCCCAGAGCACCTTTCCAGCCAGGGGTTTTCTCCAGCACCGACTGATTAGCCCTCCCACTCCCTTGGAGGAAGCTATCCCCACCATGTTACAGCTGGGAAAACTGGGGCAGGGAGGTTGTGCAACTTGGCCAGGGTCCCAGCAAGCCCTGAGCAGAACCAGGCTTAGACCTCAGGCATTGCAGACTCCCACACTTCGGGTACTAGTCCACGGCTCGGAAAAAGAAAAGCAAACACGCTGCTCCCTCCGATCGCTCTCCCAGCCCCTCTCGCCTTGCCCTCAAGTGCAGTTTGCACCACTAAACTCCCTGAACAACCTCTAGGTACTCCCACTAAGGTGCCTTAACAGCTGCAGCATGGAGAAGCAGTAGCTGCACTGCTATCAGACTACGCATGCCGCAGGGGGGAGACAATCAGTACCGGGACCTATCCATACAGCAGAGTTCCCTGTAATATATCATGGTTTAGATTTGCCCTCTGGGTGGGAATAAGCTACTCTTACCATGTTCCCAAACACTGTGAGAGCCCTGGTCTTCACATATGACATAGCACCAGTTTGTAACAGGATTTGGTCTCAGATTAAACAGTCATATAGCAGATCTGGTCCTGCAGATGGATCTGAAGGCTCTGATCATACTACCATGACAGCCTTCTTTTGTCTAAACACCACTGCATTTAAACATCCTAGATGCTGGAATCATTCCAATCCTCAGGTGGCCAGGAGATGTTGCTTACAATTGGCTGGTTGACCACCACAACTCTGTGTACTGAATACACCTGCATGGGAGCTGATGTATGTTACATATGATGGTAGCGTATTATGGTAGCACCTGGGAGCCCCAGTCATGTGCAAACAGAACAAAAGACAGACATTCTGTACCATGGACACTTCCATCCACATGGCTATGTGGACACACAGGAAAGGAAGCAGAACGGCAGGGCTCAGTTACCTTTTCAAATGCAGCCAGGAGAACATGAGCATGGCCAGTAACTTCAACCACCACTGGAAAGAGAGAACAACATTGGTTAAAACCTTGAACAAGGTCGGCACCTCCAAGCCCACCACACACAGAGGGAACAGAACGAGGGTTATGCTTCTCCCCGCCATTTTTCGGTGGGGAGGGGGGCGGGAAAGGGGAAGAGAGAGTATTTCATGGCTATTGCTCTGTGAGGCCAATCCCCTTATGGTTTGGAGCATGTCGGGGAGAAGGGGTTCAGCGTAAAGAATGTAACAGCCCAGGTTATTATGACTGGGAATCCAGCTGCTGCACACAAGTTGAATTATATCCCATTTCCCCCTTTAATTGGCCCATGCTGCATTTTCATCCTTGCCTGCAATGTCAACAGCTCTCCCAGTTTATACTGTCCAGGAATTCAATTAGTGACTTCTCCACATTAGCCTCTGAAGAATGGTAAACACTTGGGCCCAGAGAACAGCCCTGTAGGGCAAATGGCACCTCCATCCTGCAGACAGCCTGTGAACCACTGCCCACTCAGATCCATTTTACCAGCTGCATCTCTCGCAGCTGTTCCGTGCAATCTGGCTTCTCCTTTACAGACACCAAAGCAGTGAGAGCGAAAAGCCTGCTGGGTTTCTTTTACTCCCTAAGCTTGTTATCCTCGCAAAGAGAGACGTCAGGCTGGTTTATCTACAGCTGGCAAATCCTCAGTGTTTATTGCCTTATTTTACTCTAGTCCTAGGGATTCCCAATTCATTTATTAATTGTACCAGCAGTTTATCAAGTACAGACACAAACATCTTGGTTTCATTCTCTGGCCCCTTCTGTCCTTTTCCCCCCACGTTTGGCCCCTTCCCAATTGGGGGTGATCTCATTCTTCTAGGAGAGCTCAAAAGCAACTGATGAAGCTTCCAGCACTGTACGCGTGGCTCCGTCAACACTCAGGAGCCAGGTAAAGACAGCGTGTTTTAGGAGTCAGACTCGTACATGCAGAGCCTCGGATGAGAGTCTGGAGGAGTCACGAGGCAAGACAAGGGGGACAAGGGGTATACCTGCCTTTGGTCCCACTCACATGACCACATGGCAACTAGCTAGGGATGCAGGGAAGGTTTTGAGTGACTTGCCGATTCTGCTGTCAGCTCCCAGGCTAGTAACGGCAGAAGGAAATGACTCTGCTTCCAAAGGGAAGGGAGCTCGGTAGTTCCTTTGCAGCCCCAAAGGGCATAAATGACAAGGCGACCCATTCATTTGATTCTGGCTTAAAAAAGCAACATGTGGGAGGAGAAACTATGGACTCTCTTGCCAAGAGTGACTGGTGACCCTTGGAGTCACACAGAGGTCTCACAGAGAGTCTTTAGCAGGTAAAGTATAGTTGGCAAAGATAACAGTGTGTGTATGGAGGCCAGGGGGGCTGATCCCCTCCCTGCTATCAGTGAGGGGGAAACAAGTTCCAGGGGATTTTTCTGCAAACAAGCCAGTATAAATTCTAATCTGAGCAATGGAATTAACTTCAGCTCTCCCATAAACCATTTTAAAGCCAAGTTAGAGATAGGAGAACCTAAACAGAAACTATGCCTGTTCATGCAGGCAGCTTGCATAGCCAGAACTGGACAGTCACATGCTGCACAGAAATCTCCCCTCCATTAAGGATTTTAAACTTAGAGCAGTTCCAGTTCCAGCCCAGTAGCTTTATACTCACAGTTCTGCACAGAAAGCAAGCATCTCCTGGCAGCTTTCGGACAAACAAAGCATTTTGCTGATTGCTCTTTTCATTTACCGTTCAATTTTATTTAATGCACATGCCTATCACTTACCAGGCGATCAGAACACCTACTACTAGCTCTTTCATTCATTAAAAGGAAAGAAAAAGGCACATCAAATTTTCTCAGATCCCTTTGCAGGGTCATATACTGTGCGCGTTGATATTTTTTCCAGGAGGGGATTTAAAAGCCATTGCCTGTCTAGGTTATTAGGACAGATTTACAGAGTTTATTAAATCAAATGAGAGTGCATTATTGACTAAGAGACACTGCAGTATGCACACAGCTGTATGCTTGCTTCCTTATTCCCCATCTCTTCTTGTTCTATTTATCAGGCCATGATAGGCATTTCTATATATATGCACCACTGCAGCATACAAGTAGATTGTCAAAGCACTCCCCAGACATAATGAAAGAGACACTTTTACATCTAAGAAAAACCAAACTTCTTTACCAGTGTTACTAACAGCACCTTCGATTATTACAACTGCAAACATTTTACAACTCCTTTCCTTCATACTATATTATGCCTTATTGCTCAACTTCATGTTGGTTCATATTTGGGGATTTTTCTCAACTGGTTTTGCTTGCCATCTGTTTCTGGACAGTTTCACATTTCTGGTTCCCACGTCCTAGCACAATGCTGCAATGTTTGTGCTGGAAATGGAGTTACTGTAAATAATCTGTTGGTCTCTGCTTTGGAAGACATTACAACAAAAAAAACCTAGGGTGAAATCCTGGCCCCACTGGCTTCAATAGAGAAAGGACTGCGTTTACGACAAAGGTAACCAAAATGTCTCCCATTAACTGCTGACATTCAGGAGGAGTGGTAGCCACACAAACAGCCTGAGGAGGAACAAACCTCATGCAACACGAATGGCAGTCTAGATATTATATTTATTAGCCAGCCATGCATCAAAAAAAAGCAATGAATGTTTTTAAATGGGTGAATGTATTAAAAACCGACAAATAAAAAGCTGCTCTGGCTGATTGTCAAGTAGGGCTGAAAGAATTCAGCTGCCCTTTGAACTAACCAGAGCCTTTCAACATTCAAAGTTAGGTTTCACTGTAAAAACAGTTTGATTTAACAGTGATTTGAAGAGCTTGGAAACATTAATGTTATTATAACAGCACCTAAAGATTTCACACAGATCAGGGCCTGCCTGCCTGCACATACACATAGCCAGAGGACTTGCAGTCTGATCAGACAAAGGGCAAGTATTACTATCCCCATTTTACAGATGAGAACTGAGGTGCAGCAGGATGAAGGGACTTGCCCCAGATCACACCACAGTCTGTGGCACAGCCAGGAACTGAACCAAGGTCTGACCTAGCCAGTGCCTTAGCCATAAGACCACCCTTCCTCTCCAAATGAAATCTGAGTGTAAAAGGCAGATTTGACTGTTACCTGGGCCCCTTTCCCCTGGATGTTTAAGTCACATTCCTGAAACACTGGAAACACATGGAGTCATTAAGCCCCATCCTGCATGAAGCACGTGTTTGGGGGTTGCACCCCTCTACAGCTATCTCTACATGCAAGCCAAGGGTGTGATTCCTCTGCTTATGTACATATACTCAGGCTGGAGCTAGCCCAAGTATAAAGAGCGGGGTAGCCGCAGAAACACGGGTACTGGCAGGGGAGGCATGGCTGAGTCATGCTGAGTCCAACCCCCCTCCCCCCCCCGAAACTGGTGGGTACGTACCCATGCAGCTGCTACTTGTGCTACTGAGGCTACACTGCTATGCGTGCTCTCGTTAGCTTGCTGAGAGCTAGTGTGCATATGTGTATGTGAGAGGGGGACTCAATCACCGAGTTCACAGTGCAGACAAAGCCTCCAAGGAGCTCGGAGAAACAACCAATCAATGAAAAAGCATCTAGCTTACCATCCCCTTCATCCACTACGGCTTGGATCACCACAGGGAACACGCCACGATCCAAATCAAAGTTCAACTGAGAAGAAAGAAAACAGGGTTTCAACAATGAGAGACAAAGCCCATGTTAAGCCAACACCAAGACAGATTAAAAAGTAAGGCTCAAGACTGGTGGCTGGCTGTGGGGAGCTGTATTGTGATACAGTGTGTGGCCCACAAAAAGTGATGACTCTGTTAGGCCTGGGTGGCTGAGCTCCCCTCCCAGCTTTAGGGGGTGGGGCTGCCAGGGTAGAGCAGAGGCACTCTGGTGGGGTAGTACAGGGGGACGGCTCCCCGGCCACCTCCTGTGCTGTACTTATTCTGCGGAGAGAGGACGTCATTCTGATGGGCTGTCAATCCCCACTTGCAATGAACACAAAGAATCTGTACCAAACATAAGACGACGCTTATCTTCCAGAAGGAAGAAATGAACATATTTTTAACGGGTACAGTGATTAAACAGGAAACATGGCTAGCAGACTAAGGAACCAGAGCAATTTGGATTTATTTGCCCCCCACCAATTCACATATCCAAAGGAGCTCCTATGCAATTTCCAGCTGCACAAAGTATCTAGAAAATAACTAATGCCATTAGTGATGCGTCGAAATGGTACGCTGTAGTAGCAGTATCTAAGGGTAGTGTTGCAGATTTTGCCTCCTACTTTATACAAACTACATATCACAAACTAAATATGAGTCAATAGTGAAATACTGCTACAAAAAAAGCAAACGTTATTCTGGGATACATTAGCAGTAGTGTTGCAAGCAAGGCAAGAGAAGTAATTCTCTCTCTTTCCTCAGCATTGATAAGGCCTCAGCTGGAGCACTCGGTCCCGTTCTGGGCTGCACACTTCAGGAAAGATGTGGACAAAATTGGAGAAAATCCAGAGAGGAGCAACAAAAATGATTAAAGATCTAGAAAACATGACATGCAAAGAGTGACTGAAAAAACTGGGTTTGTTTAGTCAGGAGAAGAGAAGACTGAGAGGGGGAACATAACAGTCTTCAGTATATAAGTGGTAGTTATAAACAGGAGGGTATTAAATTATTCTTCTTATCCACTGAGGACAGGACAAGTAATGGACTTAAATTGCAGCAAGGGACTTCTAGGTTGGCCATTAGGAAAAACTTCCTAACTCTCAGGATAGTTAAGCACTATAAGAAATTATCTAAAGAGGTTGTGGAATTTCAGTCAAAGGAGGTTTTTTAAGAGCAGGTTAGACAAACACTTGTCAGCGATGGTCTAGATAATCCTTAGTCCTGCCTCAGTGCAGGGGACTGGACTAGATAACCCACCCAGGTCCCTTCCAGTTCTGCAGTTCTGTGATTCTATCACAGCAGTAATGTCCTCAGTGTAGTTGTACAGATTTTGCTTCCCACTTTATAATAATAGGCTACAACATTTTAAAAGCATGTTCTTCAGCTGGTAAATTAGCAACCCTGCCTATGCCACGAAAGAAACCCAGAGTGCCGCATACAGTCCTTGATGTTAGATCATCACACCCCCCAGATCAGTAAAATTGCAATCTGGCATAAACCTCTCCCCCTGAAACACAGCACACGGATTTTCCTCTCCTGCCATGTTGTACACACAGTAGGTCAGGAACATGAATTTCAAAACAACAGCAGACAGTGACAATTTAAAATCTCACTTGAGAGTGCACAGCATAGGCCCAAATGCTTCCATTGCCTGAACTTCATAAAGCACTTTAACAATTGCAGGGAATCTTGTAAATTACAGAAAATGGAACTTTAAAGTATCGTCAGATGCCAGGAGAGGAGGTGGCTCAGGGATTCATTTCTGGAATTTTCTGAAACTACTGCATCAGTTCCCCGGCTTCAACTTGCAAGCCTAACTAAGTCTGTTAGCTACAGAGCTCTAAGTAGCTGCAGTTACACACTAAGCCATGGCTTCTCTTGTGCTCAGCATTGGCCATGAGATCTCCAAGGCAGAAGAGCAGAGTGAAAGGGACTGGCTTTCAGCTGGAGAAGGCACCAGCCCTTGGGGGAAGGGCATGGAGGAGGGCAAGAAACTCAGTACCTGAGGTTATTGAGGCTGTGGTGCCCCAAAACAGGCTGGGTTTCTTGCCCTCCTCCATGCCCTTCCCCCCAGGGCTGGTGTTATCCATGGTCCCACTTGCCCTCCAAGGCTGTTTGCAATTTAAATTGAAGGCTGACTTGAGAAGAGCCTTTCTTCTCAGCCTTTCTTCTGGACTCCTAATGAGCAAGAAAGAAGACTCCACTGGATAAAGATGGGGCCTATTATTCACAGATTTATTTTAAGATGAACAAGTGATCATCCTAGGTCGGACTATCAGAAATGACCCTTCCAAGGCCTCTTCCTGCTCTCTGAGTCCTCCACAGTTCAGAAAATAGGAACATTTAACTACAGCACCTATCTCACAATAGTATCCAAACACTGTGTCAGACTCATCAATGTCACACACACTTATGGCACACCTGCTGTCAGATGTGCACAGGGGATCTGATCTACATGAGCAAGGTTCACACAGACATAGCAGAATACCACAGCCAAGTTCCAATTTGCAGACCAAGAGTTCTCCCCCTGCACTTCAGGATAATCACCCTTGTTCTACAAAACAGCACACACATACCACCATAGATGGGTGCCTGGGGGAATGAGAAATGGCGATCCAACTGATAATGTACTGCATTTGGTAGGAGAAAGGATAAAGCCCCTAAGTCAGATCTCTGAGGTATCCAATGAGTCCTCCAACACCAACAACATAACAACAAAAACCCAATATTCCTACGGAAAAAAAATAAGCAGAAAATTCCTTTTAGGCCATCTTTACACATCATAAAGCAGCAAAACGACCTCACAGTGCAGATACTTTCCCTCTTTTATCGGGTCTCATTTATCAAAGCCACCAGGCCAACCAAACGCCTCAGGCAAGGAGACCCTATTCACGTGTATATCCCCAGACAGATAATTAGAAGTTCCCTAGCAACTAATCAACTTTGCCTGCAAACAGAACCCTAAAGGGCTGTTGTGGGCAATATGCTGCTTTCAAAAGCCACCTCAAGTTGTTAGTTGCCATTAATGGCCTCATCGTTATAGCTGTTTACTGCATTAAAAAAGCACTGAAAGGAGCCAGCCTTCTGCTCTTGCTGGCAACTGAAAGCACAGTGCCTGAAGTGACATCTTCACCATGAGCTCGGGGTGCGATTACCCTGCTCATGCTACCTGAGCATAAATAGATGTGTAGCTATGGTAGCCCGGGTAGATGCAGCAGAGGGATGGCTGAGCCATGCTGAGCACATACCCACTAGTTTCAGGGAGGTTTGGCTCAGCCGTGCCCCCATAGCCGCTACCCATGATATCAAAGCTACGCTGCTATTTATATTAGCACTAACTTCATGAGAGCCGGCATGAGCAGGTGTACACAAGCAGGGGAGTGACACCTCTAGCTCATACTGCAGATGTAGTCTTACACACACACTTCGGATGCTAAGAATGCAGATACCCCAATGCAGTGAATTAACAAAGCTGGCAGGAGGGGGGCCTGCTGATTCAAAGGAGAGAGGCTGGAAAACATACCGGGGAAAGAATTTGCCAGGCTCAAGAGGCTCAATGAACATCTGGCCTTTCCTTCCAATAGGGTAAAAATGGACTTGAACTGCTCCTCCCACCCCAAACGCAAACCCTAGAACTCCTATGCCTTCAATTTCACAGGAATAATGAGACCAGAGCATGCATCTGTAGCGTATGAGACTTGAACCTCTGGGGACATGTCCCTTTCTCCCCACCCCATGCTTCCTAGGTTTCTCTCTCCCCAGCTCTGGATGCTGCAGAGAGCCCAGGGCGTCAGATGCTGGGCCAGCAGCCACTGTGACTGCCATTCAGCGTCTGCACAGGCACCAAGAGCCAAGTTGGAGGCTGCATGGCTGGTCTTTGCCTGCTGCCGTGCTGTGCACCCTGCTGCCAGACAGAGCTCCTTCCTGACCCTGGCTCTTCAGCGCAGCACCAGGGCACGCAGCCCCATCCACTTGCCCTGCCAGACAGACAGGCAGCCTGTGCAGGGAAAGCAGAGGGGACTGCGCTCAACGGCTAGAGTCAGTAGGAGGCCAGTAATCACGGGTGTATCTGTCCACTCCCCTCCCAGCCCTGAGCCCAGTCTGCTTTCCCGGAGCAGCACTGAAGGGCCAGAGTTGGGAGGGGAGTGGAAAGATGCACCTGTGAGTACTGACTGGCCCCCTGCTGTAGAAATGTGAGATAAAAGGTGTCCCAATTTAGTAAGGGACAGGTAATTTTCCATTTAAATATGGGATGTCCCTTGTAATACAGGACTGCTGGCACCCTACCCACAAGCCAGGCTGAATCACAATGGCAGGAGGTAACAGAGCTGCGAGGGGATGACACTGCCCAGGCTCATTCCATGGCTACCAGAAGGCTTCACTTTCCAGCCCTGCCAATCCGGCAGTAGTGACAAAGAAATCAATGCCTGCAGGCTATGGGTCACTAGATTCCCTCAAAAGCCACAGAAAGACCCAATTCCAGAAAGGGCTCACACAGCTGCTTCACAAAAGCAAAACATTGTGAGAAAGGAAAGAGAGTGTCTGTGTTCGTTCTGAAAGGCGCCAGAAGAGGTTTGGACACATCCCCACATGCCAGCATCGTGTGCGCGCACTAGAAAAGGAAGAAAATGATGAATTCCTGCAGGAGGTTACAAAAAAGTTCCAGATGCTCAAGGTTCACTCTGGAAATGGAGGAGTGAGAATGATGGTCCACAGTATGAGACAGGTTATATACCACATCTTCTCCTTGGGTCACAGACGGGCATCCAGATACGCTCCTCCTGGTATCTGTACTCATGACCAGCTTTTCTGGATCCAACATCAGGTAGCTGATAAACAGACACTCTCGCTCATTGGGTTTGATCAGCAGCAAAAGGTCAGAACATTTTAATCTTTAAGTTTCGCCATTCTCACCCAAATGAGTCAAATGGGAGCAGCTCACTCCTCTCAGAGGTATTGTTTCAGGCTGTCTGCAGCCAGAGGCAGACGGCACTGCACAGTGGTTACAGGCAGTTTGCAATTTGAAGGTTATCTTCATGTGGCTAGAGACTTAATTTCAAAGCAACAACACTTGTCTTCTAGAGCACGAGACATCCACCAATGAAAAAGCAGTCCTCACTGAGCAGCAGTGAGCCTCTCCAATTGGACTCCTTATCTTGTTTTTTCCCCAGACTTCATCTAGGACTGATTTTATCACCTAGTATCTCAAAAACAGAATGCTTTATAACTGTTGACAGCTGGAATTCCAAACATCCAGAGCACTCCTTTTAACTGTGTAGTTTCTCAGCAGGAGACCCTGAGTACATCTGGCAAATCGGGGGCAGGGAGGAAGGGGGAGAGGAGAAACAAAAGAGAGTAAACTCCCATGTAGTTAAAAGCATAATACCCAAGAGAGCTTCTGAGTAGGGATAACTATCCTGTACTGCACTTGAAGTTCTAGCATGTCTTTCCATCTCTAACTGCTATGAGCTTAATTTTAAACCTAGTAACTTTACCCACAGTTGTTCATGATGTCCCTTCAGGGGAGCATTTAGTATGCTGAGAATGGCTTCATTTTCAAACCGTGGCACAAGGGGCATTTCTATAGAAAACAGAGACCCACCGTCCCATTACCTCTCTGTTCAGTGTGCTTCCTTCCATTAATTATAACCTAAATTTTAAAAGGTTTCAGAGTGGTAGCCGTGTTAGGCTGTATCAGCAAAAATAACGAGGAGTCCTTGTTATTTTTGCTATTTTTAAAAGGTGTAACAGTGGATCTCTTAGGCCTGCGCTGCACTAAAAAGTTAGGTAGATCCTGCTACATCACTCAGAGTTGTGAAAGATCCGCAACCTGAGCCATGTAGTTTAGCTGATCCAGTACAGAGTGTGCTGGGTTGATGGCCTCATGGACGGTAGAACCTCTCCCACTGGTGTAGGTAGGGTCTACACTGAAGCGCTATGGCAATGCAGCTGAAGTTGTGCTGCTGTAGCCCTTCAAGTGTAGACAAGCCCTCAGATACAAAGTAGACTAGTACCACCTACCAAGTACAACGTGGCCCATTAAATACCCTGCTGCACTGCCACCAGACGGGCAGCATACGTAATATCTTAGGCCTATCAGGTTGCAGCAAGCTCCCAGGGCTAGAGTAGATCTTCACTATAAAAGCTGCAGCAGCACAGGGGTTCTTCCCTCGCTAGGTCAACGGGATCTACACTGGGGTTAGGTTGGCTTAACCAAGTTGCTCAGGGGGTGTGGATTTTTCACAGCCCTGAGCAAGGTAGCTGGGTCAAGTCAACTTTTTAGCATAGACCTGGCCTTAGTCCAGATTTCCACTACAAACTTATGTCGACGGAAGTTAGGTCGGCACCGAGCTGCTGCAGTTGGTACACTGCTCATGTGCGCGCATACCGGCCCCTTTGTGTTGGCAGTGTGCGTACTCACCAGGACTGCTTGTATCGATGCAGAGTGTGGATAGGTATCCCACTATGCAACTCACCACCTGCCAGCACACTGTATTTTGGGAAGTCTTGGCAATGCATGATGCGGCCAAAACGAGTCGCACAAGACTGACTGGGAGCACGGGGTCAACTTCCCAGTTTGCAGCTGTCTCCATCCCATAATTTTATCTGTATCCCAAAATCTTTGCACCTTTTTTCAAAATCCCCCAAACCCACATGGCCCTCTTCGCTGTCCACCACGTCTGACAGAAGCATAGCACCTGTATAACTCTGCACTAGTGTCATGAATGTTGCAAGCACAGGGCGCCTGATCCTGAGGAATTTGCAGAGATGCAAGAACTACTGAATGAGTGAGGAACGTGACATTTCCCTGGAGGATACAGTGCTGTGGGCCATAGCGAGCACCAATTCAAGTTTGTGGGCAGCATTTGTGGAGCAGCTGCAGATGGTGGAGTGCCACTTCTGGGACTGAGAAACAAGCACCGACTGGTGGGATCACATTGTAATGCAGGTTTGGGATGACGAGCAGTGGCTCCAGAACTTTCAGATGCGTAAGGCCATATTCCTGGATCTGTTTGCTGAGCTTGCCCCAGCTCTCCAGAGTAGGGACACCAAAATGAAAGCTGCACTGGCAGCAGAGAAGCGAATGGTGATTGCATTGTGGAAACTTGCAATGCCAAATTTATACCGGTCAGCAGGAAATCAATTTGGAGTCGGGAAATCCACTGCGGGGACTGCTGTGATGCAAATGTGCAAGGCCATTAATCGCCTCCTGATACGCAGGGCTGTGATTCTCGGCAATGTGCAGGACACAGTGGATGGATTTGCAGCAATGGGGTTCCTGAACTACAGTGGAGCAATAAACGGCACACACATCCCTATTCTGGCAACAGACCACCACGCCACAGAGAGTACATCAACAGAAACAGCTAATATTCCACAGTTGGGCAAGTGTTGGTGGATCACTGGGAATACCTTACTGATATCAACGTGGGCTGCTCTGGGAAGGCGCACGATGCTCTCATCGTTAAGAACACAGGATTGTTCAGAAAGCTGCAAGCAGGGACTTTCTTTCAGCAATGCAGAATGACAGTTGAGTGCACTTTTGGTCATTTGAAAGGACGCAGGCGTTGTTTACTCAGTGACCTCAGTGAGAAAAATAAGCCAATAGCTATTGCTACCCGTTGTGTCCTGCATAACATCTGTGAAGCAAGGGGGAAAAACGTTTCTGGCGGGTGGAGGCAGAGCAGCTGTCTGCTGAATCTGAACAGCCGGATACAAGGGCTATTAGAAGAGTTCAGTGTGGAGCTACACAGCTCAGGGAAGCTTTGTAAGACCATTTTAACAGGGAGCCACAGTAGCATGTGTTGTTGTAGTGGACTCTACCTCATCTTGCTCTTTAGTGGCCTGGTAGGAATTGTGTGGTGATTGCTGTACGTGTAGTAACAGAACATTGTCAATGCACCTATTAATGTTGTTTCTGAATGACCTTATGAGTTGTGAGACACTTTGCAGTAACAGGTAATTGGTTGCTTTCAGAACTGCTGAGCACTCAGCAGCATATGTTGTGAACTAATAAAAATGAATGGTTACAAATAATAGAATTTTATTCTGTAACAAGTTCAGTGCAAAAAGAACCCATGCAATTTCAAAACAAATCCATTAAAAATGGAATAAAATGGAATTTATTAAGAGAACAGAACTTGTGAAGGGGAAAGAACATTCATGTCCATTTCAGCTACAAATACACCGACTGTGGCTGTCATGGGTTAGTGATTGTTTTTCATGTGCCCCCGGGTGGAGCGGCAGGGGTACTGCAGTGACCCCTGATTACACGTGAAATGTTGAGGAGGGGGTGTGTAGGGAGGTCCCAATATTGGGTTCTCAATGGGCTGCAAAGAGAGGTGAGCCTGGGATTGTTAAACCTGCAACAGAGTCTGCAGCATCTGTGTTTGCTGTCTGAGAAGCCCCATTATGTCTTGGTGCATCTCCGTCTCCTTGTCCTGCTGGAACTCCTGAGCCTTTCTCCTCCACTCTTTCCTTCTCCAGGTGTCCGCAAAGTTCATCCTCCAGGCCCTGTGCTCATGGTGCAGTGCAGTACAGGATCTCATTAAAGATGTCATCCTGAGTTCTCCTTTTTCTCCTCCTCATCTGGCTCTGCCAGTATGGAGGGGGAGACCCTGAAGGTCACAATGGCAGCAGCTGCAGATATAAACACACAGAGGTACCACTGTCAGCATATTCACCACAGAAAGCAAAACTTAAGATGCTTAATTCACTCCCGTTGCTCCTCTAAAGCTTTAAGCTCTGCATTCTCGCTTCTACTTGGGATTGCTTGTGCACGGCACCAGTCACTGCACCAGCCATGGTGAGTATGATCCACTGGGGGTAGGGGAAATGAGGAGGGAATTGTTTGATCACATGATTCTAGTTGTACAAGGCAATGGCACTGAATACTGAATGGCACAGACAGTGGTGATTTTAACTGATATCTCAGCCCTGAGGGTAACAGAGGCAGAGAGAGCACAGCTGCTGCTGGTGTCCCAGAGCTGCCCGGCTCATATGCTGCTAGCCTGTGTACTGCAATGCTGCCTGCTAAAATGATCACCAAGTGGCATGGGACAGCGTCCTACCACGGTAGAAGAAATAAGACAGCCCTCCTTAGCAACCTTCGGCTGACAATGGAAGAGGACTGCAATGAAAGTTTCATTGAGATCTCCATGGAGAACTCAAGGGACATCCCTGTGTACATAAACATGTGGCCCCCTTGCCTAACTCTAGAGGGGAATGAAAATCTGATAGCAACTCTACCTCTCTTGGTTGTACCACTCCCTCTTCTAGCAAGAATCAATTAATAAGAATGTCCTGCTACTTTGGAGATGCCACCCCTGTAATTGAAATATTTATCCACACACACTTACCAAGGCTCTTTACCCTACAGTGAACTTGCCCAGGATCAAAAGGCAGGACTGGCTGGATTGCGATGGAATCAAAAACAGGTCCTCACTGTGCAGCTGGATTCCCCCGGTCACCTGTCTCCCATATTCCTCCTCCTCCTCTTCCACATCCTCCTTGCTGTTCATGGCAGGGACCTGTGACTCAAGCTCCTCAGAGTGCTGGGGGTGGTGCTGGGGTCTCCACCGAGGATGGCAAACAGATCTTTGTAAGAGCAGCAGGTCTGTGGCTCGGCACTAGACCGATTGTTGGCCTTCCTGGCCTTCTGGTACACCTTCTGCAGTTCCTTGACTTTCACGCAGCATTGCTGGTGGTCCCTGGTCATGCCCCTTCTCTTGCATCCCCTGAGCAATTTGCTCACAGATGTCAAGGTTTCTACTGCTGGTTCAGATCTATGCCTGCACAGCCTTTTCTCCCCACAGGCCCAGGAGATCCAGTATCTCCTGCCTACTCCAGGCAGGAGTGTGCAGCCAGCATGGTCAACTGCGCAGTTTCACTCAACAAGAGAGAGCTGCTAGGTGTGGTCGACAAGCCAGGCAATCAGGAAAAGGAATTTCAAAAATTTGCAGGGCTTTAAGGGGTGGAGGTGGGGGTTCTGGTCTCCGTGACCTCGGGGAAGCAGAGTTCACAATGATGACCAAAGCAGTCAGTGTGGGGCATTGTGGGACAGCTGCTGGAGGACAGTTAAGGTCGACATAAGTAACACGGCGTCTACACTCGCACTGCATTGACCTAAGTACAATGGCTATGGCTCTTCGCTGCTTATGGTGTCAGCGTAATGGGGCACTTCCATTGGTGGGAGACAAAGTTAAGAATAGACAAATGCACAACTAGGTCCACGTATGCTATCTTGCATCGACCCAACTTTGCAATGTAGACCAGTCTTAATTTACTTTGTGGAGAGTGCAGGAGAACAGAAAATTGGGAATCTACCACCTTTTTGTTCCTAGCTTCAGTCTAATCATTACAGAGGCCGAATGTTCTAGGAAATGTTTAACTATGGTTAGTCTACAGGCTTCCTAGAAAAATTTTCAGTTCTCAACTATATAATGACATGACTATGTATCAATTTAGACCAGTTGCTATTAAAGGTCTTGTGACTGAAACCACTTCCTGTCTCAGCTCAGCCTCAAACACTGCGAGATCCTCTGCAGGGGTTCGCTGCGTCTCTAGCTAGCCATTTCTATACCACATTTTCAAAACTACCATGTCTCACTCCAAACATTCCCAACTCATTAAAGATAATTGACTAAGGTGCAGCTGAAAGCAGCTCTTAGGTTCCTGCTCCACTTCCTGCTCCCAATCTACTATTGCAAGAGCACAGCTACATTTTGGCACATTTGGCGGGGAAAGCATAGGCCAGAACTACTTTGTGAATTTGTGCACTGTCTGAATGTACGGTCTCCCAAAGGCTGCACTTCATGTTCCCTCTTGGATGCGTAGAAGACAGTCTTTCAACAACGAAAGCCTCTTAGTACAGTTTGCCAATGAACCAACACATCTGTAAAGACAAACTAAAACATGCACTTAGTAAGGTTTATCCAGCCAGCCACCCCAGGCAAGACTGCTTTCCATCCTGTCATATGGTCAAGGGCTGTGTCATATACAACCACTGCAGTAGGCAAAAGCATGAACTCCATCTTATTCTGACAAACTAACAGTGAAGCTGGCAAGCAGTCCACAGGGTTTAAGTGAATACAGCTGAACAGCAGCACACAGTTTGATGTCCGACAGGAGTGCTGCATTTCAGAGAGTAGTTAGGAAGACCTAGCCACATGCATGTTATTGGGTGTGGAGGGGGGAAGGGAAGGTAGATACACACACAGAAACCCTCCTCTGAGCCATGCTGCCTGTTCTACATTTGCTCCCCAAGCAGGACTCCCAGTGAAGTCAGCTGCAGACCTGCCAGACGGCAGGGCTGATTATGCAACAGATCAGCAGAGTGGATCAGCAGAATTTGGTCCGAAGAGGAGATGGGAAGGGGGTTTACAGCTTATGTTTCTATAGTACCTCTGACTCCAAAGAGCTTTGAAGACTTGACCAACAGATGTGCAATACACAGATCACCTCCACCTCTGCTGACACACAGCTGTTTAAAGACTAGTTGCAAAACTTTTGCTAAGAGTTAAAAACCTGTTTGCACAATTACAAGTGACTCTGGCTGGTGGCTCTGGCTGGTCAGAAATGCCATTAGCAGAGGATTTGAACAAATTTGCTTTTCTAAGAGGCTGAGGAGAGTCTGGGCTGCCAGCATCTTGCTTCCTTCATCAGAGTGAGTGACAAAGGGAACGAAAAGCAGGGCTGAGAATGGGACAGTTCTTTCAGCTGTCGTAGGTGTACTTGTGAGGTCATCTACTGGCAGAGAAACTAGAACATCTGCAGCCCAGATTTCTCAGGATCATGGGGAAGAGCCTGGTAATTGCCTTACGGTTTGTTTTGAAACTATGGTTAGGGGTGTATTTTACCAATGGCTATTCACTCTGCTGGAATTGCACAACATATATAGGGTTTTTTTTGTTTCCACGTTTAACCATGCACTGCAACATTACGACAGTTTGGGACAGGAAGTGAATATCATCATATCCAGTTGAACTTGGACAGCAGGGTGAGGGTTAGAGAAAGTCCCTATCTTGGTTGGAAACTGGCCAAAACACCTGGATTAACACCACTCATAATGCTCTCTGCTCAGAAGAGTATCATTAACCACAAATGGCCAAGACCTTGGTATTATAGCTCATCAACAAGGACAGCACCTCTAGCAGCAAAGCTTCCCACAATTCCATGCTGGGGCACTGGTATGTTACTGACTCAAAGGACACCACTTCCTCTAGCACATAGGCAAGGAAAGTACTTAGCTAAAGAAAACCCAGCCTTCCATAGCTAGTGATACGTGACAAGTTCCGAGGATAAGCTAAAGGAAATGGTATTGAAGAAGCCAGTCAGATGTGCCTATTAATCTTGTCCCAGGAGACAAAAACAAAGGGAATTTAGGAACTGAAATGAGGCAAATTTAAAACCAATCAGAGAAAATGCTATTTTGTACAGAGTGTAGTTCACATGTTGGTCTCAAAGCCACAGATGCGACTGAGATAGACTTCAGCATGATTAAAATACCAGGTAATAACTCATTTATATGAACAGGGAACCCTTACAGCTCCCTAGCTAGGTTTAGAGGCACATTCACCATCAGTATTTTAGTAATTTGACAACTATGCCGTCCAACATCAGTTATGGAAAACACGATATTTTAAACTGAGAAAGATCCCACCCAATATTTACTTAACTGGCAGGTGCTGGGAAAAATGGAAACAAAAGAAAAGAAATGCAGTGACTAGCTCATTCACCTCTGATCTCACAATCCTCCTCTGCAGTAAGGTGCGCCATCATTTTGAAATTAAAATCAGCAGACATAAAAGCCTCACCCTAAGGCTGATAAACCAGATGGAACAGTGAAATTAAACGTACCAAAAATGCTGTTTAACATACAAAGAAACCCAGAAAAAATACCAATCTTTTTCTCGCTAATCTCTCAGTTCTAGGAAGGTAGGCAAGTTACTTGTAATAACAGTAACTAACATGTCACACAGTATCATTTTGGAGTTGACAGATCCCTTTATGTTTTGGGCCCATATGACTTGATAGAATCCCTTTCATTTTCTTGTAAGAATCTTCTTATCTATCAGATACCGGACAAAGGGAAGCTTATGGAAGGCTATACATAAATGCTCACTTTCCCAACCAACACAGCTCCAGTCATGGTGATCTTGAGTTCTTTGAAACCCGTGAATGAATGCAGATGTGCCTTATGGGCTCAATTACCTTTGTAGCATCTTTCCAAAAGGGCTGTGGTGAATTCTCCATTACTGGCAATTTTTAAATCAAGATTTGGGGGATGCTTTTCTAAAATACCTGCTCTAGTTCAAATAGGAATGATTGTGGGGCAGTTCTCTGGCCTGTGTTACACAGGAGATCAGGCTACATGATTGCAGTGGTCCCTCATCCCTTCCGGCCTTGGAATCTATGAACACATATGCGCCCCCTCAATATTCTGTAACAGACACACACTAGGAAAAAACAAACACACGCTGATTCACCAGTAGGACATCATGAGAAATGGAATACTAATACTAATTCACAGCTCAGAACACAATTCAAAATTGTACTCTTTTCTAGAGAAGATAAGTATTTATTTTCAAAGCGATCAAATTCTACCCTGCTTGTATGATTCTGACTTCCTTTGATGGGGTAAAAAAAAAAAGTGAATATTGTAACTGGGGACTCTCTCTTTAAAAAGAAGTTTACTTACCAAGCATGTGGTTTAATACGTTTGCTAAGTGGACCCAACTTTTCTGCAGGCTCTGTGTAACCAGACACATTACTAGGTGATAAATGCCTCTCTGAAGGGGACTTGCGTTCCTGAGCTCCCACAGTGCCCTGATCAGTTGGGAGAACATCACATCAAGACTGGATGAAAAAGCAGCAGCTTCCTCTGGAGATGGCACCAGTGTCATTCATCCAGAGAGCTGTAGATAAGTTCCAATCTACTCCAGGTATCTGAGATCTTGACAGACAGTCCAACCCGCCCCAACCCATGCCCTTTTTTTTTTTTTTGGCTTAATATACCTACCCAACAGTTGTCCTGAATGTTTCAGACCCATTTTTCCCAGGGCCCTTCACCCCACGCTGACAGATCATGCCACGGCAACTGTGACTGGTAATTTTCCAGCTACAACTCAGGAAGTTAAACAAACAGAGCCCAGTGTTTCTGGAACAACAGGGTTTTGGAGAAGAGGGAAATCTAAGGAGAGATTTACCTCATCGTCCTTCCAGTCTGAGAAATCAATCTTGAAGGAAGGCAGGGAGAATTGCTGGCTCACCCCTCTCTTGTAATGAACCGTCTCTGACTGCAGAGAAGGATTCTTTGTGCTGTATCTGGAGAGGGGGCAAAAAAGAAAACTCAATGTAACAAGTGATTGCTCTGTGCTGGACTCTAAGAAAGTCATTCACGCCTGCAGCCTCCCAGGAATCACAAATAGCTGCTCTGAGAAGCGGAGCTGGCAGGGGCTGGCAGCCATTCACTCTGGACACAAAAAGGAAGGGAAAGTGAGCTCAGGAGAGGAAAAGAGCGCAAGAACACAGCCTTGATCTGCAGTCAAGTTGATCAGTTCCATAGTGGCCTGGCTGGGAATATTAGTCAATGGGGCAGCACAAAGCACTGCAGACAAGGGACCCCAGCCTAGCAAAGGGTGACCCCAGAGGTCTGGAGTATGGGTACTGGCAGCACATATTTTAACAGGCTCAGGTCTCCTCAATACTTTTGAAGAGGAAGCCTGGCCCCTCCCCTCACATGCACAGCTGAAAGCTTGAGCAGTGATCTAACAGTGATAAATCTTTCCACACCTCCCCTCACTTGCTGACAGGCTGCCTGCGTCCCGCCTGCGATGGCATTTGGCTCCCTCTAATGGCTGCACACAGAGAGCAGTGGCAGCTTAGCATTGGATCAGCATTTGGGCCAAGTAGCAGGAACTAAATTTGATACCCTCCTCTCACACCCATGTCTCCAAGCCCCATGCCCCTTTCCCTCCCTGCAAGAGCAGCATCCTTGATCTGAAGGCAGTACAACTCCACTAGCTCAAGGGCACCCCCCACCAGCCGCACCAACACCAGATCCAGGGGTGTTGGCCAACTTTCCCTCCACACCTACGGTGGAGTGACAGTTATTCCCTTGTTAGGGTCTTACTCTGAAACCAAGGCATCACCTGGAGCAGTAGGGCCAGCTGCCACCCTCCAGGCCTTCTGCACTTGTAATCGGCTGGGTTCTCTATCCTAACCCAAGTTAGAAGTTCCAGCAGGGCTGTAAGCATCCAAGGAAACTTCCACCTGGTGCCACTATTTACTGTGTCCAGGGTGTAAGTGGTATCTTACAAATCATAGGGGAAGCAAATGTCCCAGGTGCAAGCTAATGCAGAAATAATGATCCTTGAAGGGTGTTTAGCAGAGTTCAAACCAAGGACCTACAGTCCAGACCTTTATGTACTTGAGCTAAAGGAGTAACTCCATTGGTTAGCCATAGTAATAGGCTGTTATCCTCAGTATTCTCCGTTGTAAGGGAGAGGAATAGCAGCGGCTCTGTAAAAACAAATGGTTTGAAAGAGGGGCTTTGCGCTTGCTCAAAGAGCAGGGGCTGGAGAGAAACCAAGCAAGGGAGGTGAGGAGAATGGGAGGCGCGGCTCTTGAGGTGAAAGAGGATGAGAGAAGGGCAGAGGTGTGCGAAGGGCAAGACCATGGCTCTGAGGAAAGTGTGCAAGGAAAGAGGAAACCAGGGAGTAGAAGCACCGCTAGGAGATCTGGATTCAGCATCTTTAAAGGATCTGACTAGCCCTTTTGTGATACAGAAGCGGAGCTCGCAGACTGTCAGGAACTAAAGCACCTGCTGTGGCTGGAAAGCACACTTGCAACTTCCACGGTAACTAACGCAAAGCGCGTGGAAAAGAGATGGTAAGACACAGCTCCCACAAGGGCTCCAAAGAACACGACAACAGCCACTACCACCTACTGTGCCCTGCCTCTGCTCCAGCCAGGAGCACGATGCAGCTCCCACATATTTACACAACAGCAGTCATCTCCCTCACGTTTTCTGTCTTGCATTTAGAGCTTAAAGCTTCCCAGAGCTCCATAGTAATGCTTTTGTTGCCATGGTTGCGTGGTACAGTTGGTTGGCTCCTTAGATGCACTTTTAACTAGCTGATAGCTCCATTTCCAGTGTGTTGGTTGGCAGTGTAAAGCAGGGGATCTTCTCTTCGGAGTCCACAGCAGGCTGCTCCAGGACAGCTACACCGCTCACCCACCTAACAGCTGAGAGGTTTAATGCAGTTCTGACACACGTGATCAATAATTAGCTATCCACAGCCTGTTTTGAGCACCACTGCACACCTACCATTAAAAAGCACCAACCCAGGGAAAGCACCTGCTCATCTGCCCTTACCCTTACACGCTCAAGCCAATACTTTCAAACTGGGGGCCTAAAGTTAGGCTCCTAAATCCACAGTCAAGTCCTTAGGATTTAGCCGCCTGATTGTCAGAGAAGCTGAGCACTTACAAATCCCACTCAAGCCCGTGGGAGCAGGAAGCTTGGAGAAAAAGAGACCACTTCTATTTTAGGAGTTTAAACGTCTGATTTTAGGTCTCCCAGTTTGGCCTCAGCTATCTTGGTGATGAGCACAGTATAAATGTCTGGAGGAGAAAGAACTGCGGATGTCTTACCCAGCCGGCCTGACCCAAAAATTACATGCCCCAGGCAAGCTCCCCAGTTGGTGTACACTGGCATAGTTACACTGGAAATCCATTGCCATGACACTGACACCAGCTAAGAACCTGGCTGGTAGAATTTTGCCAGGCTGATTAGACAGTCAGTGGAACCACTTGCATGGGGTGCCAAAGACTGATTTTGCAAATTAACAGCTGGGTGAATAAAAAAAAACATCCAGGGGACTGCACTAAAACGTGCTTTGTTCATTCTTGCTGGGGTAGTTTCATTTTAATGATTTATGACAATACTTCACAATGTACTAGAAAAATGTTCAGAACAGTACAGCATAAAAATAACACAGCTGTAGTAATAGGAGATCTCGCTGCAACTCTGTTATTAAAGTGCTGTGGGGAGGTGGGAAGTGACAGCTGCTTTGTGTGTGAATTATAGGGTACGCAGGTGAGTGTGGTTTTACTTACTATACAGTCAAATCAGCTACAGCAAGCACATGGTGTCCCAAGTCAGGCATAGGCATCACTTCAATTCAATTGGGATTTTATTGGCAGAATACGCTAGACAAATGTTGCTAAAGGCTGAGTATGAAAAGCCAGACCCCTCAGATCTCTGTCAGAGGCAGTTAGGACCCATGCAGGACAGGTCACACACAATGTTTGGGGTTTGATCCTGTGTCCGTTTGTATGTCCATTCCTGACCTGGTGGTAGGTTGCCACACAGTGCAATGTCAACTCTCTCCTTTCTCCCAGGAAGAGGCATAGCTTCTCCGCACCAGCCCTGGAGAAACTGTGGCCGAGTGTGTGAAATCTGCCCTTTGGCAGGCAGGTTTCACCATCCCAAGACTGTAGCAGGTCTAGATTTGCTAGCTGGACTTATTGTGTAAGACGTGCTGCACTCATATTTACTCTAACCAGCATGCCCAAGTTGTTCAGTTACATGCTAGTGCAGCTGCAGAGAAAGGCAAGAGGGGGCTAAACTCTTATTAAAGAAAGAGGGTTTACCTGTGGGCAGTGAAATCTCTGGAATTTAGTTTTATGGCATACGAGTTTCAAGCACTATAGAATTTCTTTGGGGGCTGCTATCTGTATGGCTCAAAGCAGGCTTTGGCTTAAAGAGAGGAGTAGGTTTGTGCCCAGCAGTAAATACCCAGCCCTGGATTGCTTCACACACTTCTGCTATAGACACTCATGCTTAATTTGACTTCTCTGTACAATCAAGGAGAAAGGACTTTCACAGGCCATGAATAAGCATGAGACTATTAAGTGACAAGAGGCTCATCTAGTACTGCTGCCTCCTTTCTGTACACACTCAACTGAATGCAGCCAGTAGGCCAAGGCATACATTTAATTAGCTGGTTCACCGCCATCAAAAGGAATTAAGTTCAAAATCCCACATTCAAACAGATGGTAAGTGACCCAGTGTCACATGGGCTGTCACTTTAAAAGAGACAGGGTTGGGTGGGGTGGTTTTGCAATACCTGATACTAATAGAAATGAAATGTAATAAATCATTCCAATGAAATCAGCTGTGCTTCATTGTGCCTGCAAGCAAACAGTGCAGTATAAGTAATTTAGGGAAGAGCATCTCTTGTCTCTAAAGCACATGGAAAGGAAAAGCTCTGCACAAGTACTGAACAGTATACTCACACAGAGTTAGAAACCAAAACTATTAGGTCACCTTTGGCAGCACAGAATTGTTCCTTAAAGTGCATGTCCAGCCCAAATGGCTAGTTTTAAGTGACTCTAGTCATGGGGCTGACTCCAACTCTTTCCCTTAGGGGACTACTAAACGTTCATACCTCACAGTTAGGAAATGGTTTTGTGACATTCAGCAAGATACCTGCAGCTGTAAAATCCCTAGGGACCCTGTTTTAACGAAGAGCATGACATGCCAGTGTGGTGTGAGGCTTTGGACAGATTAGGGAAGGGAGCTCAAAGCCACTAATCATGCAATGAAACACACAGGCTGCTCATACCACACACATATGCTATCTTCCCCAGCCTAACAGACTCCAGAAAACTCAGTTGTCTCATGAAACAGACAGAGAAGTCTCAAGCAGAGAAGAGACAAGAGACTCCTTCTGTCTTCAAGATGGATTCCCATGGTACTGATGCCATTCCTTTTCTAATTGGAGTGCTGAGCCATTCTGGGAGGAGATTTCCTTTTGTCTTTGAAATGGACCCCAGTTCTCTCAGCAAAGGGAAGGAGACCTATTAGCTCTGGATAGAGCTGCAGGATAAGCAGGCCGGGGGGGTTGTGGTCCATGGAGAATGGTCTCTGCACAGAGAGCTGAGAGTCCTTCCTCCAAAATGCAGCAAAATGACTCTAAGAGGCCCAAGCCATGCTCCAAGCCGGGGACTGAAACAAACATCATGTTAGTATAATTAGGGATTGTGAGGTGGGTCTTTCAGCAAAGTAGCCAGGGAAGTGAGCTTCAGCCATTTAGAACTTCCAAGGAGCATGCTGCAGACTGGTGGCTAAGAGGACACGTTTGCCTTGGCACCTTTGGAGGAAGCCTCTCCTGCTTCAGAGATTGGCTTACACTTAAGAGGAAAAAGTGACTTTGGTTTTCAGAGAGATCCTGCTCCCCCCTGAAGCGCTGGGCATATCAGTCTGAAAGGGGTGAGAGGGGGCATTGATTCTAACACACACAACAGTTGCACACACTGACCTTTCAGTTTAGATATTAGTGTCAAACCAATGGAGATAAAGTACCCTCAATGATCGTGCACTCCAATTAGTGTGCTAAAAATGCAGCTCTCCACTTTGAGGTGTTCTAAATGCAGCCCAGAGTTGTTTTTTCCACCAGAACTTGGAGAATAAATCAAAGCAATTATAGTGTTTGCCCTTACAGAACTGCTTGGCAAAGCTAAAATCAGGGCTTTAAAAGAATGTTTTTAGTAGCAGCGTGCTAAATCCAGAGAAGCAGAGATACCCACTTCAGGCAGCTGCACTAGCCCCAAGATGTGCTTACAAAGCTGCCGCCACAATCACATGGGAAAATAGTCTGGGTTGAATTAAAGCAGTTTATAAAGTCTATATTTGCTGCTCTCTTCCCCAGATCCCTATTATCTACCACATCTGCATTAAATCAGGATCTTGGCTTCAGAAGAGTCCATCGGCTTCTGTTGCAACCATAACCACCACCACCCAGTCATAAGCCATCATTATCCTCATAGTATGGGAGGGGAAACTGAGGCATGGTTGATTTGCTCAAGGGTCAGTGAAAGGCAGGAACAGAACCCAGCTGTGCTCTTTCAGTCTAAGGACTTGCACACTGGACAGCTATGCCACTCCAACGTAAAAGCACAGTCCCTAAAGATGATCCCTTTTCAGAGCAAGGGTGAGGGATATTCTGCAGGGCAGCAGGAGACAAGCTGGCACTGCTGCTTAGCCACGTTTCACCAGTTTTAGGGACAGAGGACTTCAAGTGCCAAGAGTGTCAAGCCGAGACCTTCGCTAGCACTAAATTCACAGGAAACCTTTTTAAAGGCTTACAAAAACATAATATGGAAACAGTTAGGATTTCTAGGAGCCTGCCTATATACTGCACTGCTCAGGAGAAACTGGGGCTGAAGAGCTGGGTTTTCAAAGCTTCCCAAGAGGTGCCAAAGCTCTGTAAGAGGAGCTAATTTATTACTTTTCACAAAGAGTAAAGACAGCTGCAGGCTTTAACAAAACTAGAGAGGAGCCTGATCAAAATCCTGACTTTGGAAACCCTCCAAGTTTGGAGGAATTCACATCTGGATGGGAATGTTCAGCCTTTGGCCCCATTTCTAAAAACAACATTCATTGATCATTAGCAGGATGTTTACATTGTGCCTAAGCAAGTCTTTTGACATCAGTTCTATTTGATTTTTTTTCTGCTTTAATCATTAATAGATCACTTACCTTAAATTACACAAGTTTCCTTTAAAAGCCAGTATGATGTATAACACAATTGCAGAAACCCTTAATTCTAACTGTAGAGAGATGTCAGCCATCAATTAGAGATCTACATTAAGCTTCTCCAGCCTAGAGATTTCTGTTAGCGACAAAAGATCCTGAGCTATTTATAAATAGAGGGGTCTAAAAATCATGCCATATGAGGCCTGCAGTAGTAAGTCACCAGGCCCCCGTGTACTTAAATTGCATGGAAAAAAAGAAAAATTACAGGCACCCTAGGTCTTGAAACACGGAAGTGTGCCCCCTTGAGACTAAAACATCCCAAAAATATAAAACTCCGCCTTGATTGGACGCAGCCTAGATATGCTGATCTAGATTAAGCATTGCATACTAGGACTTTGAGTCTTCATGACTGAATTATATTGACGATACAAGCCACACTAACATTCCCTTGGTTGAACTTTGACCACACAAATGTTAGAGTAGGCACCAGGAAGGAAACATCTAACAGGCATTATTGCCTATAAAACACAGGAGAGACCCTTCAATATAATTAATTTCATAAGATGGTCATTTAACCCCTAAAGCCGGGGGAGGCGGCTCGATTCCTTACACATTTTTCCCTCTCCTGATCCTTGAAGGGCGCTCATTCTCACTGCATCAGTTCTATTGACCCAGGTGTTGCAATGAAAAGGGACATCCTCTTGAAATCTAGTTGGTCAGTTACAAAAAATGAGCTTACACCTTCAGGAGCTACACCTTGTGTCTCCCTGACAAACTGTATGGCTTTAGTTTTCTTTTCCCAAATGTGCATGGAAAAACCCACACAACTAACTAACAGGGGAAACTACTAAGATACAGAGCTGCCAAATGCACAAAGCAAGCAAACTGTAAAGGAGAAACCTCGCGCTCTCTCCTGCCTCCTTTGGTGTTACTTGTACCAGAAGAAAAATTTCAGACAGACTTATGACCTGCAAGTTGCCAGTGCCCCTTTAAATCTGTTTTCCCAGTACTTACACTGCCATGCCACTGATGAATTCCTCTGTAGCCTGGCAGTAGATAGTGATGGCAACACGGGCATCAGCATCAAAGGTGAATTCTAGGCTGTACAGGACTTTCTGCTTCCCGTTCTCCTCAGTAGGACTGTCTAGGTCATCCTTATACCTACAAGAAAAAGCCAGAGTCAGGACAAACTTTACAGATGGAAGATACTTGCTATCTCATCTACTTCATCCTCAGAGGCCAGTGCAAGAGTGTTCTTAGAGTATGTTAAGCTTTGTCCAGTACAGTCTTAATGACTAAAGCCATGGTTCACCGTGTCACCACAGAGAGGCCCACTGTTCCAGCAGAGCTAACTGTCAGGAAGGTTTTTCGGATAGTCAGCCTAAATTTCCTTGTTATCTGCCTCAGAATAAGATACCCCCCTAAACCCATCCAAGTCACCCTGTTCTTGGGAGCAACCCCAAGCAGCATAAGTCTCCCTAAGATGAGCACTTAAGCCAAGAGGAGGAGATCTGCCCTAAACAGCAGCTGAATCTCTTTCAGAGGTTATTTAACTGCAAAATGCCTGCTACTGACGTGTTAGCTCAGGGGTGGCCAACCTGAGCCTGAGAAGGAGCCAGAATTTACCAATGTACATTGCCAAAGAGCCACAATAATACGTCAGCAGCCCCCCACCTGCTCCCCCACCTGCCGCTCCCAGCACCTCCCACCCACTGGCAGCCCCGCCAACCAGCACCTCCCCCTCCCTCCCCACACCTCCCGATCAGCTGTTTTGTAGCGTGCAGGAGGCTCGGGGGGCGAGGGGTAGGAACAAGGGCACAGCAGGCTCAGGGGAGGGGACAGGAAGGGGTGGAATGGGGGTAGGGCCTGTTGCAGAGCCAGGGGTTGACCAGTGAGCACCCCCGGCACATTGGAAAGTTGGCACCAATATCTCCAGCCCCGGAGTCAGCGCCTATACAAGGAGATGCATATTAAACTTCTCAAGAGTCACACATGGCTCCGGAGCCACAGCTTGGCCACCCTTGTGCTAACTGATCTCACAGTCACTCTATTTCAGTCCCAGGGAGGCAACGGTCACAATCCTACAGAAGAGAAAGCACTATAAATGAAGTTATCCACACAATGGACAATGCACACTACACCCTGGTTCCTGCCGATGTAAGTGCCGTAGTACACCGACATAATAACCCCATCTCCATGAGAGGCATAGGGCTTATGTCAGCGCGAAACTGTTCCTTACATCGGCTGGAGCCATGAAATTGACAAGAAAGCCAGCTTCCAGCTAGGCTGCTGCTAGGTCTCCACCCCAAGCTGGGCTGCCACTCAGGCTTCTGGCTTAGACTGCCACCCAGGCTCCCCAGAGGGAGCCCTGCTGTCCCCTGGTGTCTCGACTCCCTGCTAGGAACATGGCAGCTGACCAGATTCTGGGCATGGAGCACCCCACCGGAGGAGAGACACACCAAGCAGCTTCCCCTCCACTCTCAGTAGAGAGGTAAGAAGCCCTGGCCAGGCAGCTGGGCTTCCAGTGGGAAGCAGTGCAGCGCTGAGAGCCCTGGATCTCAGCCCCCCACGCTGCCCCTCTTCAGTCAGTGGAAGTGCTCCTGGTGAGGACATGCACCACTGACAGGAGGGCAGTGTGGACATCAGCCATCACATTAATTACTGTGGTGGCTGTAAGTCAACCTAACGTAGGTCAACTTAATATTGTAGTGTAGACATGCCCTGAAGGAGAGATAGAAGGGACAAGATGCACTGGAAAATCAGAGGAGGATGTAATTTAAAATGCTCCTCCACCGCCATCATCCCTTTCTCAGTCACAGTCCTAGGGTACAGAGGCCTGGTAGGGAGCAAGGCTCCACAGCCCTGTGGCTCACTTCTGGTTTATGCTTTATGTTCCTAGAGCCATGCTTCAGGGTTTCAGCTGGCCACCTGCAGCAATTAAGAAGGGATTCCCTCCACAACATACCTGGGGAGGGTTTGGGGGTTTTTTTGTTTTGTTTTTGAATATCTCCTTCCTTCATCAGCGATGAGTATGGCTAGAGATGGGACACTGGTCTCTGAGGTGGCACTGAGCATTCTCTCTCTCTCACATGCTTAGACGGCTGAAATAATCTAGCCCCATCAGTTAGGGGTTGGTTTGTGTCCTAGAGTAGGAAGGTTTATCTTTCTTATACATTTTTATCCAGCCTAATGTCACTGCTGATTCTGTCATTATCCCTGTACATTCTAATCCTTTTCTGAACCCTGTAAGCTCTCTTAGTTGCAACAACATTCTGAGGCAATGAGTGCTTGTCAGGCAGAAGAAGGGTTAAAGCAGCCTTGGAGAGGCTGCGCAGAACCCAGACAATTAGAAGAGGGCTGACTGAGCCAGCCAATAGGGAGAAGGCTTAGTGGAGCAGCCAGTTAGGGACAGGCTGGCCCATATAAGAAGGGCTGCTGAGTAGAACAGAGGGAATCTCTCCCTGGAGTGCAAGGGAGAAGGACTGTCTGCCTTAGAGTACCACCTTAGATAGAGCAGTGCTGGGTAGGGTTAGGGGAGCAATAGTGAGCTCTAGCCTGAGGATTGCCAGACTGAGGCCCCTGATAAAAAGGGCCAGGAAGGTGCTAGGGCTACAGGGAAGTGGCCCAGGGAAATAGGCAGTGGGAGTTGGAGGAGCGGCAGCATATGGCCGCCGGCTATAGGGTCCCTGGGTCAGGGCCCAGAATAGCGGGCAGGTCGGTCCACCCTCTTTTCTCCCACTTGTCACAGAGGGAGTGACCAGTATTCAGACTGTAGTTTACTCCTTGAGGGGAGGGGCTAGACCGAAGGCTGCAGTAGGCCACAGCAACAAGTGGATGGACTAGAGACAGCTGGTTCCCCCGGAAGGGGGGAGAAAGCAGAGTGGGGCACAGCTGGAGGGCTGTGCCCAGAAGAGGACGCCACGATCTGGGGAGCGATGCGGGTCTTAGAGGCAGAGCAGAAGTGATGGCAGTGAGACACCATTAGAGGAATGCTCACTGGTAACCAAGAGCTAATTTCCAGCATGGCCAGCAGGAGGCACTGAGGTGGTGAGTCCTGCCCCATTACAGTGCCTTAGTTATTTATGTGCTTGTAGAAAAGTTTTTTCTGAGGATCAGTTTTAAACGGATTGCCTTTTAAATGTCTATAATGATATTGAGCTTGCTGCCCTAGCCCAGCTTCTAACATCCTACCAGTAGCACATCTGAGGCTCAGCCAGTTAAATTAGGTGGACAAACCATTCAGGGAGGCCTAGATAACAAAGGGGCTTTTGCCTAGAATCCTTCTGGCTCTCCAGCACCTGTAGATCTTCTCTCCCAAATAGCCTCATAGAGCACTCCATAAGGCTATCCGGAATACACAGCAGATGTAGCTAGATGTTACTTTAGCAGGATGTCTCCAAGAGAATCCGTAACTAACATAAATCCAAACACCAACATAAATTCCACCTTCAGTGGGCATTTAATAGGTATGAGGTTTTAAAGCATCAATGATTTAATATAAAAGCTGCCAAATAAAGATTAAAAATAGTCAAATTAAACAAGCAATGCAGGGAATGGTTACAGCCTTATTTTTATTTCCTTAGTGCACAGCTATCTGGAAGATTCCACACAAATCAAGCAAGAGACGACAGACCTTTCTCCAGGGTTCACCTAGGTCAAAACAGGAACTGGCTTCTTAACCAGAGCTTTTCCAACTTGCTGAAATAAAAAGGATAAAAGCAAGAAATAGCTGCCATTCTGAAACGGTGGCTGCTATGACCTATATAAGGCAGCCGAAGTAGGACGCGACCAGGTTGCGTTTGCACTATTATGCAAATAGATACAGTCCTGATTTAAGTGTGGTTACTGGTGCCACTCAAGAGAATAAATTCACGGTAAAGCTCAACACTGTAAGCATGGAAAGGCATAGCCAGACCAGCAAGCTCTCCGAGTGAGTGCGAGTGTAACTTCGGCATTTCAAGCAGACTGACAGACTGGGAGACTGAAGGAAGCAGAAACCTCTAGACCAAAATTTTCAACAAAAAAATCCAACCTTTTCCCACTTGCAGATCTCTACAAAACTTCAAAGGGAGGTGCAGACCACTTTAGAAATCTTAGACAGTCTGTGGCCAGGGGGCCGCAGACCACCGGTTGAAAACCACTGCTCTAGACATGTACAACACAGAGAGCAGCAGTGCAAGCTTCCCTGCACCATCCCCTGCCAGCGTCCCTGCCCCTGAGCTCAAAGAACGCCCCCTAAAGGCTCAGGAGACCTCTGTCTCCATGCCACCACTGACATTGGGGGAGGGGGAATCAGTACCAATTTTGAGTGGGAGGGGAGATGGTGATGGGGACACGTCCCCAGTGGGAAATGTACCAAAACCTAGACCTCATTTCACATAGGCAGCCAGGCAGCCATTGGCCAGGAACACCATTGGCCTAGGCAGGGTTAAAAAATCAGCAACATAAGCTCTATATACTATTAACAGCCACCAAGCTAGCCAGGATGTGCATATTAACATACACTAGGCGAAAGCAGGGAAGCTACACGTAGCCATGGGAACAAATGCAGCACAGCGAGAGGTAAGAAAGTTGCGTATCGTGTCATTCCGAGGGCTCTGACAGCACGCACCCATTGATACCAGCCCGTTTCTCCACAGGGCTTGCTGTGCACGCTAGGTACGGCAGTGCCAGACACAGCCAGGCTAACTCTGCCGCACGTTAAACCCTATGGGATGGCATTGTTAGAAGCACTCAGCACTTTGTCTGGAGCCTGACGACAGTGACCTCGGAAAAGACTGTGGAAACGTACAGTAAACTCCGCTCCCTGGGACTTCAAGGGAAGTGGAATTAAGCCAACACCAAGCACTTTTGAAGGTCTCTCCCTACAGGTTCTGAGCTCAGTCGTTAGCAGGAATATAGTTAATTTCTCTTTACAAACATTAATACCCACTGCCCCTTATGAGGCATGTGTGGTAAGCAGTACCCCCATTTTATGGACGGGAAAACTGCAGCAGACGATGTTAAGAAACTCATCCAAGGTCACAGTGGAATCAGGGTCAGAGCAGGGATTAAGACCCACGAGTTCCTGGCTCTCAGGGCTGTGCTGACACCTGTCAGTGTCTCAGTGTACCTTAATGAAGATCTGTGGTGTGCTTCTCTGCATCACAATGCCTCTAGTAACCACTTTGCTCATGCCTATTGGGGCCAAGTGAGGACTCTCAGACAGGCAGGAGAGTTCGGGGGTGTGCTCCCACCTCCAGGACCTACATAGTCTCTTGCCATAAAGGACTCCATCTGCTTTGTGTGATACTATCTTTAAAGCATGATCTGATGAGAGATGGAGCATCCCGAGAGACCCAAGTAGTCAGGAGCACAATACACCCCACACTGGCTGTCCACTCACAGCGCTGGTTACAATCGTTAACCTTTTAGCTCCCAGAGAATCTTTGTGATGTCATGAACACCGAGAGAGATCAGAGGGTTTCCTGGCTCTTAGATCACTGAAACCTGTTCAGAAAGGAGGCTGAGGGCCCCTCGGCCTGCTCTGCAGTTCTTCTTACTACAGACCACCTCTTTGTCTTCTAACCTGTCTCTCAGCTTCCTCCACCGCAGAGCGCTGGGGAGCTCTGTTGCACAGCTAGCTGGAGGTTCAGCTGAGCTGCTGATGTATCGAGAAGCCATGCACTCTCCTGGGTCCCCCACTCATCCCTCAAGGTTCTCTCACTGTTCCAGAAAGAAAAGGAGTACTTGTGGCACCTTAGAGACTAACCAATTTATTTGAGCATGAGCTTTCGTGAGCTACAGCTCACTTCATTGGATGCATACCGTGGAAACTCACTAACCAATTTATTTGAGCATGAGCTTTCGTGAGCTACAGCTCACTTCCTACCCCCATCACCTCTGGATCTGCTGCCAATGTTTGTCTGTCCCCATCATTCCTAGGAATAAAGTGTTTAAACCCTAAATGGTCTAGGACCCAGTTACGCGAGATTGCACCTCCTCTCCCTTGCATCCCATCTGGATCGTTACAGTCAGCTGGCTTGCTCTCCTGGTCAGGTGCTGGAGTTGCACTCTCTGGAAGCTGCTCCTGTTGGCAGTCCAGCAGAGTTGGAGTTCTGTCTGACTGGAGCCGGGGATGACGCATTTACGCTTTGAGCCCAACCACCATGGAGTAACGCTGTTGATGTATTTAACACCAGGTGCCCTGGGGCTGGGTGTAAAGAATCTGCCAGTAAGTAGGGGTGCAGGTGGTCGAAGGTTATGCTGTGCACTATGCTGGCCTGCTGCAGGAGCCAGGAGCACTGAGGGCTATTTCAGACTGCTGTGCAGGGAGCAGAGAGATCCTTTTCTATGGCCTAGTTTATCACACAGCTGGTGGCTGCAGCTTCAGGAGAAAATTGTGTACTTAATCCTCCTGTGATCCTTGCAATGTGGAGCATCAGTAGGTGGCTCTGGGGTTAGTGAGCGCTTTCCAATTCCTGAGTCCAGTTCACTTTACAGTACATTTACACAATCCTTTCTGATTGCAGGGGCGAAAGGCCCAGGGAAAGACACTGTATGCACGTACCCGGTCAATTTCAAGTTACAGTGTGTGGAAGACTTTGGGCATTCATGTCCAGTACTATGTATACAGAGTCCTTTTACAGCCATCACTATGTATGATGTTAGAGGCACGTCTGAGAACACAGATTTGATCCATTGTTGCACCAGTATTCAAAAAGGGTGAACGGGATGACCGGGGTAACTACAGGCTTATTAGCCTAGCATTAACCCTGGACAAAACCATAGGAAAGCTGATACACGATTCAATCACTAGAGAATTAAAAGGAGAGGAAGATCATTAATGCCAGGCAACATGGTTTTATGGAAAACAGATCTTCTCAAACAAATCTGATTTCACTCTTTGAAGGGGTTACCAGTTTGGCTGATAAAGGGAATTGTGTAGATATAACAGACTTTTGTGAGGTATTTGACTGAGTACCACATAGTGTTCTGATTAAAGAACGAGCACGATACAATAATAAAGCATACTTCAAATGGATTAGGAACTGACTGACAAATCTCAAAAAGCAGTTATCAATGGGGAATCCTCATCAAATAGGGGTGTTTCTAGTAGGGCTCTGTACGGATTGGTACAGGTTTCAAGACTATTCAACATTTTGTTGATAAATGGCATAGTCAATTGCTTGATCACACTTTGGTTCATTATAAAATATACTTAAGAGACCAAATAACCAGTGTCAGTCAGGTTTAGAGTTATAAGCCAATAATCACATAGTACAGGAAAAAGGTTTTCTTTGATACCAGGGTCCGGGAAGCCATCCTGTGCAGCAATGTTACATGCACCTTACATAGAAAGCGTGCTCCCAAAATTACACATTCCATCTGGTGTTATTTAGATCATGATTTTACAAGTTACACATCTCTTTCTACGTCGCTCAAATCCAACCCATCAGTTTGTCCCAGTACCCTAACTTGTTTTTCTGTTCCTTCCTTATCTTTGTTTGGGATATTACCTTCCAGGTACTGGCCATGAAGGTACTTTCCACGAGGGCATGGAACAAATGTATCTTGATTTTGACAAGTTTCCTTATGCCAAATGCTTACTTCAGCAAATGCAAGGAATTATGGGATACTTAGCATAGCGAACAGGGTTATGGTACAGGCCGGTTTAGGCTATATCACTGTTACAATATTTGTGCTTTATGTTAATGGTGCACAAGGCATACCAATACATTTATATGTTGCAGATAATATATATTAGTGTGTATACACACACACACACACACACACGCACGCACATGCTAGCCAGCATATATTAGCCAACAATTTTAATCAAATTTCTGGAAGTAAATATTAATCTATTGAAGATGAACACAAAGATTGATATAATGCGAAATGATGGAGGACAGGGCAGTCATACACAGCCATTTGGGTTGCTCGTTAAGCTGTGCCCATTCAAACAAAACGTGTTCATCCAGCCAAATGCAAAAATGACATGCCTGGGAACAAGGAACGCAGGCCAGACCCACAGAATGGTGGACTGCATCCTGGAAAGCAGTGATTATGAACAGGATTTAGGGATCATAGTGGACAGGCAACTGAAACATGAGCTTCTAGTGCAATGCTGTGGCAAAAAGGGCTAATGTTTTCTTTGGATGGATAAACGGGGAGTAGTAAGGAGTGGAGAGCATTTTCATGGCATTAGCAGGACTGATACTAGAATACTACATCCAGTTCTGGGGTCCACATTTTAAAAAGGATGTTGAGAAAATAGGAGAGGGCGCAGAAAAGAGCCACAAAAATGATTCAAAGGCTGAATGATTCAAAGCCTTTGTGCCCTAGAGTAAGGGATTTAAAAAGCTCAATCTGTTTAGTTTATGAGAAAGATTGAGAGGCACCTTGATTACAGTGAACAGGTATCTTCACAGGGAGAAAATATTGAGTACTAAAGGGCTCTCTAATCTAGCAGAGAAAGGCAAAACAAGAACCAGTGACTCGAAGCTGAAGCCAGACAATTTCAAACTGGAAATAAGCCACAAATATTTATCAGTAATAACAACAACAAAGTATATTTCTTATAGAGCTTCTTTTATCAGCAGATCTCAACGCGTTTCACAAAACCCCTTGAGGTGGAGAAACGTCATCCCCATTTTACAGATGGGAAACTGAGGCACTGAGAGGCTTGTCCCAGGCCACACAGGGAGACCATGGCAGAGCAGGGAATTGAAGCCGGGTCCCCCACATCCTTAGCCAGTGCCCTAACCACTGGGCTATCCTTCCTCCAGTGAGGGTAATTAACCATTGGAACAAAAGACCAAAGGAAGTAGTGGGTTATCCATCTCTTGATGTTCTCAAATCCAGACTGGCTGCCTTTCTGGAAGACGCTTTAGTCAAAAACAAGCTATTGGGTTCAACACAGGGGAACTGGGGTGCAATGTAATATGGCCTGTGATATCTAGATGATCCACTGGTCCCTTCTGATCCCTGCCCCAAGGAGCTTACTATCTGATTCCAGAAGTGATACAAGTGAGAGCAGTAAATGCCATGCTTAATGAAGGAAGGGGAGAACAGGACTGTGAGACCCCTAAAACAATCTGGGCCAAGTTAAGTGAAGTCACACAGGGATGAAATAGCCCTGCAGCTCCCTGTGCTGTCAATGCGAGATGCACAGGCAGTTTTGATTTTTTGCTGAGCACCTACAAGTTCCAGGGCTGCTTTGATCTGAGCCACACCCACCACAACATGGGTTCCTCTGTGTGTCTCTCTTCCTTGAAGTTCTCTCTTGGGAACAGCAGAAGTTTTACTTTCTCTCCCTTGGCCTGTCGGTTCGCAGCATGAGCTGGCCAACGAAGCAGGAGCGGAGTTACAGTAGTAGGGTGATGCGACAAAGCTGCAGGCCCCAATTACAAACAAGCAACTATTCTCCGCTAGCAAGTGCCAGGTAAATCGCTCTGGGCAGACTCCCAAGTGACAAAGTGGTATACTGCCTGCCTCCTCCAGCATCCCCATGTAGCCTCCCTTCGTCTCAGGCAAGATGTGGATAAATTGGAGAAAGTCCAGAGAAGAGCAACAAAAATGATTCAAGGACTAGAAAACACGACCTATGAGGGAAGATTGAAAAAATTGGGTTTGTTTAGTCTGGAAAAGAGAAGACTGAGAGGGGACATAACAGTTTTCAAGTACATAAAAGTTTGTTACAAGGAGGAGGGAGGAAAATTGTTCTCCTTAACCTCTGAGGATAGGACAAGAAGCAATGGGCTTAAATTGCAGCAAGGGCAGTTTAGGTTGGACATTAGGAAAAATTTCCTAACTGTCAGAGTGATTAAGCACTGGAATAAATTACCTAGGGAGGTTGTGTAATCTCCATCATGAGGGATTTTTAAGAGCAGGTTGGACAAACACCAGTCAGGGATGGGCTAGATAATACTTAGTCCTGCCTTGAGTGCAAGGGACTGGACTAGATGACCTCTCGAGGTCCCTTCCAGTTCTATGATAAGTCTGAAGAAAGCAGCAGCGGCAGAGGGCAACAAGATCCCACCACGAGATGGCCTCTTTCCACACACATAATGCATCTCAGGACTCAATCTCCCTCCAATAACTGGAGAGGACATCCAGGTTAGGAGCTGCTGACCAACGCTGGCTTCCTGACTTACTTTCAAACTTATTCACAGCACCAAGAGGAGAAAACTTCCTCAGCCATTTGACTCTCAGGACTTTATGTGGTGACAATTGGCTTGCAGCTGTTCGGTCTCCTATGGGGACTCACCAGCTGGCAGAGTTCCTACCAGGAACTCACAGTCACCTTCTGAAGTGGCAGGGCAGGAAGGAAGAGAGGTCACCTGACTCTGTTATATTCAACAGGAGAGCTCACCCCTGCCCCTTCTGAAGTTAACACAGGGGAGTCTGGTCCTGGCAGGAAATCAGGAATTTGCACAAGTTCTCAAAGATACAGAGATTCAGGCAGGAACATTAATGAGTGTGGAATTTCTCCCGGTGACCACCACAAATACTTCAGGTTTGGCAACACACTGAACTTTGCTCACCAGTCACAGCATGGCCGGGAGCCAGAGTGGAAGTTTCCTCACACCCTCCCCCAAAGCTCTCAACTGCAATCTAGAAGGATCACCTAGCCCTCCAGACAGGTGAGACTCCGGCTAACAATTTGGAGACAGGGAAAACCCAAGAGCTCATGGGAATTTTAGTCAGATCTCATCTTTCATCAAAAAGCGAGCCAAATTCAGCCTCATTTTACAGGGACAGGAGGGAGAGAAGAGGAGAATCTCCAGAGAACTAGGAACTGGCTGTTTTTCCATGTTCACAATCACGAAGAAACCCTTGCTGGAGAGGTCAGGGAGGGGCTTTTACAGGTTCCTAGGGAGAGGGGTTGAACTTCCACTCAGCACAGGCAGCACAGTGCAAACTGAGACCTTTCCCTTGTGAAAAAGGCTGCTAACCCTTAAGTGTTAAAGGATTCTTTAAGTGTCTGGGTCACTAGAACTCCTAAACATACTGATCTCAAGAGAAAATTAAACAGTGCAGCACTGACCGTGCTCTGGAGCTCACTCAGGACCAGTAAGACTGACTGCCATGTGAGAGGCCAACTCTTGAAAGCAGATAGTACCTGCATCTATGTGGGTTCATCGCTGTGGTATCACTGAGCACCTTACAAACAGCAATGCAGCCTCAACTCCCCCAGATGGCAGGTCAATTTCATTCTCCCCACTTGACAAATAGGGTAACTAAGTTGCAAAGCGGGGAGATGACTTGTCCATCAGCAGGCTAGTGACAGAGCTCAGATTAGCACTTACAAATTCCTGTACTAGCAGCAGGCCCTTTCACAGATATAAGATTCTACACATCTGAGAGCTGGTGTGTTGCTAACCTATGCTTCCTAGAGGACTAGGACACTGTTTACATAGCGAGTCCTGGCTTCAGAGGAAGCAGGAATTAAGGTGTTATCCCAATAGAGACAGACATACCCTTTGGCTAGAAGAGCCAAGAGCTCTTCGTAACATGGACATTTACCAACGCCCACTATCTGAGTGGGTGCTTCTTCCTTCTCCACCTGTCCAGCTCATTCTGAGACCATCACTTTGAGTTTTTGACCATTAAAAAAGACTAATCAGAGTTTTCAAAGAAAAACAAGGTTGATAAGTTTCAAATGCAGTTCTGGTTAATCTAGCCCCTTTTCTACCAAGAGAGACAAGGTGGGTGATGTAATTTCTTTTATTGGACCAACTGCTGGTGGTGAGACAGACAAACTTTCGAGCCACACGGAGCTCTTCTTCAGGGCTGGGAAAGGGACTCCCAGTGTCACAGCAAAATGCAAAGTGGAACAGAGTGTTTAGCATAAATAGTTAGCATATATCTTATGTTCTTATGGCCATTCAAGGTGGTCATAGGACAAAAAGAGAGGGTTAGTAGATTACAGATTGTTGTAATAAGTCATAAATCTGGTGTCTGTTCAGTCCATGATTGTCAGTGTCTAGCAAAGTAATAAATTTAAGCTCCCAGCAGCTACAACTACACTGCCATACACTTTATACCAAGGCACTCAAACCTTGCCCAGCCATGACCTGAAATTGGCAACTTGCCAGGAATGCACACATTTCCATAAAATGACAAACTGCACAGACCCTCCAGGGGCTGTATGAAATGCTCCATGCAGCTGCCAGGCTGCTCAGACTGTGTGCTGGGACCTAGATCTACCCCAAGGCTCTACACCTGTATTAAATAAGTACAGCTGCAGACTGATTGTTAAGACACTCCACAGCTACGTTTAATGCACAGACCTAACTCTAGCTACCACTGCATTTGATTTAAGTGCAGAGCAGTGAGATATAGACCTGTTAGCCTGGATGAGCTATCTCCCTACAAGTGTGGGATACAGTCACCTAAAGGTGTGTGAATCAAGTGGGACTACACTGTGTTTTAGCCAGCAAGAAAAATCTGAAACAGAGTTTTATTCAAAACTAATCAGTCCTCCTGGCCTGGCCCTTGCACCAAAAACAACTTCTAGCTTTGCAATCACAAAAGTTCAGAAAGAAATCTGTCTGCAGGAGTAGTGACATGACTAATATTTTCTATTTGTGTTAGCGTTCCTGAGTGAGACCCAAGTGTCACAGCTTCCTACAAGGCAGCGTTTGCTCTACTCAGCCTCTAGAGAAAGATGTCTCCCCAGTGCTGGTTGGAAATGCTGATTACCCAACTCTGGGGAAATAAATAACGGGAGTTATCTGAAAAGCCCTGGACAGCGTTGATTACATGTGAACCCTGAATATTCTGATAACCCTTGGGAGTGACACTGGAATAAGGACTTGTCACTTAGTGCACTGAAGAGAAGGCCATCAAATGTAAGTGTGTCCCACCCTTTGCCTTCAATACAACAAACAGTTTGGTCAGTAAAGGTACCTCACAAGACGTAGAGAGTCTTTGCGGATATTCACCAAACTTCTCAGTGTCTTCACAGGCTCGTGTGGGGCTGGTGTGACATAGGGAAACTAGAATGAGAGGCAAGAAGTTGCTTTGTTAACATACCATCTTGGGAATTAACACTTTAAGCAAGATGCAACCTAATACAAGAAACATCCACACTGCCCGAGATCATGCTCATGTCAACACTGGGCTGCAACCAACCACAGCTGGCACTAAACAGCAATCCCACTGGCAGGCTCAGTAGAGAGACTCAAGCTGAATAGGCTAGAGAGACTAATCAGTCCTCTCCAGCTCAGCAGCAGTCCCCACAGCAGAGTGTACACACACTGGCAGGACACAGTGCAGAGCCTGTCCTGAAGCTGCCCACGCTGTCCTTATGCAGCACTTTTCACCACAACCAGACATCTCTCTCAAATACCTCGCAGCTCATGCACATCTACTGTTAAATTGTCTGCCACAGGCAGGAGGCGGCACCTCTTCATGCTTGTGCTTTCTACTCCCCTCCTGGAAAGCCTGGTGTTTGTTTAGTCTAAAATAAATCTCCACCCTTGGTTTGAGAAGAAGGAATATAACGCTTTCCTAAGTGCTACAGCCTAGGCTTGGCCATCTTAGCTCTACTCCTGCTCAAAACAGCGAAGTCTGAGGAAAAGACGCACAGGGAAATCCAGGACCTAGACTACTGTCCTTGTTCGAGAGAGACCATTTTACTTTCTCTCCCAGTCAGAACCAATAGCCTCAGAGGTGCACACAAAGGGGAAAAGAAAAAGGTCTTGGACAGGGTCTTTCCCAGCAGGGAGTTGGCTGAAAGCCTGCACTGAATTTATCCCCAGGTCTAAAACCTCCCTGCAGGAGAATCCAGGAGGTCATAGCAGTGCAATAGGTTTACAAGTGACTGCAAGGTAACTATACGGGAATCAGAGTCTCAGACCCAGTGCTGACATCAGGTCAGAACTACTCAGCTCAGCAGTCTGCATTGAAGGGTAAAAAAAACCAATGGCAATTAGGCTATTGATATCAAGCCTGTTCGTAAGGCTTGGAAGCTTGTATAAAATGCAAATTTGAGAGTCAGGAGCGGTCACCCATGACAAACTGAATCATGCAGTACTGTTACTTCCTGTTCATACCAAAGCAATCACGAGATGGAAAAAATCTCTCTCCAGACAGAGCATTCTGCAATTCCGTATTGCTGTCCATGCCAGGATCTCAGAGCTCTTTACAGTCTTGTCAGACACCTGAGAGGTAGGCATGATGCCCATATTGCAAATTGGACAACAGAAGCAGAGAGAGGCAATGTGATTTGCCCAAAATCTGTGCTGCAGTGGGGCTGGATCGTGGCAGGATGTTCTCAAAATGGCATCCTCCATGTGGATGGGGGCATTATACCAGATGCCCACTCACAAATATACCACTGCCCAAGATCACACAGCAACTCACTGGCAGAGCCAGAAATGGAACATAGGGATATCCCAATCCCCTAGTACTGTGCGCCAGCTCCAAGACAATGCTCAGTCTCCTCCTGGGTAAGTATCGAAGCTGGGTTTCCTACTGACAGACACATACAGATGTGAAATTAACAGCACATGTGAACTTGCCTGAACGGGTCTGTTCCCCAGGAAGTTTAAATCCATGTTCTCCCCGAAGAGGTAACCCTCGGGATGTGGGGTATCAAACTTCTCACCTCCCATGAAAAAGTGACTTGCAAAGTAGTTTCCTGGAAAGAGAAAAAATTAACAAATTCATGTGAGATTCATTCCTGGAGCATGGCAGAAATGTGCAGTTTTTAGTTGGGGGGAAGGCGGCTGAGCGGGGGAGCATAAGACACAAACAAAAGACTTTTTTTTCAGGCAACAGCCATAAATCACAGCACCGCATTAAACAGCTCCTGGCAACACTGAATCATGCAGTCAGCGCCAACAGCACTGGGCAAGAAGCAGCAACCAGAACCCTACAGAAGACAAGTCACTGGACATTTTTCATAAAAATATGCTCTACTTCAAATGGGACTTCTATCAGGGAAATTCTCTGGCCTCTCTCATACAGGCAGGTAGATGTGAGGATCACAGTGGGGCCTCATGGCCTTGGAATCAATGTATTACAGGGTTGTTAACCCGATCGTAAATTTCTCCCCCAAGGAAGAAAGGAGGCAGATTCTTCACAACACTGCTGAATTCTGGGAATTATCCCACTTTCCATCCTCATTTTCAAGGTCCGCTATCTGCCTAGCCAATGAGGAACGGACACGTTTCCTTTCAGATCCCATGAATGTAGTTCCTCATACAGCCAGAGGAGTGACTGTGAAGCAATGCTTGGTTCTTCTCCCTTCCCCATGCCCCTAGGGTGAAAACACATTACAGATAGGGTGCTAGAGGAAACCCACACAGATGCTAGTCTTGATTAAACACAGACAGCTATAACTGTAAAAAACACAGACATCTGTAAGAGATAAACCCCAAGACTGAACACAACCTTTGCTCTGCGAGAGCCTCGCTACACGTTCATCTAATTCCATTTCAAGGGGATGCACTGAGGCGGCAAACGGTGTGAGACAAACTGGGTGCAAGGTCACTGGAACGCCTTCCTCCAGCAGTCACTGAATTACTCACAAATGCCACACACAATCTAGTCACTTGCAGAAAAGAGCTAGCCGCTTTGGGCAACTGCTGCTCTCAAATGCAGCCGTCACATGTTCACAGTGCAGAGAAGTGAGAGGTGGCACAGACCTATTAAGCCCCATCCGAGCTATCTTCCTGCAGTTTTGAAATGGGGCTTTTCCATGCCCACAATGAGAAAGGAAATGGGCCGAATATAGCTTCACTATCTTGGCTCGGTGCAATATACAGGAATTTTGGGCCCCTCAAAAGAGCACTACCTAGAGTGACTGCATCTGGAAAGTTATGGAGAGGACTGAGAAGAACCCATCTGGCTAGCAGCACTGGTGAGTTGCTCTCTAAAAACAAGAGGGGTTTCATGAAAGGTTTCTCCTTTTTCAATTATATTTGTTCCTTTGGCTCCAAGAAAGGCTTTTTTTTTTAACCCTGCACAGCTGGTACCACTTTAACGATGAGCTCCACACTGCTGAGCTCAGCTAACAAGCTCACAGGCCTCCAGATGTTTGTTTTAAAAACAAGCCTGCTCCCTGGATACACCAATCACAAGCTTCGCCTGGGTCCAGAATCTAGAGGGTACCAAGTCCACTGCAGCAGCATGGCAGTATTGAGGTATCCCAACCCACAGACTCCCCCAGGCAACTAGGAGCAAAAGGAAAAGCTATTCCCGTTACAAATCCAAGCCAGATTTTCTGCTCAATATAGCCACGGATGCATTGTGATATTTATGCTTATGTTGTGGTTTGTGAAAGCAGGATTTAGGAATCAATTTTATATTTTATGTAGGTCATGCAGGAGGATGTTTTGAGGCATTTGATCTGATTAACTCCAAGGAAAAGTCCTCTGCAAGAAATCTCAGAATTGCAGTGGCTGATTATCCTGGCTCAGTGTCAGATGGCTTGCTCTTGACTCTGGTTTGATATTCTATGAATGGGACGCGTTAACGGGATTATAGCTCTTCTCAATGAACCTGGATTTATGTGCAGTTCACATTAACATTACTGTACACAAATTCCCATATATTCAAAGGAGGTTGTATCCTTTAATAGCCTCATCAGAGCATCCATGGTACTTTTTCTCCCACAGGAACTCAAGGTGCTTTATAAACCATGGACCAACCCTGCATAGACCTACTCATGTGAGTAAGGTTTCCAGGAGCAGGCATTATCCCCACATGGATCACTTTGCCCACCACTGAAATGCAGCCCCAGCAGCTGTTTAAAAGAGCACAGCAATGCTGCGCTACGTTACGTTACAGTTCAGGATGAGAAGTGAAGCAGACTATCATAGCCAACTGGAACTGCAGGGGGGATTTTAGGAAGATGGAACAGAACTGGCCAACTGTAATCTGGCCAGGACATTGCAGCTAGTATTTTCACATTTCTGAGAAGTGGTATTAGTATCTTTAATGTCCACAAATGATTAGGATCTCGGTTTTCGTTCTCATCCAGAAAATGGCTCACCTAGCAACACAGCCACCCTCTAATTGCAAGCTAGAGCATCTGTTTGGTACTCAGTCAAGAATCTCTCCTCCACTATATTACATCCTGGAGCACCCAGGATTTTACCTAGGGCAGTGGTTCTCAACCGGTGGTTCACAGACCCCTGAGGGTCTGCAGACTGTCTAAGGGGTCCGTGAAAGGTTGTTGTTACCACAGAACAGTGGTTTTCAACCTGTGGTCATTGGGCCCCTGGAGGTCTGCAGACTATGTCTAAGATTTCCAAAGAGGTTCGCACCTCCATTCAGCATTTTTTAGGGGTCTGCAAACCAAAAAAGGCCGAGAACCACTGCCCTAAAGGCCTCTCATTCACAAGTATAGCCCAGGCCTGATCTCACGTAGCTTGCAAGATATCTGACAACATCACAGCCCTACCTCAGCTGGGTGTTGGAAGGATAATGAATGTGTGAGGCACTCAGTGCTCTGGAAAAGTCTATAAATAAACCTTGCCATACTGATGGTAGGCTGTATATGCCACCCAAAGCTGGGGAGGACTGCCAGGTCAAAATGTGAATTCTTGCTCTGCGGATGGCCCTTCTGCCTTAAAGTGCTAAGGGTCTGCCTTGAGCAAGAGGTGCATGGTACAGAGAACAGCCATTATGTGACCCCAAACACTATTTCCTCCTCTCTTCCCCTACGGCAACTGGTAGATGTAAGGGAGAGTGCACATGCACGTAAAGTGCTCATTGAAAGGCAGACATTCCAAGCAAGAAACACAGCACTGTGCAAGTCCTAGAGCGCATAGGGCAAGGGGTTTATAGGAGCTAAGAGGAAAAAAGCCAGAACAGCATCAGAAGCCCTTGGGGGTACTGGTAAAGACTTGGGGAAATGTACTAAATTAGTGCTAGATGGTTACCTAACAGGTCAAAGATGGCAGTGACCTGTGGTGACAGATTCATAATACAGTGTGCAATAGTTAGCAAAATATAAGCAGGTGGACACTTTTCACAAAGCGATCCCTCTATGTCTGACCTATCAGGCCTCATCTGCAAAGGAAACCAGCTCAACACTTTCAAAAGATGAGCCTGGGAGCTTAAATTCATAACTTTGCTAGACACTGTGACACTGCACCCCATAATGCTTTATAGAAATATGCTTATGAGTGTAAATATGACATAACCGGAATATGCTTTATGCTAGATTTGCCATGTAACATATCTCTGCAAAGGTTATAATCTACGGATATATTCATCCTATTTGTATGTATGTATCATTTTTGTATTCGAAGTTACGAATATTGGCTATGTACCTGTTTGATTTTAAGTAGCCTCAGTGAAGCATTTGGTCAGCTTCTTGAGAAAAGACTGTTCTCAGTAAGTGCCCAATCAAGAAACATGTAAGCTGACAATGAACTTTGAGAGACACCAATCCCCATCTGAGCTTTCCTGGGAATGTGGCATCGGCCTGTAAAGAACTGAGTCATGCACAGACATGTGACTTGCCCATGTGACTCCAAAACTCCATCTGGTAGCTGGATTCTGCACAGGAGAGGAGAAGGAATTTTCACCCACAAGAAATGGAGGGGTTTCCCCAGGGGCTAAATAAGCCCCTGGGGAAACCCCTCCATTTGGTCTTTAGCTGGCTCAAGAGATAGCCTCTCCACCCCAAAGAATGCCTGAAAGAAACTGAAACAAAGGACAGTAACTACAGGGACGTGAGTGACTACTGGACCCAGACTAGAAGGAGGCTAGTCTGTCAAAGAAGCTTATTGGAACATTTCTGAGGGTGAGATTTACCTGCATTTAGTTTCCTAATGTATCAGGCTTAGACTTGCGTGTTTTATTTTATTTTGTTTGGTAATTTACTTTGTTCTGTCTATTATTACTTGGAACCACTTAAATCCTACTTTCTGTGTTTAATAAAATCACTTTTTACTTATTAACCCAGAGTATGTATTAGTACCTGGGCGGGCAAACAGTTGTGCATCTCTATCAGTGTTATAGAGGGCGAACAATTTATGAGTGTACCCTGTATAAGCTTTATACAGGGTAAAACGGACTTATTTGGGGTTTGGACCCCATTGGGAGCTGGGTATCTGAGTGCTGGGAGACGAGCACTTCTTAAGCGGTTTTCAGTTAAGCCTGCAGCTTGTGGGGGACATGGCTGAGACTTGGATCTGTTTGCAGCAGGCAAGCGTGTCTGACTCAAACAAGGCCAGGTACTGAAGTCCCAAGCTGGCAGGATAAATTGGCTCAGAGGGAGTCTAGGCACATCAGGTGGCAGTCCCAAAGGGGTTTCTGTGATCCAACCCATCACACTAACAATCACGGTTTTAATAAAAACACAGGATTCATGGCTTATTACAACCACCTGTAAGCCACTAAACCGCATTTTTGTCCTATGACTACAGGGGTGTCAACGGGCCACTTCACCTTTATTGGTCCCTTAGAATGTGTGCTAAATACATATGCTAATCTATCTGTTCCAACTTGTATTTAGCTGTGACACACTTAGCCCTGGTCTACACTTCAGAATTACTTTGGTAGAACTGTCAATGAAGCGCTCCTTGCTGCTGTCCAGGTCTCCAGTATAAGGCTTCATGAGCCACAGGGGTAATGGGCAATGTTCCCTCTAATTTTTTACATCCATGTGCAGAATGAATTTTGTTATGTGCACCAATATGGAGGTGATGTGTGGCGGGGGGGGAGGCGAGGGATTCAGAGTGTGTGAGGGGCTCAGATATGGGGCAGAGAGTTGGGATGGGGGGGGGAGAGGGCTCTGAGATGGGGCCAGGGATGTGGGGTTCATGGTATTGAAGGGGGCTCAGGGTTGGGTGTGGGGGGTGATGGCTCTGGTTGGGGCCAGAGATCAGGGGTTCAGGGTGTGGGAGGGGGCTCAGGGCTGGGAGAGAGTGCTTGAGTGTGGGGAGGGTGCGGGCTCTGGGGTGGGGCCGGGGATGAGGGGTTTGGGGTGCAGGCTGCCCTGGGGCTGCGTCGGGGAGAGAGGACTCTGCCCAGCCTTCTCGCGCCACAAGAGCTCCGGGGACGGGGGAGAGGTGCCTTTCCCTGGCAGCTCCTCTCTCCTCTCCAGTCCAGGCCCCTGTGACTGCGCTGCGCAGCCCTTGATAGCCTGCTGCGTGGCTTAGGGGGAACTTAGGCACGGGGTAGGTTGGGTCTCCAAAGATCACGATTGGCATTTCAACATCCCCCATTGGAATCTTCCGGTCTGGAAAGAAAGTCCCTGCATGCAGCTTTCTATACAGGCCAGTGTTCCTGAAGATGCATGGGCCATGCACCCTCCCTGACCACCCCATGTTGATGTCAGTGAAAGGACCCTGGTGATCCTCCAGAGCCTGCAATACCATAGAAAAGTAGCCCTTTCTGTTGATGCACTCTGTCGCAAGGTGGTGTGGGGCCAAAATTGGGACATGCCTTCCATCTATCACCCCACCGCAATTAGGGAATCCCATTGCAGCAAAGCCATGCACTGTTTCCTGCACATTGCTCAGAGTCACAGTCCTTCGCAGCAGGAAGCAATTAATGGCCCTGCACAGTTGCATCACCGCAACCCCCATGGCGGACTTCCCGACTCCAGACTGATATGTGAGTGACCGGTAGCAGTCTAGAGTTGCCAGCTTCCACACAGCGATCGCCATGTGCTTTTCCCCTGTGAAGGAAGCTCTCAAACTGGTGTCCTTAGGCTGCAGGGCATGGATGAGCTCCACACAGAGTTCAAGGAAGGTGGCTTTCCGCATCCAAAAGTTCTGCAGCCACTGCTCCTCATCCCATACCTGCATCACAGTCCGATCCCACCACTTAGTGCTTGTTTCCCGAGTCCAATAGTGACGGTCCACCGTGTGCAGCTGCTCCCGTGAATGCCAACATCAGTCTTGAACTGTTTCTTTCCATGGCACACAGCAGGGCAGGCAGCACAGATTCTTGCTCAGATTCACAGCTCATGAAATACTGCAGGATCTGCAGCGCTGTGTTCTTAACACTCAGCACAAGACTGGAGAGCAGTGCAGGATCCCATGCTTTCAGGTAGAGACGGCGGGTGCACAGTTCACAGGGACAGTTGAAAAATGGCGCAAAACGAAGTCAGAAGCCCATGGAATGACGAGACACAGAAAACTGCAGCATGGGGCAGTGAGCCTTCCCCCATGATGCACCGTGATCCATTCCCAGAACTCCTAGTGGCAGAAGGTGGTGAGTTGCACAGTGGGGTAGCTACCCATGGTGCACCGCTCTCTCTGTCGGTGTGAAAGCACAAACTGGGGACGTGCTCCACTGACACAAGAAGTGTCGTGTGAACGTGCACAAGCGATGTAATTACAGCAGTTTATGATCATCAACGTAACTCACGTCAACTTAACTCTGTAGCACAGACATGGTCTAAATTTAAACCTCTACTACCAATGACAAGCTGCTCAACCACAGTCACAGCTGACTTTTGAAGCTTGCCCAAAATAAAGAGAACACAAAACTCTTTATAAAAAGTCCTTACCCTGTTTAACTAGCACCTCAGATTCATAGAACAGGGAGAACTGGGAGGGGGGGAAATCCAACTGAGTTTTCCCTGCTCATGCTTTGTTTGCTTCCTTGCATTTTCCTCTAGACACAAATTAAGGGCTTGCTAGACTTGCAAGTTAGAGAGCATTAAAGCAGCCCCGGGCGCCCTAATCCATGAGTGTCCACACTGGCAAGGCACGTAGTGCATCCGGACTCCGCAGCTGGAGCGTTCCTGATAATCCACCTCCACGAGAAGCATAACGCTTGCTGCGCCCCAGCTGGAGTGCCGTGGCGCCAGTGTGGATGCCCTGGTCTATTAACGTGCTCTGATCGGCCTCCAGAAGTGTCCCACGCTGCCTGTTCTAGCCACTCTGGTCATCACTTTGAACTCTACTGCCCTGCCCTCAGACCCACCCTTTAAATTCTCTGGGAATTTTGAAATTCCCCTTCCTATTTGCTCAGCAAGGCATGGACTGCTCTCAGTGCATCTTTCCAGGTGACCATGCCTCCACACAGCAGGCGATCCCCAGTATGGAGCAATGGCAAGGTGCTGGACCTCATCAGTGTTTGGGGGGAGGAAGCTGTCCAGTCCCAGCTGCACTCCAGCCGTAGGAATTACGATACCTTCGGGCAGATATCAAGGGACATGATGAAAAGGGGCCATGACCGGGATGCACTGCAGTGCAGGGTTAAAGTGAAGGAGCTGCGGAATGCGTACCACAAAGGACGTGAGGCAAACCGGCCCTCTGGTGCTGCCCCCATGACCTGCCATTTCTACAAAGAGCTGGAAGCAATACTTTGGGGCAACCCCACCTCCACTCTGAAGACCACCATGGACACTTCAGAGCTCAAGACAGGAGACAGGAGGAGGAAAGCGGGAGCGAGGGTGCTGAGGAGCTGGGGGACGGGACAGCCCAGCATCCCTAGATGCATGCAACCAGGAGCTGTTTTCAAGCCAGGAGGAAGGTAACCAGTCACAGTGGACAGTGCTTGGGGAAGAACAAACAGCAGAGGAGGTGCCCAGTAAGTGGCTTTTATTTTGGGAAGGTAGTTGTTCGGTGTGGGCTCTTGGGGCGAGGAGGGTTAGGGCTGCATGCATGCCTAGATGCGAAATAGGGCATTGATGTGCTCTCTCACATTGTGGTAATCGGCCTCAATGATCTCTTCAAAGGTCCCATGCAGAAGCTGGGCAATCGGCTTACACAGGGTCCTTGGCAGAGCTACTGTGCTCCTTGTCCCAGTAAGGCTAACATGTCCAAGCCACTGTGCCGTGATGGGCGGGGGGACCATTGCTGCACACAGGCAAGCCGCATATGGGCCAGGGTGGAAGTAGAATTGTAGTAGAAGATCCTCCCTTGCTTCCCAGGTCACCCTCAGTAGTGAGATCTCTTCCAGGACGAACTCATCCTGTGGAAAATGTGGGGACAGTGTTCAGTATAGGGGCCCCCCTGCAGCTGTTGGCTCTCCCCAAAGCACAGAACCCCAGAGGACAGTACGGCCGTGAAACAATCAATCCCCCTTGCCCCTGTGCTTACTCACCACTTTGGGGCTCCTTGTGGGTTATGTGCACTCACTTTGGGATGGGCAATTTCTGCTATTGTGTACACTGTACTTGTCTTTAAATACAGCAGAATCATTGCTCTGTCTGGTGTGAACAATGCTGCCTCTGTTAAGTGTTGCATTTTAGCTTTACAGATGCAACCTTGAGATCCCAGCCATCCTTGTAATTAACAGCCAAAAGACTCCAAAGAATCAGGAAGCATCCGTGAAGAAGCAAAGAGGACATGCTGCATGAAGTATCATGGAGCGCCAAGCAGACTCAATACAGGCACTCGCAGCAATGCAGTCGGAGCACATCCGTGCACATCCCCCATCCCAAAACTCTTTCCTTTGTGCCCCTATGTCACCTCCAATGCACTTTCCCCAATATCCGGGTTCTTATCGCCACCAACTGCCTCCAACACGTGTAGCTTCACCACCCAGCCCTGCAAACTACGACCCTTACCCACTGCACTCAACCCCCATCACAATGCGTTTTAGCTAGCCTGAAGTGCAGCACCCATTGCACAGCACTCCAGACAGGAAGGCAGAGTATAACAGGACATACGCAAATCTCTGATTGTCCCATTCCCCACCCCATCCCCTTCCCTCATCCCACACAGCATAGATGTGTCATGCCCTTTCTATTTCCCAAACAGTTGTATTTCTTTTCAATAAATGAATTTTTTGGCTTTGAAAACATTCTTTATTATTGCATTAAGTAAAAGATACCGTAGCCCAGGAAAGCAACAGGCACTGCAAGTCAGCACATCATATGTAGCAAACATGGATTCCTACTAACATTGGAACCACTGCACTTCACTCCCGTGCAGGGCACCAAACATTATTGGTGGTTTTCAGCATCAAATTGTTCCCTCGAGGCCTTACAGCTCTGCGCTGGGCCCCTATAATCCCTAATCCTTACAGCCCTGTGCTGGGCCCTTCTAATAGCCCTGCTCTCTGGCTATTCAGTCTCCAGGTGTTGAACCTCCAAGGTCCATGCCTGAGTGAAGCTTTCACCCTTCCCTTCACAAATGTTATGGAGGGTACAGCACCCGGATATAACCGTGAGGATGTTGTCATCGGCCAGGTCCAGCTTCCCATACAGACCATGCCAGCGGCCCTTTAAACAGCCAAAAGCACACTCCACAGTCATTCTGCACTGACTCAGACTGTTGTTAAACCACTCCTTGCTGCTGTCAAGGCTCTTTGTGTAGAGTTTCATGAGCCAGGGCATTAAAGGGTAAGCGGGGTCTCCAAGGATCACAATGGGCATTTTGACTTCCCTCATATGATCTTCTGGTATGGGAAGAAAGTCCCAGCTTGCAGCTTCCTGAACAGGCCTGTGTTCCGAAATATGCGTGCGTCATGCACCTTTCCGGACCAGCCTGCGTTAATGTCAATAAACGCCCACGGTGATCCACAAGCGCCTGGAGAACCATAGAGAAATCCCCCTTCCGATTTATGTACTCGGAGGCTAAGTGGGCTGGTGCCAGAATTGGAATATGAGTCCCATCTATCGCCCCTCCACAGTTAGGGAAACCCATTTGTGCAAAGCCATCCACAATGTCATGCACGTTACCCAGAGTCACGGTTCTTCTGAGCAGGATGCGATTAATGGCCCAGCAAACTTGCACTAACATGATTCTAACATGATTCCAACGGTCAACTTTCCCACTCGAAACTGGTTAGCGACCGATTGGTAACTGTCTGGAGTTGCTAGCTTCCAGACTGCAATAGCCACCAGCTTATCCACTGGCAGGGCAGCTCTCAATCTTGTGTCCTTGTGCCACAGGGTGGGGCCGAGCTCAGCACACAGTCCCATAAAAGTGGCTTTTCTCATCCGAAAGTTCTGCAGCCACTGCTTGTCACCCAAGACTCGCGTGACAACGTGATCCCACCACTCAGTGCTTGTTTCCTGAGCCCAAAAGCAGCGTTCCACTGTGGTGAGCATGTCTGTGAATGCCATAAGCAATCTCATGTCATATGCATTATGCGAGTCGACATCATCGTTGGACACCTCACTGTCAGTTTGTAGCTTAAGGAGTAACTCGACTGCCATTCGGGACATGCTGGCGAGACCCATCAGCATATTCCTCACAAGTTCAGGATCCATTCCCGAAGACCGAAAGGGAAGACAGAGCGCGCAGTACAAAAAACGTTGAAAGATGGTGCCAAATGTGGACGGAAGCACAGGGATTGTTGGGTGGCGAAGTGATGCATCACAGGGCATTGAACAGGATGCCCCGCACCCCCACCCCCTACCCATTCTGGTGCTGTGGCTTGTGGGAAGAGGTGCTCTGTGGGTGCTCTCAATGCCGCTGCAAATGTGGCCACGCCAGTGCGCTTGCAGCTGAAAGCGTGAACACACTGCAGCGCTTTCCCTGCTGCGGTCTCCAAGGGCTGGTTTAACTCACAGCGCTGTAGATCCGCAAGTATAGCCATGCCCTAAATTAGTCAGTTTCACTTTCTGGCTTCCAAATATTTAGCACAAAGTGATGGGCTTCTAATATTGTCCTGGAAGGTTTACACTACATTTAAAGAAACTTCGCTATTCATTGAACTTTGCTGTGTGCCCACCCATTTCCCCCCTACTCTTTTTTTTTTTTTTTAAAGTAAAATTCAGATTTTGGGCTTGATTTTTATTTAAAAGTATATTTAAAACTTTTTTTTTTTAAGATCCAAACCCAAATGCCTTACCTAGTGCTACTGCAACTTTAGTATGCTTGACTTCAACGTTAGAGTCAGGAAATTCCAAACATTCAGGGTGGGGAACTCAGATCTGCTATGCATCCTATGTGTGTTACGACGTAAACATTAAGGTTTCACCCTTTAACAAGAGGAATATAAAATGCTCTTGTTTATTTTGGAGATGTATAAAATTCACCCTTCCACATGCTCATAATAGAATTTTTTAAAAAAAAGTAAATCTACCTCTTTTCACAGACAGAGTAAATATAGTAAAAAGAAAAGGAGTACTTGTGGCACCTTAGAGACTAACCAATTTATTTTAATCTCTAAGGTGCCACAAGTACTCCTTTTCTTTTTGCGAACACAGACTAACACGGCTGCTACTCTGAAACCAGTAAAAATAGTGTATACTTATTTTGTGACTGAGTTAAAGGTGACCTGCAAAGAAAAAAAATCACATCTTTTTCTTTTTGCTTCTTCAGAATGTATAATGGTAGCATGAAAGTTGGGTGGGTAGTTGTTTTAGTTGTTTTCTGGTTACTTTTTACATTAAAAATTCAGGTCTTGTTTACCCACAGAATATTCTACAGAGCATAAGAGAACTGATAGGGTTACCACAAAAATCAGAGTACACAGAAGTGAAATCTGACAGACATGGGAAGCTATTTTTATTCATGCTAATTAAAACTTTGTTTCTTTTTGTTAACAGCTATTTAACTCAATTGCCCAACACACTTAGGAGAAAAGAAGTCTTTGTTAAATAGTTAACCTTTCCCCCCGCCACCACCCTATACTCACACACTCCTTCAATGAAGAACTGAGAAGGAATAAATTCTATATGCACAGTCCTACTGAAGTCAATGTCTGCCAAATTGTAAGTGTTAGAGACCTCTGCTTATAAAAACAAAACACCTACTAGCAATAGCAAAAGGCTGCGACACTCCTTGTATACGGTATTTGCTTCAGTAGAGGAATGTTTATTAAAAAAAGCAGGAGCTAGAACTTAACTTTCATTCTAGCGTCTTCTGAATTACTAGCATCTCTAGCTCTTTGCTGCTGGCCAAGTCTTACTTAACAATTGCCAGCTGCGCTAAGGGATTATGCTCAACCCTTTGGCCCAGTGGCTGGAAACTAGAGCTCAGCAGAGGAGGAAGCTAAGGAGGCAAACAACAGGGTACTGCATACAGGGTTTGGAGAGAAGCAAGAGATGCTCCAGGATCAGAATCCAAGTGAGTTAAATCAGTATTTGGGAGAAGCCTAGGCAATCCCTTTAAGTGTCTTAATACTATGGTGACACTTTTGATGATGGAACCAGAATAGTACAGTGAAAGCATGCCTCCATACCCCTCTGGTTTCCAACTGAGTTTGCTAACTAGGATGGACTCCCATTAGACACTTTGGCGCAGATCTACAAAAGGACTTAGGTGTTGCAATGCCCAACTTTTAGGCACCTAGAGAAAAAAAAAAATCACAGGAGCAACACTGCAATCCACAAAGCCTGAGTTAGGGGCCTTGGCTCCCTATACAATGAATGGGGAGAGAGCGATGCCTTAGAATGCAATTCACAAAAGCCAGCTCACCAGGCGGGGTGCCAACGAAGCTAGCCAATGGGAGATGCCAAGGAGAGGGGTGTGTGCTAAACCTTTTCCCTCTCTCTGAGAGAGGTAGGTAAGTTCAGGCTGCAGGGAGGTGCCTGTCTCTGCTTAGCTACCCATACACAAGAACCTCCTCCTCCTCCCCTCTCCCCCCACCCCCAGTCAGCTGCACCTATTTTATTGCTTGTGGGAATGAAGCACCTGCCTTGCTCCACACAAAATGGCCAAAGGAGGAGGCAAGCATCTCTGGATAACGTGTGCAATGAGTTGTTTGCTAAGAAGAACAAAACACATGAGAACCTGCCACCAACAATGGCCTCCTTCAGGCCTCCTTCACCTGAAAAGTGCAAATCATCCGTCAGCGATATGGAATCATGCAACAGTTCAGTATCTTCACATGTCCCATCTGCAACAGATGGGTGATAGACAGCACGGGACATCTTGTTCCTAACATGATGGTGCTGCCACCTGCTCCAGAAGCCTTCCTCACCTTTATGCGGTGTGGCCGAGAGTGTACCAGTGCAACAAGGAGATGCAAATGTCGCAGGGAAAATTTGGCGTGCTCCAACGCATGCAGCTGGGACAGTGACAAGTGTAGCAACAGACTAACGAACTCATCAGACACAGATTCTGAGGGGGAGTAGAAATGTTTCAACTATCTGCAAATTACTGTGACTATTTTTGTGAATAAATATAGCTTGAATATAGCGTTGCATTAGGCTTTCACTAGCTCATCGTTATATGTAGGAATTACATAAGAGTACATGGTTATACTTTGTTATTCACAAGGTATGTTCAAGACATTCTACAGCCCTTATATAACTCTAAGGGGACTTAGACGTCGTTTACACATACTGTTGTATTCAGTGATAGCAAGAAGATAATTTACAGTTGTACCACAGGAGCTTTAGAGCAGATATCCAAAGTATGTTTTATAGTAAGGGGGTAGGCCTGATCTACCTAACTGCATAAAAATAGACTGAAAAACTTCTCTCCAATCAGTCCATTCTACAAATGATGACAAGTACTTTGATGTATTACCTGGTACAAACAAAGTTCATACTGTCATAGGACTACAAACCTTTGCTTTAACTGAAGGCAGAAAAATACAGGAAAATCCGTATCACCTGGGGCTAAATATTTCCTGAACGTTCCAAAACGGTACAATTTTAGCACCAAGTTGCATTAATTGGATTTAGAAGCTTTCTGCCCATTTTGGTCAAAGTTAAACTACATTTCTATGAGTTACAGCCCTTTTTCTGATTTTACGATTTTCCAGATTGGATTCAGGATAATGTTAAACACCGAGACAGAAAAACTGCACCATCTCCAGCAACTACATCCACTCTGGTGATGACCACCAGAGATGTGCCTAACGTGGTAACAATGACATTCTGCTAGCTGACAGGTTACCTCTTAGTGCCCAAAATAGTCCAACGCTGGCAGTAGTGATGCACCACCCACCTTAGCCCAGTAGTTAGAGCATTCACCTGGGATGTGGGAGACCTGGGTTCTGCTTGATAGGGAGAATGGGAGACTCCAGTTCAAATCCTTTCCCCCCATCATACAGAGGGGTGAGTTGAACCCAGGTCTCCCACATCCCAGTTGAGTGCTCTAACCACTGGGCCACGTGATAGTCTGATAGCTTCATGTCTCAGTCTCTCTTGCTGAAGCTGTTCCACTGGGGATAAATAATAACAGTGACTGAGCAAACTGGATCCTGTCTCCTACCTCCCGGTGGGGTCCCAGTCATTCTTTCATCATTTATCCACAGTGGAACAGCTTCAGCAGGAGACACTGAGGTACCCCCACATCAGAATATCCCACTGCCCAGAGATCAGCCAGAGGCGGCCTCCAAGCATACATACCGGATCAGGCCCTGCACGCAAGATAGGCAAGCAAATGCCTATCTTCCCCTGGTTGATGGATCGCTCTGGGGCTAAGGCAGGAGACAAGCATCTGGATGCCTAGGGGGAAGCAACAGGCGCTGAGGGAAGTTTTACCCTGAAAATTTAGGCATCGAGTGAGTTTAGGTGCCTAAAGGGCTCAGCAGGAGTTTTGCAGATCACAGGGGTGCATAGAACTGGGATTAAGTACCTTGGGGGATCCCACCCTTTAACAGTGGAGCAAATCCATAAGGAGCAGGAGATTCACTTTTACGGGCTCTCTAAATGACTTTCACTTCACCCCCTGTATATTTGGTATGTTGTGTTATTTGTGCACAGTTAAATTTAAGCCCTACCAGATATGGGTAGTGTTACAGTTATTGTGGAAACCATAATTAACTTTTCTGTGCATTTACAAATACATTATATGAGGAAATCTACACTGAAGTGCTATCACTGCTTAGAATCTAAAGGAAGGAAAATGTGAGAAAGATGTGTTCTTGATCACAGATTCCAATGTCTATAACGTGTGGAGTAACTCACAAGGCCACACGTCTGCAACTCTGTACCCTGTTATGTTATATTTAATTGCAAGTCTCATGCCAGACACCTGTGTGTGTTGGTTAGTTGTTGTCTTTCCTTCCCACACCCCACCATCCTTCCCATCTGTCCCTCTTTCCTCACTTCTCCAGGTCCCTGCCTCTTTCCATCTGACTGTATTCTCTCTTCCTTGGGAGTTTTGATGTGGAGTCATTATCAGACCACACCACAAACTCTCCCTTCCTCACCCTATCATCCTTAGCTCTGGCCCTTTCCCCATCACCTGTCTCCGATGCTTTCTCCTGAGTACAGGCTCTTCACTGCCACCTAGTCTCTGTGCTCCATGCTAGAGACATCTCTCTCCTTCCCTTTGTGGAGCACCCAGGCAAAAAACAACAGCTAGAGGAATGGAACTGCTGCAACAAACACCTTGCTGGGATGCAAGTTCTTGAAAGCAAGCACTTGGTATTCTTAGTTATTGGCTTCAGAATCTAGAACAGGACCCCAACGTTGCTGCCAAGTTACAAATAATAATAAACTCCAGAAACCAATGGAAGCTGGCACAACACTCCAACAGCTTCTGTGCATGGGAAACCAGGTGAAAAATGGACTAATGCTTCCTCTCTCCCACCTTTGTCTTGTTTATTTATATTACAAGCTCTTCAAAGTAAGACTTCTGTCTTATTTGAGTATGTGTAGCCCGAATGGAACCTCAGTTCTGATTGAGGCCTCTCAGTGTTGTTAGTTTATAGTAGCAGTAATAAAATAAAGGGAACCCATCACTTTTTTTGGCCATTCAAACAAAATACCAACAAGCAGCTACTAACATTTGCCAAGTAATGGACTCTAAGTAATTGAGTCAATTCCATTATGCAGAGCTGCTGGAGGAAGAACATCAAGCATGAAGACTCACCAAGGATCTGCGTGATATGCTGCTGATCCAGCCAGAGCTGCAGGAGGGGACTCAGTTGTTCCCTGTGATTGCCTATCTGTGGCCCATTTTGTATGGGCACCACTTCCCCTTCCCCACACAAAAACTCGCCGGACCAGCTGGCATGTGCACCCATTTCTGGCTTGCCCCTTGAGCTAGCTGGCCATCAGTAGAGCCAGCTCAGTCTCCATCCAGCAGATGACTGAGGCTAAAAGGTACTAGTAAAAAGGAACGAAAGGAGATCATGGGTTTTGGTCTAGTAAAGCAGTGCTTAGTGGGGTGGGTAAAAACTTTTTGGCCCGAGGGCCATATCTGGGTATGGAAATTGTATGATGGGCCATGAATGCTCACAAAATTGGGAGTTGGGGTGCAGGAGAGGGTGAGGACTCCAGCTGTGGGTACAGGCTCTAGGGTGGGGCCAGAAATGAGGAGTTCAGGGTGCGGGAGGGGGCTCTGGGCTGGGACAGGGGGTTGGGGTGAAGGGGGAGGTGAGGGCTCCAGCTGGGGGTGCGGGCTCTAGGATGGGGCTGGGAATGCGGGGTTGGGGGTGCAGGAGGGTGCTCCGGGCTGGGACCAAGGTGTTAGGAAAGCGGGAGGGGGCTCTGGGCTGGAGCAGAGGGTTGGGGCATAGAAGGGGGTCAGGGGTGCAGGCGCCACATGGCACTTACCTCAAGCAGCTCCCGGAAGCAGTGGCACGTCCCCACTTCTGGCTCCTACACGGAGGCATGGCTGGGCGGCTCTGCATGCTGCCCTGGCTGCAGGCGCCACCCTTGCAGTTTCCATTGGCCGTGGTTCCCGGACAATGGGAGCTGCGGGGGTGGCACTTGGGGAAAGGGCAGCGCACCAAGCCCCCTGGTTGCCCCAATGTGTAGGAGCCAGAGGGGGCACATGCTGCTGCTTCCAGGAGCCTAGCAGAGCAACGGCACGCGCGGAGCAGGTCAAGCCCCCGACCCCGCTCCCTGGCTGGAGCGCCGGAGCAGTGCACGCCCCCAACCCCACTCACCAGCGGGCGCTCGAGTGCCGGATTAAAACATCTGAAGGGCCGGATATGGCCCCCGGGCAGTAGTCTGCCCATCACTGGCTTAGACGGAATCCTAACTCGCTTCACCCTGCTAGGCTGGGAGCTCACAGCACCAAGGCAGAGCTCCAGGTCTTTTGCTAGCACATGGAGCAGGCAGCTGAGGAGTGGGAATAGCTAACAAGGTGCTCTGCTCCAGCTCTGCGACAGCTTTAATCTACTTTTGCATGTCCCTCAACCGTAGAATGACTGCGGGACTAGCAAGAGGGCCTATTCTTCCTCTACAAATCCCTCAACAGGCAAGATCCTTGCTGTATCAGTGCCTGTCTTGTCTACCCACCTCCCTATGAGGGAAAATACGGCCAGCCAAAAAACGGAGTCAACCGTCTTGCGGGAGCAGATGGTGTTTTCAGAGAAATCTTGCTGTAGAAAGGCATATAAGCATCTCCTCTACAAAGATAGCTGGTAAAAGGCAACACTTCACTGGTAACCATCCTCCAAACACGATCCATCAGAAATACAAGGGGAGGCAAAGAATATGAGCCTAGCTGGACACTGCACCAGTGCTCTGCTAACCCTCCTGCATAGCTATCATAGCATAGGCACATCAGAAGGGCATACCTGAAAACCAAGCATTCATCACAGCCCTCGTATCCAGTGATAGCCCACCAAGGTGCTGTCACTCTGCATGACATCGTAAGCAGTCATGTTCCTTTCAGCGTGAAGGTGGTCATCTTTTTTACCTAAAAACTGTATTATTTCATTATTTCTAACAGTGTTCTTTCTGGGAGCCTTCTTTAAAGCCATTTTTGGCCTAAAGGATTTTGTCCCAAGTTGAAAACTTGCACCTTTGCAAATGATCCAGAGATTGGTTCACTCCTGATTTGAGCTGTCGCAGCAGCACGTCATGCATGCTCACAGTGAGCCTGTAGGGGCTCAAATCACAGGCCGCACCAGGTGGCAGAGAACCTGATGTGCAACAGGAGACATTTGGAGACGAATTAGCAATTAAAATAGGATGGAATCTGTGGATAAAAATGTCAGCTGAGATGTTCTGAAAGACAGCCAAAAACACAGTATATGTACTCAGGAGACTGGTCAGGCGGTCAGGCATGTGCACACATGGACACACAGCAAAACTAAAGAAAAAACAAAGGTTCCTTTTAATATCTCTATCGGTAACAGAGGTAGATGTAAAGGAACAGCATCAAGTTAAAAATCTTATTAAAAACAAGTTTTAACTATCACATTGTGCTCCAGAAATAATTAAGATATAATTGCTTTGCACAGTTTAACTTTTTTCAGAGTAACAGCCGTGTTAGTCTGTATTTGCAAAAAGAAAAGGAGTACTTGTGGCACCTTAGAGACTAACCAATTTATTTGAGCATAAGCTTTCGTGAGCTACAGCTCACTTCATCAGATGCATACCGTGGAAACTGCAGCAGACTTTATATATACACAGAGAATATGAAACAATACCTCCTCCCACCCCACTATCCTGCTGGTAATAGCTTATCTAAAGTAATCATCAGGTTAGGCCATTTCCAGCACAAATCCAGGTTTTCTCACCCTCCACCCCCCCACAAAAATTCACTCTCCTGCTGGTGATAGCCCATCCAAAGTGACAACTCTTTACACAATGTGCATGATAATCAAGTTAGGCCATTTCCTGCACAAATCCAGGTTCTCTCACTCCCTCACCCCCCTCCAAAAACCCACCCCCATACACACACAAACTCACTCTCCTGCTGGTAATAGCTCATCCAAACTGACCACTCTCCAAGTTTAAATCCAAGTTAAACCAGAACATCTGGGGGGGGGGGGGGGTAGGAAAAAACAAGAGGAAATAGGCTACCTTGCATAATGACTTAGCCACTCCCAGTCTCTATTTAAGCCTAAATTAATAGTATCCAATTTGCAAATGAATTCCAATTCAGCAGTTTCTCGCTGGAGTCTGGATTTGAAGTTTTTTTGTTTTAAAATAGCGACCTTCATGTCTGTGATTGCGTGACCAGAGAGATTGAAGTGTTCTCCGACTGGTTTATGAATGTTATAATTCTTGACATCTGATTTGTGTCCATTTATTCTTTTACGTAGAGACTGTCCAGTTTGACCAATGTACATGGCAGGGGGCATTGCTGGCACATGATGGCATAAATCACATTGGTGGATGTGCAGGTGAACGAGCCTCTGATAGTGTGGCTGATGTTATTAGGCCCTGTGATGGTGTCCCCTGAATAGATATGTGGGCACAATTGGCAACGGGCTTTGTTGCAAGGATAAGTTCCTGGGTTAGTGGTTCTGTTGTGTGGTATGTGGTTGTTGGTGAGTATTTGCTTCAGGTTGCGGGGCTGTCTGTAGGCAAGGACTGGCCTGTCTCCCAAGATTTGTGAGAGTGTTGAGTCATCCTTTAGGATAGGTTGTAGATCCTTAATAATGCGTTGGAGGGGTTTTAGTTGGGGGCTGAAGGTGACGGCTAGTGGCGTTCTGTTATTTTCTTTGTTAGGCCTGTCCTGTAGTAGGTAACTTCTGGGAACTCTTCTGGCTCTATCAATCTGTTTCTTTACTTCCGCAGGTGGGTATTGTAGTTGTAAGAAAGCTTGACAGAGATCTTGTAGGTGTTTGTCTCTGTCTGAGGAGTTGGAGCAAATGCAGTTGTATCGCAGAGCTTGGCTGTAGACGATGGATCGTGTGGTGTGGTCAGGGTGAAAGCTGGAGGCATGGAGGTAGGAATAGCGGTCAGTAGGTTTCCGGTATAGGGTGGTGTTTATGTGACCATTGTTTATTAGCACTGTAGTGTCCAGGAAGTGGATCTCTTGTGTGGACTGGACCAGGCTGAGGTTGGTGGTGGGATGGAAATTGTTGAAATCATGGTGGAATTCCTCAAGGGCTTCTTTTCCATGGGTCCAGATGATGAAGATGTCATCAATATAGCGCAAGTAGAGTAGGGGCTTTAGGGGACGAGAGCTGAGGAAGCGTTGTTCTAAATCAGCCATAAAAATGTTGGCATACTGTGGGGCCATGCGGGTACCCATAGCAGTGCCGCTGATCTGAAGGTATACATTGTCCCCAAATGTGAAATAGTTATGGGTAAGGACAAAGTCACTTTGGATGGGCTATCACCAGCAGGAGAGTGAATTTGTGTGGGGGGGTGGAGGGTGAGAAAACCTGGATTTGTGCTGGAAATGGCCTAACCTGATGATTACTTTAGATAAGCTATTACCAGCAGGACAGTGGGGTGGGAGGAGGTATTGTTTCATATTTTCTGTGTATATATAAAGTCTGCTGCAGTTTCCACGGTATGCATCTGATGAAGTGAGCTGTAGCTCACGAAAGCTCATGCTCAAATAAATTGGTCAGTTTAACTTTTGTATTTCTCCCAGCTTAGACCATGAAATCAAAACTAGTCACTTGCATTTGTTTCCAGTCTGTTTCATTTTCAGTTCTCATGCCTGGTCCTCTGGTAACCAGTCTTTCAGCCTGCGGGCCAAACTCTGTATTCTCAAAAGTCAAGGGTCACAAATCAACAGTTTAGGGACTGATTTTCTGCCCTATTCTGCTCCCTTTGTGCCGCTTAGGTGGCGCAAAAAGAGCAGAAGGTATCTGCGGTCCCCTGCTGTGGATCTTTTTTTTTGCTCTATTCATAACTTTTTGTCTCCTAACGAGGAGAAGGCTATCCTGGTTCCTGGTGAATTATTTTTTTTTTTCTCAAAGGAATCAACCTTTAATATTTATATAACATTAGGGCAGCAGCTTTTCCATAAATGCTCCAGACTCTGGATTTTCCATCTCTGCTGGACAGCCCAGAATACATGCATTTTGAGATTATGCTTGGTCTACTGGTAGCTCTACCTGGCTTTTCAGCCCAGCACTGTCTTTAGTCAGTCCTTTGTTCTAAGCAGTAACCACCACTAACGATGGAGTTTGTACATTCACTCCAGACTGATCCAATTCAACTCCTCCAAAGAAGTCAGAGGGCTGGAATTTACCTACTCCAGAAGTAAGGTCACTCTAAGGCCTGGTCTACACTACAAAGTTAGGTCGACATGCACTGCCTTGCGTTAACCTCACTGCGCATGTGTGTCTACACTTAAATTTGCCTCCCACCAATGTAAGTGCCCCATTACAGCAATGCAGTAGCACGACCTCCCTGAGACGTGTAGCACCATGGTCAACGTAGTGAGATCGCTGCAATGCAAGTGTAGACGCTGCATTACCTATGTCGACCTTAACAGTCCTCCAGCGGCTGTCCCGATGCTGACAGCTCTGGTCACAATTATGAACTCCACATCCCAGGGGTCAAAGAGAATAAAAGCCTACCACAGACCCTGCCTTTAAAACTCTGCAGTTTTTTGAAATGCCTTTTCCTGACTGTACAGCTTGGCAAGCACACCTAGCAGTCATCCACTGTTGTGTGCAACTGCCCAGCCGACTATGCCTGCTACAAGCTCCTGACACGCTTCAGGACAGATATTAGTTATCGTAGTCTTGTGGGGAGAAAAGGCTGTGTAAGCACAGCTACAGACCACAGAAACATAGACATCTATGAGCAGGTTGCACAGGAGATCAGGATAAAGGGTACGACAGGGACCAGCAGCAGTGCTGCAGGAAAACAAAGGAACTATGACATGCATACCAGACAGCCAGGAAGACCGGCAGTCAATCCAGTGCTGAGCTGCAAGCCTGCCACCTTTACAAAGAGCCATACAGCTCTGTACTGAGCTCTTCTAATAGTCCTTGCATCTGGCTGCTCAAACTCAGTGGCCAGCTGCTTCATCTCCACCCTGGCAGCAAGTTTTCCCCTTTGCTTGACAGATACTATGGAGGACACAGCAGGCATCTGTAACCATTGGAATATTTTTCTCACAGAGATCCAATCTGGTGAGTAAACAACATCAGCATCCCTTCAATCTACCAAAAGCACATTCAGCTGGGATTCTGCACCTGCTGAGCCAATGAATCTCTCCCTTGGTGCTGTCCAGGTGGCCAGTATACAGCTCCATGAACCACGGGAGTAAGGGGTAGGCTGGATCCACCAGGATCATTATTAGCATTTCAATATCACCAATGGTAATCCACTGGTTGGTAAAGCAAGTCCCTGCTTGCAGCTTTCTGAAAAGTCCTGCATTCCTAAAGATGTGAAGATTATGCACCCTCCTGGACCAGCCCACGTTGATGTTGGCGAAGCATCCCAAGTGATCCACCAACACTTGCATAACCATAGAGAAGTATCCCTTTCTGTAGATGTACTCTGGGGCAAGATGGGATGGGGCCAAAATCATACAGCCACTGCAGTTATTAAATAGTTTCTGTGTGCACACTTGGCTTCTCATGTCGGCGATGCATGTCCTACCCAGGAGTACTTGTGTCGATTGTACTATCAATGTGGGACAGATCTTGAAACCCAGTAACAGCTGACATAAGCAAAGACACCGCGCCAACCTAATGACATCAACCATGACTCTATGCCGCTCGAGGAGGTGGTGTTACTAAATTGGCGGAGAGAGGCATGTACGTCGACAGGAGCCAAAGGTAAGTGAAGACGCTTTCATATCTAGGTCAAAGCAAGGCAACTTACTAACTGTGTAGTGTAGACCAGGCCTGAGTTTCAAGCCTTTTTAGGCAGGGCCAGGATTGTGCATGCCTTTAGGAAGCAGACCCATCCCCACAGAACACAATGCTGAAGGTGGCTGTCCATTTCTGGAAATTCAGGGTCAGGAATTCTGTACCCACAGTGGGAAATAAAGAACTGCATGGGGACCAATCAATGAACATCCCTATAATCAAACTGCTACAACTACTGAGAAATGTCTCACAAACAATGTCTTCTGTCCATACATACTCTGAGCCTCTTAAAATAAGATGAATTAGATCATCATTCCCTCTGAAGAAATAGCACAGTAATCTAAATGCCAGGATGACTGACAAATTACAGCCATCAGGAGCCTACATCTGGAACGCACTGTGATGACTGGCCTTACATTCCAATTACACAAAGCAGCACCATAAGTCTCTTGCTTTTTCAGTTAGTAGGCTGGTTCCCCTATACATTTCAAATCACCCCAAGATCACCAACATCCACCTTCCTTTCCCCGTCATCAGGCCATTTAGAGATTCTATTGATACACTGATTTGACCACTGCTGACATACACCAGTGAACAGTGCCTCAGGTTTGTTAATCACAGCAGTCTCTCTCCAGAACAAGCACAAGGGCATCTGCTTAAGAAGCCCTTGGGAAAACGATGCCAGAGACATAGAGCTCTTTGACAGCCACCTCTTAAACGGTGGAACACAAACACTTTTGCCCCCACTGAAAGCTTCACCATTAAGTCTAATTTAACCCACATTTCTACAGTCCCATGGCAACAGGTGCCCCTGATTTATTTGAATGCCAATTAATTATCCTGGGGAGGGTAAGAGACACAAAGGATAAAGAGTCACGTGGCATTGGCAAATCAGATGTTTGTGTGTGTTTGTCATTACTAGGAGAGCAGCTAGAAGGCCTGATAAAAATGTTTCATGTTAACAGATAACGTATCACATCAACCTGGTTCCTATTTTCCCTTGCAAACCAATACTCAAGAGCAACATTTAGGTGAACCTAGAGTCTTGAAGGCTGTGGGGATTCAGGACTGGATGTCCCAACCTAAGTTCCCTATAAGCTACACCTATTAAGCACTGTACAGGCACTCAGGGAACCTGCCAGGCTGGGAATTGCCATGGCCGGGGGAGGGGCACCCCTCCCCAGCCCCGGCCCAGATCATGTGTGGGAAAAATTAGAGGGAACACTCCCAATTTTCTTTAACCAATGACAGGCAATCTCCTCTTCAGTTCAGATTTGTGCAAACTTCAGGCTGGAGCTTAGTAGTCACATTCTGGGGTCTCTGGAACTCCCAGTTTGAGGAATTCATGAATCAGAAGAATCAAATGACCCTGCCCTATGGACTATAGACAAAAATCCCTCCGTAAGCAGAATTAATGACACTGAACAAACCTCCCATTCATAGGAGAAAGGAAGAAAGGAAAATGATGGATGGAGCAAAACAGAAGTGGCAGGCAGGGAGCCTTTGCAGCCATACAGATCATAGAATCATAGAATCACAGAATCTCAGGGCTAGAAGGGGCCTCAGGAGGTCATCTAGTCCAACCCCCTGTTCAAAGCAGGACCAATCCCCAGGGAGGAGTCAAAGGGGAAAAAAAAATCAAACAGAACCTTTTTATTGAAGCAACACATTTACACTGTCAGGCAAAAAAATCCTTTCCATAGGACTTTTGGGGCTGGACAGCCTGGAAGTTACAGATTTATTGATTCAGTAAGAATCAGGTTTTCTTCCTGCTCTATGGAGGCACGCGTTTCTTGTTAAGTTCTGATGGTGCAAGGGGTTGTCTCCAACCCATGCAGTGACAGCAGAAAGCATTAAGTCTGAGGAGATGCTGTCCTCTTACTGCAAGGTGTTGCTTTCTGTGTCTTTAACCCTGAGATCAGATACTGGCTGGAAGGAAGCATTTCCCTGAAAGAGACCACTACCCCACCCAGTCATTTTTGTTGAGCACCACACACCTTGTATTGTTTACACTGTACAAATAGGAAGTTAAATGCAGAGATGGGGAAATAGAGAACAGCCCTTATGGTGTAAAAAAGTCAAATGCTCTCAGTTTTAGAAGAGCAGGGCTAAGCCCCAAAAGCCCATGAAGTGCTCTTAAAACTCTACTTGAAATCCACACCCATTCTTTTTCCAGGGAATCTCCCCTCTCCTGTACTATAACACAACCCAAAAGACTCCTGGCAGGCATTACAGGCCCATCCTTTAAGAGTTTGATAAGCAAAGGTCTCTATAAGCTCCAAGGTGAAGAAGTCTTCCCATGATGTAAATTCTCCTGTTGCGTATGCAACCCAAACTCTGCACCCTTGTGCTAGGACAGGGGTCCTGAAAGAGGGACCTGGCCAGCTGCGTGCCAACCAAGCAGTGATAGCACCAGTCAACTGCACAGGTGAGGCCCAGCAAGGTCTGAAGTAATAACTTCACTGTCAATAACACAAGGGGGTGTGTGCCGGATGGGCGGTAACTGGTCAGTGTACCTTGGGACTGCGCTGATCACACCTACACAACTGCATCACACAGTGGTCTTTAACCTCCAACCTCCCCAAGGCCCCAGGGAACGGGTGCAGGGTGAAAGCAACCTCCTGGGGGTAGAGACGGGGCCAAGCCCCAGACCTGAGCACCGCCAAGGGGGGCCAGGGCCCAGGGGAGAGCACAATGCTCAGGGGCACTGAGAGGGGTGGAGGGGGCCAAGGCCCGGGGGGAGCGACAGGGGGCTGAGAGGAGGTTGAGGCGGGGGCAGGGCCCGGGGCGCTGTGCGGGGGCGGGGGGTGGAGGCCCAGGGGCGCTGTGGGGGGGGGGGGGGTCGAGGCCCGGGGGCACTGGGGAGGAGGGGTCGAGGCGGGGGAGGGTCCAGGCCCGGGGGAGCTGGCGGGGGAGGGTCTGCCCCCGGGCCGAGCCGCCCTTACCGGACTTGGGCGGGTAGCGATAGGCCGAATTGGCCTGGATGTCGATGTCCTCCACGCCCGCGATGCGCCGGCTCAGCAGGGAGCCCATGGCGGGACCGGCCCGGCCGGGGACCCAGCAGCGGCGAGAGCGACGGGCGATCGAGCGCCCCGGACCCAGCGACTCGCCCCACCACAGCCAGCCGCGGGGCAGCATGGGAAAGCGAGTCTGCCCGCCCCGCCGCGCAAGGCTGCCCCCGCCCCCGGAACAACAACTCCCAGCAGCCATCGCGCCCGGTCCTCCAGGCCATTGCCCGATGGCTCGGCCGGGCCGTACCAACAGCGGAGTGGAGGGTGCGAGTACTGTGCCCCTTCACCCAATGGAGTCTTCCGGGAGTGTGGGAGATGTAATGCCCACAGCCGCCAGCAGAGGGCGACGCCTCCTATCGGGCAGCCCAGCCCCCCGACGAAGCCTGAGCTTGCTGCAGCCGGGTCAGCTGGAGCAGCCGTGGGCCGCGGCCAGCCCCCCTGCCCGGCCCACCCCGCAGCCCCAGGGCGGTGGGGATCCCTGATAGGGACCCCCAGCATGGCTGGGCAGGGCAACGGAGCCTCCCCGCCCTGGGATCCGCCTAGCATAGCCAGAGCACCCCCGGCATGGTGGGGGAGGGTGACAGGGAGCCCCCAGGCAGAGCGACCTAGGGCAGCCTACATCTAAAATGATTGGGGGAGGGGTAGCTCAGTGGTTTGAGCATTGGCCTGCTAAACCCAGCCTTGTGAGTTCAATCCTTGAGGGGGCCATTTAGGGATCTGGGGCAAAAAAATTGGGGATTGGTCCTGCTTTGAGCAAGGGGTTGGACTAGATGATCTCCTCAGGTCCCTTCCAACCCCGATATTCTAGATTAGCTGTTACCACTCAAGAAAGAGATCCAGGAGTCACTGTGGAGAGTTCTCTGAAAACAGCCACTCAATGTGCACCCACAGTCAAAAAAGCAAAGACAATGTTGAGACTCATTAAGAAAGGGACAGAAAATATCATATTGCCTCTGTATAAATCCATGGTACGCCCACATCTTAAATATTGCCTGCAGATGTGGTCACCCCATCTCAAAAAAGATATATTGGACTTGGAAAAGGTTCAGAAAAGGGCAACAAAAATTATTAGGGGTATGGAACGGCTTCCATATGAGGGGAGCTTAATAAAACTGGGACTTTTCAGCTTGTAAAAGAGATGACTAAGGGGGATATGATTGAGGTCTATAAAATTATTACTGGTGTTGAGAAAGATAAATAAGGAAGTGTTATTTACTCCTCATAATTCAAGAACTAGAAGTCACCAAATGAAATTAATAGGCAGCAGGTTTAAAATAGGGCTGTTAATCGCAGTTAACTCACATGATTAACTCAAAAAAATTAATCACAATTAAAAAAATTAATTGCGATTAATCGTGGTTTTAATTGCACTGTTAATAGAATACCAATTGAAATTTATTAAATATTTTGGATGTTTTTCTACATTTTCATATATATTGTATTCGGTGTTGTAATTGAAATCAAAGTGTATATTATTTTTGCTTACAAATATTTTCACTGTAAAAATGATAAAAGAAATAGTATTTTTCAATTCACCTCATACAAGTACTGTAGTGCAATCTCTTTGTCATGAAAGTGCAACTTACAAATGTAGATTTTTTTGTTACATGACTGCATTCAAAACAAAACAATGTAAAACTTCAGAGCCTACAAGTCCACTCAGCCCTACTTCTTGTTCAGCCAATTGTTAAGACAAATGAGTTTGTTTACATTTAAGGGAGATAATACTGCCCTCTTCTTGTTTACAATGTCACCAGAAAGTGAGAACAGGTATTTGCATGGCACTTTTGTAGCCAGCATTGCAAGGTATGTACATGCCAGATATACTAAACATTTGTATGTCCCTTCTTGCTTCGGCCACCATTCCAGAGGACATGCTTCCATGCTGATGATGCTCATTAAAAAAATAAGCGTTAATTAAATTTCTTACTGAACTCCTTGGGGCAGAATTGTATGTCCCCTGCTCTGTTTTAACCGCATTATGCCATATATTTCCTCTTATAGCAGTCTCAGATGATGACCCAGCACATGTTCATTTTAAGAACACTTTCACTGCAGATTTGACAAAACACAAAGAAGGTACCAATGTGAGATTTCTAAAGATAGCTACGGCACTCGACCCAAGGTTTAAGAAACGGAAGTGCCTTCCAAAATCTGAGAGGGATGTGATGTGGAGCATGCTTTCAGAAGTCTTAACAGAGCAACACTCTGATGCAGAAACTACAGAACCCAAACCACTAAAAAGGAAAATCAGCCTTGTGCTGGTGGCATCTGACTCAGATGATGAAAATGAACATGTGTCGGTCTGCACTGCTTTGGATTCTTATCAAGCAGAACCTGTCATCAGCATGGATGCATGTCTTCTGGAATGGTGGCTGAAGCATGAAGGGACATGTGAATCTTTAGCGCATCTGGCACGTAAATATCTTGCGATGCCGGCTATAACAGTGCCATGAGAACGCCTGTTCTCACTTTCAGGCGACATTGTAAACAAGAAGTGGGCAGCCTTATCTCCTGCCAATGTAAAGAAACTTGATTGGCTGAACAAGAAGTAGGACTGAGTGGACATGTAGGCTCTAAAATTTTACATTGTTTTATTTTTGAATTAAGGTTTTTTTGTACATAATTCTACATTTGTAAGTTCAACTTTCATGATAAAGACATTGCACTACAGTACTTGTATGAGGTGAATTGAAAAATACTATTTCTTTTGTTTTTTTACAGCGCAAATACTTGTAATCAAAAATAAAAAATAAAGTGAGCACTATACACTCTGTATTCTGTGTTGTAACTGAAATCAATTATATTTGAAAATGTAGAAAGCATCCAAAAATATTTAAATAAATGGTATTCTATTATTGTTTAACAGTGCGATTAATCACGATTAATGTTTTTAATTGCGCAATTAATTGCAATTAACTTTTTTAATCGCTTGACAGCCCTAGTTTAAAACAAACAAAAAGAAGTATTTTTTCACACAATGCACAGTCAACCTATGGAACTCTTTGCCAGAGGATGTTGTGAAGGCCAAGACTATAACAGGGTTCTAATAAGAACTAGATAAGTTAATAGAGGATCGGTCCATCAATGGCTGTTAGCCAGGATGGGAAGGGATGGTGTCCCTAGCCTCTGTTTGCCAGAAGCTGGGAATGGGTGACAGGGGATGAATCACTTGATGATTACCTGTTCTGTTCATTCCTCTGGGGCACCTGAGGGCACCGGCCACTGTAGGAAGACAGGATACTGGGCTAGATGGACCTTTGGTCTGACCCAGTATGGCTGTTCTTATGTTCCTATAACATGAGCTGCAGGGGCATTGCAGAGACAGATAGATCTAGCTGCCAGGGCAAGGGATTGGCCTTACCCTGCAGTGCTCAACCACGGGCAGGGTGCTACCTGCAGGGATCCCACAGGCATGGGGCCATTCCCACAAAGGGGCTTGGCACTCTCTGTGCCCACTAGCTTTGCCTGCATCAAGGGGGACCCGTCAGGTACTCAGTGCAGACCCAGGGATGTGATGGGAGGAATGGGTGAGGTTGGAGGGGACATGCCCTGGCCAGGAGATGGCTTGGGCTGTTGAATCGTCTCCCACAAACGGGCTGGGAGCCTCTCACTCGGGACAGTTAACCCTAGACCAGTGAAGCACTGGCAGACATGCAACAGGGAGCAGTCCTGTCCCAGCCTGGGAATGGAAGGACGGGGCTCAAGGACGATTCCAGCTCTGACTGCTGACAGGCGATGGATGTTGCTGGAAATGCTACTTCTCTGCTGTAGGGCCTGTGGAGATGACTGGCCCCAGTAAGTGAGACGCCATCACGATCCAGGCAGCTGATTAGGGGTGCAGTGTCTAGCTTGGATCATGGTGGGCTTGGCCTCAGACTATGCTGGGGCAGGTAGTCTCCAGGGACCCTTGCTGTGACTCGACTGGCAAGACGATGCTCTGTCTTCATGCTAACTAAAAAACCCACCCAAGGAACAGGCGCGTCACATGAGTTTTACTGCCTCATAAGAAGTTCTCAGTGATCCGCCCAGGGTGGGTCCCCATTGTGCACTTTGATCTGCAATTGTCTCCTGCCTGAAACCTGTGGAGGCAGCCTCCTTCCAGCCTTGGGACTCACATCACAGCACCCATCTGTGGGCCTGATCCTGCAAAGGGCTGAGTGCCCGCAGCTCCCATATTCACAGGAAGGGGAGGATGCTCCGCACCTCCCAGGATCTGGCCCTATGTGAGGGCTGCACCAGCAGGACGTGTGAGAAGGTCAGAGGGAGCTCGCACCTCCCAAACACAGATTTGTTTAGGTTTCAGAGTAGCAGCCGTGTTAGTCTGTATTCGCAAAAACAAAAGGAGTACTTGTGGCACCTTAGAGACTAACAAATTTATTTGAGCATAAGCTTTTGTGAGCTACAGCTCACTTCATCGGATGCACTCTTGTTTTGTTTAGGTACATTCACCTGGGCCGTGTTACCAGAGATGCAGCTAACCTTCAAAGGGACCAGAGATTCGCCAGTTCAGATTTCTCATCAACGGGCCAGACCAGCTCTCCAGCTGGTGTCAATCAGTGTAGCTCTATAAAGTCAACGAGCTACAGTGATTTACCTCAGAAGAAGAGATGGCCCTCCATAGGATGGGGTCCAGAGCAGGGGTGCGGGAACAGGAGGAGCCGAGCGCCATGTCCTTCACACTTTTAAAAGAGGCTGGGCTATGCCCTTCCACTTTTTATTGGCCCTAAGGACAAATGACTGTTGGGGGGGGAGGGCGGGTTTTGGGGGGAAGAGGCTGTGTGGGAGCAGGGCTTCTGGGGAAGGGACAGCATGAGGGCAGGAGCTTGGGGAGAAGGGGCAGTGTCGGGGTGTAGCCTCAGGGAAAGGGGTGGTGCAAGGGCAGAGGCTCAGGGAGAAAGGACTGGGTGGGGCGTCGAGGAGAAGGGGCAGGGTGGGGCCTTGAGGGAATTGGCAGGACAGAGGAGAAGGGCAGTGCAGAGGGTGGGACCATGGTTTGGGGGCGCAAATTCACCCATCTGAGTATTTAGGCTTCTAGCATTTGAATACGAGCACTTATAAAATGTGTCACTATTTAGTTGTCTGCCTTCATGTGATTTAACTGAATGGGACTTTCATGCTTCATGCAGAGATGGGGCTGGAAACAGGAACCTGTAAAAGCTGGGGACGCAGGCTCTGCCCATGGGGAAAGCTTACGGGGGAGAAAGACAAGGGAAACTGGTTTGATCCGTTCACGAGCCAGGTAAGCAGGAGCGTTGGGGGGAGCTGAGTGATAGGGAGATCGGGGGTCAGGCGGACGATCGGGAGAGCAGGTGTTGGGGGGGGTTGATAAGGCAAGAGGCAGAGTCTGAGGTATGTGGCAGGGCAAAGGAAAGTGCAGCATTAACACTCTTTACTGAGGGGACGGCACAAGAGTCAAGGTTTCCGGCTCCCTGTGCCCAGTAGTGGCTGAGCTCTGAGTGAAGGGAAGTCCCAGGTCTGGACTTTGTGCTCCTAGTGTGTGTGCACTCCCAGAGCAGGGAGTGGAGACGAGGGGCATGCCTTCGTCACTAGAGGAAGGCCTGGCTTGGCTTTCCCCTTAGCTGCTTTGCATCTGCCTCTGTGACCTGCTGGTAAGTTGGGCAAAGCATCCCATCAGCACCGCCCTGGGCACCAGCTGTGCTGCTGCCCTCTCATCTCTCCCCCACCCGCACATACATCCTCTGCTCCCCCTCCCTCCATCAGCCAGCCATTCTCGGAGCCCTCACCTCTCTACTTCCCAAGCATTCCACCACCATAGGAGCACTCTACGGCTGTGTATGCCCTGGTCTACACTAGGACTTGAGGTTGAATTTAGCAGCGTTAAATCGATTTAACCCTGCACCCGTCCACATGACGAAGCCCTTTTTTTCGACTTAAAAGGCTCTTAAAATCGATTTCCTTACTCCAACCCTGACGAGGGGATTAGTGCGAAATCGGCCTTGCCGGGTCGAATTTGGGGTATTGTGGATGCAATTCGACGGTATTGGCCTCTGGGAGCTATCCCAGAGTGCTCAGTTGTGACTGCTCTGGACAGCACTCTCAACTCAGATGCACTGGCCAGGTAGACAGGAAAAGGCTGGCAAACTTTTGAATTTCATTTCCTGTTTGGCCAGCGTGGCGAGCTGCAGGTGAGTGCAGAGCTCATCAGCAGAGGTGACCATGATGGAGTCCCAGAATCGCAAAAGAGCTCCAGCATGGACTGAATGGGAGGTACGGGATCTGATCGCTGTATGGGGAGACGAATCCTTGCTATCAGAACTCTGTTCCAGTTTTCGAAATCCCAAAGCATTTGTCAAAATCTCCCAGGGCATGAAGGGCAGAGGCATAATAGGGACCCGCAGCAGTGCAGCGTGAAACTTAAGGAGTTGAGGCAAACCAACCAGAAAACCAGAGAGGCAAATGGCCACTCCGGGTCAGAGCCCAAAACATGCCGCTTCTATGATGAGCTGCATGCCATTTTAGGGGGTTCAGCCACCACTACCCCAACCGTGTTGTTTGACTCCTTCAATGGAGATGGAGGCAACACGGAAGCAGGTTTTGGGGATGAGGAAGATAGCTCACAGCAAGCAAGCGGAGAAACTGGTTTTCCCAACAGCCAGGAACTGTTTCTGACCCTGGACCTAGAGCCAGTACACCCCGAAGCCACCCAAGGCTGCCTCCCAGACCCGCCAGACGGAGAAGGGACCTCTGATGAGTGTACCTTTTTAAATAGTATACATGGTTTAAAAGCAAACGTGTTTAATGATTAATTTGCCCTGGCATTCGCAGCCAGTACAGCTACTGGAAAAGTCTGTTAACGTGTCTGGGGATGGAGCGGAAATCCTCCACGGACATCTCCATAAAGCTCTCCTGGATGTACTCCCAAAGCCTTTGCAAAAGGTTTCTTGGGAGGGCAGCTTTATTCCGTCCACCATGGTAGGACACTTTACCATGCTAGGCCAGTAGCACGTAGTCTGGAATCATTGCAGAACAAAGCATTGCAGTGTATGTTTGCTGGCGTTCAAACAACATCCGTTCTTTATCTCTCTGTGTTATCCTCAGGAGAGTGATATCATTCATGGTCACCTGGTTGAAATAGGGTGCTTTTCTTAAGGGGACATTCAGAGGTGCCTGTTCCTACTGGGCTGTTTGCCTGTGGCTGAACAGAAATGTTCCCTGCTGTTAGCCATGGGGAGAGGGGAGGGGGGAGGGGCTAGCCATGTGGTGGGGGAGGCAAAATGCGACCTTGGAACGAAAGCATATGTGCTATGTATGTAATGTTAACAGCAAGGTTTACCATGAAAGAGTGTACCCATTGTTCTATAAAATGTGTCTTTTTAAATACCACTGTCCCTTTTTTTTTCTCCACCAGCTGCATGTGTTTCAACGATCACAGGATCTTCTCCTTCCCAGAGGCTAGCGAAGATTAGAAGGCGAAAAAACGCACTCGCGATTAAATGTTCTCTGAGGTCATGCTGTCCTCCCACACTGACAGAGCACAGACGAATGCGTGGAGGCAGACTATGTCAGAGTGCAGGAAAGCACAAAATGACCGGGAGGAGAGGTGGCGGGCTGAAGAGAGTAAGTGGTGGACTGAAGAGAGGGCTGAAGCTGAAAGGTGATGGCAGCGTGATGAGAGGAGGCAGGATGGAATGCTGAGGCTGCTGGAGGATCAAACTAATATGCTCCAGCATATGGTTGAGCTGCAGGAAAGGCAGCAGGAGCACAGACCGCTGCTACAGCCCCTGTGTAACCAACCGCCCTCCTCCCCAAGTTCCATAGCTTCCTCACCCAGACGCCCAAGAACGCAGTGGGGGGGCCTCCGGCCACCCGGCCACTCCACCCCAGAGGATTACCCAAGCAACAGAAGGCTGGCATTCAATAAGTTTTAAAGTTTTAAACTTTTAAAGTGCTGTGTGGCCTTGTCCTTCCTTCCTCCACCACCCCTCCTGGTGCTTCCCTCCTCCATCACCCCTCCCGAGCTACCTTGGCAGTTATCCCCCTATTTGTGTGATGAATAAATAAAGAATGCATGAATATGACGCAACAATGACTTTATTGCCTCTGCAAGCAGTGATCGAAGGGAGGAGGGGAGGGTGGTTAGCTTACAGGGAAGTAGAGTGAACCAAGGGTGCGGGGGGTTTCATCAAGGAGAAACAAACAGAACTTTCACACCATAGCCTGGTCAGTCATGAAACTGGTTTTCAAAGCTTCTCTGATGCGCACCGCGCCTTCCTGTGCTCTTCTAACCACCCTGGTGTCTGGCTGTGCATAACCAGCGGCCAGGCTATTTGCCTCAACCTCCCACCCCGCCATAAACGTCTCCCCCTTACTCTCACAGATATTGTGGAGAGCACAGCAAGCAGTAATAACAATGGGAATATTGATTTCGTTGAGGTCTAACCGAGTCAGTAAACTGCACCAGCGTACTTTTAAACATCCAAATGCACATTCTACCACCATTTTGCACTTGCTCAGCCTGTAGCTGAACAGCTCCTGACTACTGTGTAGGCTGCCTGTGTGTGGCTTCATGAGCCATGGCATTAAGGGGTAGGCTGGGTCCCTAAGGATAACTATAGGCATTTCAACATCCCCAACGGTTATTTTCTGGTCTCGGAATAAAGTCCCTTCCTGCAGCTTTTGAAACAGACCAGAGTTCCTGAAGATGCGAGTGTCATGTACCTTTCCCAGCCATCCCACATTGATGTTGGTGAAACATCCCTTGTGATCCACCAGGGCTTGCAGCACTATTGAAAAGTACCCCTTGCGGTTTATGTACTCGCCGGCTTGGTGCTCCGGTGCCAAGATAGGGATATGGGTTCCATCTATGGCCCCACCACAGTTAGGGAATCCCATTGCAGCAAAGCCATCCACCATGACCTGCACATTTCCCAGGGTCACTACCTTTGATATCAGCAGATCTTTGGTTGTGTTGGCTACTTGCATCACAGCAGCCCCCACAGTAGATTTGCCCACTCCAAATTGATTCCCGACTGACTGGTAGCTGTCTGGCGTTGCAAGCTTCCACAGGGCTGTTGCCACTCGCTTCTCAACTGTGAGGGCTTCTCTCATCTTAGTATTCTTGCACCTCAGGGCAGGGGAAAGCAAGTCACAAAGTTCCATGAAAGTGCCCTTACGCATGCGAAAGTTTCGCAGCCACTGGGAATCGTTCCAGACCTGCAACACTATGCGGTCCCACCAGTCTGTGCTTGTTTCCCGGGCCCAGAATTGGCGTTCCACGGCATGAACCTGCCCCATTAGCACCATGATGCCCACATTGCCAGGGCCCATGCTTTGAGAGAAGTCTGTGTCCATGTCCTCATCACTCTCGTCACTGCGCTGACATTGCCTACTCACCCGGTTTCGCTTTGCCAGGTTCTGGTGCTGCATATACTGCTGGATAATACGCATGGTGTTTAACGTGCTGCTAATTGCCAAAGTGATCTGAGCGGGCTCCATGCTTGCCGTGGTATGGCGTCCGCACAGAAAAAAGGCGCAGAACGATTGTCTGCCATTGCTCTGATGGAGGGAGGGGTGACTGACGACATGGCTTACAGGGTTGGCTTACAGGGAATTAAAATCAACACAGGGGGTGGCTTTACATCAAGGAGAAACAAAAACAACTGTCACACAGAATGGCCCCCTCAAGGATTGAACTCAAAACCCTGGATTTAGCAGGCCAATGCTCAACCCAATGAGCTATCCCTCTCCCCAATATTTCAGGCAGGACTGCATCTCCATTAAACTTTTCAAGGTGCCCCTGACAGACCTCACCGAAACGATTGTCGGCCATTGATTTCACAGAGGGAGGGAGGGGGGAAGCAAATGAATACAAAACAAATCTGGTCAATTTCTTGTTTTGATCCACTCCATCTATCTTTTACATCTTTGGCTGGCAGCAGACAGTGCAGTAGGACTGCATGCCATCCTCATCTCCTGGCTGCTTGGCAGAAGATGGTACAATAGGACTGCCGGCAGGACTAAAGAGAATGACCTGGTCGAGTCACTCCTATTTTAGTCCCTGCGCCCATGTCTGCCCAGGCACTCCTGACCGACCTTACCGAGGCAGCCAGGAACACCTCAGACATGACAACAATGGCTATCAGGCCTATTGCACCGTCTGCTGTCACAAGGCAATGGGTTGCTGCTGTGTAGCAATGCAGTACCGCGTCTGCCAGCACCCAGGAGACGTATGGTTACAGTGAGCTGAGCGGGCTCCATGCTTGCCGTGGTATGGCGTCTGCACAGGTAACTCAGGAAAAAAGGCGCGAAACAATTGTCTGCCATAGCTTTCATGGAGGGAAGGAGGGAGGGAGGGAGGGCCTGACGACATGTACCAGAACCACCCGCGACAATGTTTTTGCCCCATTAGGCATTGGGATCTCAACCCAGAATTCCAATGGGCGGCGGAGACTGCGGGATAGCTACCCACAGTGCAACGCTCTGGAAGTCAACGCTAGCCTCGGTACTGTGGAAGCACTCCGCCGAGTTAATGCACTTAATGCACTTAGAGCATTTTGTGTGGGGACACACACAATCGACTATATAAAAATGATTTCTAAATAAACGACTTCTATAAATTCGACCTAATTTCGTAGTGTAGACATACCCTATATGTAAACAGCTAGCTAGCTAACAGATCAGGTGCCAGTAGATGGTGCTCAAGAACAGAGGCCCTGGGTTTGGCCCGACGGAGCTGTGCCAGCAAGTGGGTCCAAGCAGTTATACCAGTATAGTATACGGCAAGGGTATAGCTAGCATATAGGATACCGGTATCGCTATTCCAGCAAAGCGCTCCCCCTGATGTAAACAGTGCTAGAATGGTGGAAGAATTCTTCCATCAACCTAGCTACCTCCTCTCAGGCAACAGCAAGGGGAGAACAACAGCAAAGGGAGAACCCCGCCCGTTGCTGCAGGTACTGCCTATGCTATGGGGCTGATGCCACAGTGCAGCTGCGCTGTTATAGCATTTTAAGTGTAGGCACACCCCTAGTCTCACCATTGCAGGTGCAAGAGCCTTCTTGTCTGCAGCATCCATTTGTCTCTGCAGCCTCTGATGATATCAGACTGGCCCACCAGGCACTTGTCCCGTGGGCCTGTCACTTTCTTGGTTTAGGGCCAACCTGCCCCTCTCCTCACTGACTGATACCTTTATCCACAGGCTGATGCATGAATGAACAACAGAGAAGAGGCAGGAGCCCTGGGGCTGGTAGGTGTTTGGCTGTAGGAGAGGGTGGATCAGAGAGTGTGGGAGAGAGTGTTTTTGGATGCAGATTCTGTGTGCGAGTGGGATGTCTGTATGTGGGTGAAAATATATAAGTGGGTGTGTATGTGGAGGAATGGGGGAAGATTGTAAATGGTCCAGGCCAGACCAGGATGAGGAAGCAGATGACATCCCAGTCTCCATGGCTGGGTCATGAGCAGCTACTTAGTTGGGAAGGAAGTAGCCAGTCAGAAGAAATCTACACAGAGTGCATCACTTGCTGTGACCATCACTGAGCAGCGTGAGAAGCCAAAAGCAGCCTGATCGCAGTAGAAAAAACTACAACCCACAGATGGGCCCAAAGGGACATAAGAGCAACCTAATCAGTGTCGGGAGCAAAGCAAGGGCCTTGCTGGGCCGTTTGCTGAGTCCATAATTGTCCAGCAACTGTGCTGGGAGTGTCAGAGACTGAAGCTGCATTTCCCTGGCTCTTGCTCTCTCTTCCCCTTTATACACTTTTGTTTGGCTTCTCTTAAGAAGAAAGAAGGGTTAGACCTTAAGAGCAGAAGTTCAGAGCTACCTCACATATTTGGGAGGCAGTGAGGTCTAGTGGACAGAGCACTGGACACAGGAGACAAACAATTGGAATTGTCCTTTTCTGCATTATTATTGATAACTCTACCATCTCCACCTAGTAATGGACCAATACCATTGTTAGGATCCTTTTTGTTCCTAATATACTTAAAAAAACTCCTTCTTATTGTCTGTTTCAGTAACAGCAACTACATGAAATATATGCTAGTCAATGAGCAATTCCAGTTTGTCTTGAGAAATAAAGAGGAACTGATCACAGAACTAAAAATTAATGGTAACTTAGGTACAAGTGATCATGTCTTGGTCACATTTATAATGTGTGAACAGAATAAAGTCCTGACCAGTGATATACATAGTTGGTGCTTTAAAAGGGCCAAGTTCTCAAAGATTAAAACAATTATGAGCCAAACCAGCTGCAAGGAAGAATTTAATCAGAAAAATGTGAATGATAATTGGGAATTGTTTAAGAACACCTGACTAAATGCCACCAAAAACCCCTCACAATCCTCTAATTGAGGAAGAAGTCCATAATGGTTAAAAAACTGACCTGATTTAGAGGGGAAGTAAGGCAGCTATAAAAAAATATATATAAAACAAATGGAAGAAAGATGAAGTTGATAATAATGAATATAAATCAGAAGCCTGGAATTGTAGAAAATAGATAAGGGAGACAAAGGGACACAAGGACAGACCTGTGGCCAGCAGAGTTACAGACAATAAGAAGGAGTTTTTAAAGTATATTAGGAACAAAAAGGATCCTAACAATGGTATTGGTCCATTACTAGGTGGAGATGGTAGAATTATCAATAATAATGCAGAAAAGGCAGAAAAAATATTTCTGTTCTGTATTTGAGAAAATAACAGGTGATGTAGTCATATCATATGATAACACTCTTTTCATCCCACTAGTATCTCAGGAGGATGTTAAAAAGCAGAACTTGCATCCAAGAGTTTTAACAGAGCTGGATGAGGGCCTTGCTGGACCAATAATGTTGATTTTCAATAAGTCTTGGAACACTGGGGAAATTCCAGAAAACTGGAAGAAAGCTAATATTGTGCTAATATTTCAAAAAATATTTAAATGGGACAACTTGAGTATAGGCCTGTTATTGATCCTGGGCAAGATAATGGAGTGGCTGATCCAGGACTCAATTAATAAAAAATTAAAGGAGAGTAATGTAATTAATGCCAATCAACATGGGTGTACAGAAAATAGAACCTGTCAAACTAACTTGGTATCTTTTTTTAATGAGCTTACAAGTTTTGTTGATAAAGGTGATAGTAATATATTTAGACTTCTGCAAGGTATTTGACTTGGTACCACATGACATTTTGATTAGAAAACTAGAAACATGTAAAATTAACATGGCACATATTAAATGCCTTAAAAGCTAGGTAATTGATAGGTCTCAAAATGTAAATGGGAAATCATCATCAAACGGGTGTGTTTCTAGTGGGGTCCCACAGCTATTAGTTCTTGGCCCTTCACTATCTAACATTTCTATTTGTGACAGGGAAGAAAAACACAAAATAATCACTGATAAAGTTTGCAGATGACACAAAAATTAAGAGAATGGTAAATAATGAAGAGGGCAGGTCACTGATACCGAGCGATCTGGATTGCTCGGTAAATTGGGCACAAGCAAACAGTATGTATTTTAATATGGCTAAATGTAAAAGTATACATCTAGGAACAAAAAATGTAGGCCATACTTGAAAGATGGGAGACTCTATCCTGGGAAGCAGTGACTCTGAAAAGCTTTGGAGGTGGAGATGGATAATCTGCTGAACATGAGATCTGAGTGCAATGCTGTGGTCAAAAGTGCTTATGTGATTGTAGGTTACATAAATGGGAATCTCGAGTAGGAGCAGAGAGGTTGTTTTACCTCCATATCTGGCACTAAAAGCTCTGCTCTAGGAATTATTGTGGGACAGTTCTCTGGCCTGTGTTACACAGGAGGTCAGACGATGATCACAGTGGTTCCTTCTGGCCTTGGAATTTCTGAATCTTCTCTCCCCTGAATTCCTAGGGCAGAGCTGGGCAAACTTTTTGGCTCGAGGGCCACATCTGGGTATGGAAATTGTATGGCAGGCCATGAATGTTCACGAAATTGGGGTTGAGGTGCAGCCTCCAGAGTGGGGGCAGAAATGAGGAGTTCAGGGAGGGTGGGGTGTGGGGAGGGATTGAGGGCTCTAGCTGGGGGTGCAGGCTCTGGGGTGGGGTTGAGGATGAGGGGTTTGGGGTACAGAAGTGGGCTCCAGGCTGGAGCTGAGGGGTTCGGAGTGCAGGAGGGGGTTCTGGGATGGTGCAAGGGGATGGGATGGGGTGGCGGTGAGGGCTCTGGCTCAGGGTGCAGACTCTGGGATGGGGCTGGGGATGAGGGGTTTGGGGTGTAGAAGGGTGCTCCAGGCTGGGACTGAGGGATTTGGAGGGCGGGAGGGGGATCAGGGCTGGGGCACAGGGTTGGGGCGCCTGGGGGTGGCTCAGGGGCTGGCTCCGGGTGGCACTTACCTCAAGCAGCTCCCAGAAGCAGTGGCATGTCCCCCTTCTGGCTCCTACGTGGAGGCGTGGCCAGGAGGTTCTGCTGCGTGCCACCCCATCCACAGGCCCCACCCCTGCAGCTCCCATTGGCCACGGTCCTTGGCCAATGGTAGCTGTGGGGGCGACATTTGGGGTGGGGGTAGTGTGCAGAGCAGAGCCCCCTGGCTGCCCCTATGCATAGGAGCCGGAGAGGGGACTTGCCGCTGTTTTCAGGAGCTATGTGGAGTGGCCTCCAACCCTGCTCCCTGGCTGGAGTGCCGGAGCGGGGCAAGCCCCAGAACCCACTTCCCAGTGGGAGCTCAAGGGCCAGATTAAAATGGCTGGTGGGCTAGATGTGGCCCACGGGCCATAGTTTGCCCATCCCTGTCCTAGGGGCTGCTTGCAGAGTAAGGTGCAACCGTCCAAGCCAGAAGGGAGGGGGGGTTCAGACCCTGTGCTACTGAGCTTTGCCATTCTAGTGGGTAACTATGCAAAGCATTTGGGAAGAGTGCTTCAAGGATAGTCACGGCTATGCTGCTCTCTGAAGCACTGCTGGGGAGCCCAGCATTGAGTGGGGAGAGTTAACTGCAAAAAAGCAAAGGAGAAGGATGTGTCCCAGAAGGCTGGACCCCTTCAGGGGTATCTCAGCCAACTCTGTCCACATATCTGTTCAAGGGACACCATCATAAGACCTAATCACATCAGCCACACCATCAGGGGCTTGTTCACCTGCACATCTACCAATGTGATATATGCCATCATGTGCCAGCAATCCCCCTCTGGTGGGGAGGGATAGCTCAGTGGTTTGAGCATTAGCCTGCTAAACCCAGGGTTGAGTTCAATCCTTGAGGGGGCCATTTAGGGATCTGGTGCAAAAATTAGGGATTGGTCCTGCTTTGAGCAGGGGGTTGGACTAGATAACCTCCTGAAGTCTCTTCCAACCCTGATATTCTATGATATGCCACCACCTGCCCCAGGAGAAGGGCCTATTGTGGTTGAAGTAAATGGGGCTACTTGTGCTTAAAAGTTAGAATTATTCAACTTATTGAATATTATTGAATTATTCAAATTATTGCAGTGGGGGAGGGTTTAGGTTGGATATTAGGAAAAACTTTTTCACTAGGAGGGTGGTGAAACACTGGAATGTGTTACCTAGGGAGGTGGTGGAATCTCCTTCCTTAGATATTTTTAAGGTCAGGCTTGACAAAGCCCTGGCTGGGACGATTTAGTTGGGGGTTGATCCTGCTTTGAGCAGGGGGTTGGACTAGATGACCTCCCATTCAACCCTGATATTCTACGATTCTATGATTCTATGTACATTGGCCAAACCGGACAGTCTCTACGCATAAGAATAAATGGACACAAATCAGACATCAAGAATTAGAACATTCCAAAACCAGTCGGAGAACACTTCAACCTCCCTGGTCACTCAATTACATTCCTAAAAGTCGCAATTCTTCAACAAAAAAATGTAAAAACAGACTCCAATGAGAAACTGCAGAACTGGAATTAATTTGCAAACTGGACACCATTAAATTAGGCTTGAATAAAGTCTGGGAATGGATGGGTATTACACAAACTAAAAACTATTTCCCCATGCTAATTTCCCCCGTACTGTTACTCACACCTTCTTGTCAACTATTTGAAATGGGCCATCCTGATTATCATTACAAAAGTTGTTTTCCTCCTGCTGATAATAGCTCACCTTAATTGATTAGTCTCGTTAGAGTTGGTATGGCAACCCCCATTTTTTCATGTTCTCTGTATATATGTATCTTCCTACTGTATTTTCTACTCCATGCATCTGATGAAGTGAGTTTTAGCCCACGAAAGCTCATGCCCAAATAAATTTGTTAGTTTCTAAGGTGCCATAAGTGCTCCTCATTCTTTCAGCACAGAAGAGAGCTGATGTGGCCAGGGGAGAAGCACCAAGGAGCAATCATATCGATAGTCTTTTGCTTAGTGCACAGAATCTCCAGCCAGTACGTGCGTTCTTTCAGGGAGCATTAAGGCAATGACTGTGCCACTCTGGAGGGTTTATTTCTCATCGTGGAGGCCAGGGGCCTGGGTTACAGAATATCTCCATATGGGTTCTGCTGTACAGAATCCATGTGCTAGAGACAACAGAGAATTGCTCCATTAATCACATGCAGGAGCTGGGATTGGACGCTGCCCTTCTGCTACAAAACCCATAGGCCCAGAATTGCTTGAGCTAAAGAGCATCACCCTCAGCTGACAGCAGTAGCAGGTCCTTTATCCTCTGTGGGCCCAGGGGATGTCACACACTCACACACAGAAAGCCAGGATATTACATCGAGTGGCATGTCGAAAGCAGCAGGAACAATTCGAGGCCAGAACAGCAGCAACACATGGTCACATAGAGATCTGAGCCAGCTCCCGCCCCCCTGGGAATGCTGAATGGGGGCTGGCTTCAGCTGTTGGGAAGGAAAGGGGAGTGCTTGTGACCAGTAGCACAACAGCATGGCAAGAGGAGAGCAATCAGGTCTTGTGCTTTTGTGGGCAGCACGGTCACAGAGGCTAGGCAGGAACCTTCTGTACTGCACTGCGCTGCTGGCCAGGTGAATTGGGGCAAGAGGTCCTTTCTTCAGAAGCATCATAGAGCAAAAGCGGGATGTGCACCTGATGCAGCAATAGCCTGCTCCAGGCCCATGAATCTGAAGCTTGGGTTGTAGTTTGACCAAAGTAAGCAAGCAGGCTGTCACTGCTCAGAGGCCGCAGGGATGAGCCTGGCACAAACAACAATCCCCAGCTCTTACCCTCAGGGGATTTCAAAGCACTTTATGAAGGGGCCAGCATAATTATTCCCATTTCTCTGAGGTGGAGGGAGGGGACGTGATATGCCCACGGTCGCTGACCAGCAGATCTGAGACTGGAACCTGAACTCCTGAGTCCCAGTCCAGTGCTTTGTCCACTCAGCCAGTGGTTTTCAACTTGTGGGGGTCCGCAGACTACATCTAAGGTTTCCAAAGGGGTCCACACCTCCATTTGAAATTTTGTAGGTGTCCACCAATGAGAAAAGGTTGAAAACCACTGTGCTAGGCCACTCTGCCTCACTAAGAGACTGTCTACACTGCAACTGAAAGGGGTTATTGCAGCCCGTGTAGACATTCCCAAGCTAGCTGGGATCTAGCCAGATCCCAGCTAGCTTGAGTAACAATAGCAGCGAAGCCCTCTCAGTCTTTCTGCTGAAAGGAGCTGCAGCTGGACAGGTGAGTGAGCCCTCATTTGCACACTCACAGAACACCAAACAGTGCCTGTGACCATTTTCCACTTGCCCCCATTCTCTGACAAGATCACACCTGGCATGTAAAATTTGGCCTAAAGTGAGTTCTGAAATCTGACTTCAGTTACCCCAATGTGAATTGGGAGTGACCCCAATTAAGTATATGGAGTTAAGTGGTGTAAATCAGGACAAGACCAGTGACATCTAGGCAGTTAACTGGTGTAACTCCAGTGAAGTCTACCTGCTGTGAATCAGCAGCAACTCCGGTAAGGCGTAGGGAGTTTCTCCAGGATAAAGTGGAGTAAGAGGTAGATCAGGCCCTCAGTCTTTATTAATACTGCTAAAGTATTTCTCCAGCTAAAAAGAATTGCCCTTCAGCTGTCTCCTGGGCTATGAGGGAGGCGTGCTTGTTTGAATAAGGAAATGTATTTGCCTTCAGACTCTAGAACAACAGAGTGGCTCATCCAAAGTCCAGTGCTTCAGGATTTTATTATCCACTAAAACAATCTGGTTTGTCTTTCCTGCTAGGCATCTGTTTCCCCCTCACTGCCACTCATGTTCCAGCTGTAAAAGCCAACGTTCACCACCTATTCCTAGAATAACAAATACAGCCCTGGAGATTCAAGGCAATTTATGTGTGACCTAGGAGTGGTGCCTGTGACCTCTGCCTCTATAAACACCACTCTGCTCCCAAGGGCTTTGAACACTCCTCTGTTGGCTTGGGGCCCAAAGCCTCCCCCCTCTAAAAAACCAAACGCTAGTTTCTAAAAATATTGATTTTTCTTTAATTAAACCAGTTTTTAGGGGGAAATTTGTTTTCCCTGCCATGTTTACAGCTTGTCAGCTAAAGATCCCTCTGGGCTGTTCTGTGGGGGCTGGCTTGACCTTATAAAAACACTAGTCACATCCTGGAACACGGGGTACTTCCCAAAACTCTGTGATGGGCCCGGATGGTAACTGGCCCACAGAGTGCACTGCTGTTATTCTATGATCACCCCCCAGTGTAAATGCAGACCAATGGGATCAAGTAGGTGTAAGGCCTGCCCTGCTTTGCACCGTGACTGCAACGCACCCTCGTACTAGTAATGGACAATACTGTGGCATGTTTGTACAAAAGCAATGGAAACCACTGCAAATCACACAGGTTAGACAAGGGACCTGCTAGAGCGCTTTCCATGAACGCTTCTGGCCCTGACGTATGTGCGACTGCACCCAAAATGCAGCCAAGGGATGGAGGAGTTAGGAAGCAATGTGCTCGGACGGCTCTTAGACTAGCACTCTGCACCCACCATATCACCACAAAACGCAGCAAGGCCAGAACTAATCAGCCATTGCTGGGGGCCTGCGTGTTCATTGCTAAGCACTGGGAGCACCGTGGACTTGGGAACGTTTTTTCCCCTTTCAGCTCCACTTGCCATTTTTCCTTTGCTTTATTATCTCCCAGCCCTTCACACTGAATGTCCATGCCTGCTTATCATTCCCTGGTACTTAGCAACGCCATTATTTCCTTGTCTGCCTTGCTGATAGTGCCGAGCAGCCCAGCAGTGCCTGCCTGGCTGCGTGCTTTCTTCTGCTATGGTAATGCTGGGTTCTCAAAGGAGCCTTTCATGTCACCAGGAGCCCCCGGCTGCTTTCCAGAGCATTCAGCCACTATGGGCTCTTGTTTTACAACTTGACAACTATGTAAATGGAATGGGAACATGGTTCAGCGAAGCTAGAGATGTGAGAATGGGCCTGCAGGCTGCGCAATTCACTATCTTGCATTATTTATTTATTAGTAGTATTTATTATTATTTATCATTTGTGCTGTGGTCACATCTAGGAGCCCCAGTCACGAGCCAGGACCCCGTTGCGCTAGGTGCTGTGCAAATACAAGAAAGAGCCATTGTAACTGGATGGCTTGCCCTGCTGGGCTGGAGACCTGGTGCTATGCCAACCCTGGTTTGAAACAAGCCCCACCTGAGGGGAATCAGGTACTTCCCTAAGAGAACCAAAAAATGAGAGAAGACTCTGGTAGCGGGAGCTTGGAGGGAAAAGCCCAGTGAGCAGGAGGCAGTGGGCGAGGGGACCCCTGACTGTGTTTGGGACTGGATGTCAGAGCCCCAGGGAGGGAGAGCTGGGAGGACTGGCCAGGAGCTGAGAGTTGAAAGAAAAGCCCTGGGACTGAGAAAAAATGCCAGTGCTATGTATGGACTTCAGTTTGGGACTCTGGGTTGTTGTGAACTGGTTCTGATATTAAACTAGCCCCAGGCAAGGGTATTGTTAAGTAATCGGAGAAAGCCCCTGTGAGTTCTTAAAGGGCCCTGAAGAGAGGAAACAAACAGAGGTGGGGAGCCTGCAGACACACCTCTGCCCAGAAGGGGGTGCTCAGTAAGAGGCCACCCCACTATAGACAGTCCCTGCCCCAAAGTGCTTACCATCCCCAGCTGCTTTAGTTGGGCTTGGGTAGTGATGGGAGCAAGGCACACAATTTGGATCTAAATCACACATGATGAAGTCCAGGGATGCGGGACTGCAAGGAGGGGATGTTAAGTTCAGCCTGGAGCAGCTTGCATTCTTTCTACACTTACTAGTTTGGTGCCAGTTGTGTGCCCAGAAATGCACACAACAGAACACACAGACAGTCCCTGGCCCAAATGCTTTCATATAGAACATCACATTTGAGGATTTGGGGTTCAGTTTGGCCTATTATGCACCTGCAGCTCATTTGAAGAATTGGGATCCAGATAAGGATTTGGCTTCCCAAAGCTCAGAAACATTTCAATTAGGACAATAGGTTCCAAGGCCATCGTGAGACCATTGTGATCATCTAGTCTGGCCTCGTGTATAACAAAGGTCAGAGAACTGCCCTACTGAACTCAAACCTGTTCATCTGAGGAGTTGGATTCCTGACCCCTGGTGAATGTAGCATACAGATCATTACTGTGTGTACAAGCTCCATAAAGGACAATGTACATTGAGAACACATCCAGGATCCTCCTAATGGTTAATGCAGCTTCTCATAATAATGAACTCACTGCTGTCGCTTTCCCTGATTAAACATTACCCTGGTTTAACCAGAACAACATATTGATTGCCCCTGCAGATTTTCATGTGGCAGAACCTGGGGAAGGCTAAAGTGTATACTCCCCAGCCCTGCCCTGCAGCCTGCTAGAATCCAGGAACCTATAAAACGTCCTTGTGAGTCTCATTATCAATGTGGAAGTCGGATCAGAGGTGACAACCTCCAGCCTGCGGTGCTTCCTCCTTGGATGCTTACAACACTGTGTCCTGGAACCTGTCACCTCCGCTCTCAGTGTGTATGGGGAGCACCGATCCATTCCTTTTCACATCCTCTAGCTCCGGGCTAATCAGCCGTTAGCTGGGCATCGCCTGGGCAGGGGCTGTACGACAGGGCCATCCCACAGGGTGTATGGCAAGGAACACACCATACCTTGCCGTCCACCCAGCTCTGGCCTAGTTTCAGACAAGGGTTTACACGCAATATGCCTTAAGCCAGACCCGGGTGCCAGGAGCCCCTTTGTGCTAGTGCGTTAGCTGGAGCCTAAACCTCCCTACACACAAACAGGAAGCTGCATGCGGCTGATTGTAAACAGTGCGAGCCTCCCTCCCACGCTATTGCCATGCTGGCAATAAGCCCAGGCGCAGCAACGCCAGCCTCACTACTGCCCTAGCTGCACCCAGCGCAGCGCAGCGCAGCGCAGCCCCGCCCCACGCCCACCTCTCTCGCGTGCTCATTGGGGGCGCGAGATTTGTTTACCTTATATGGTCAGGTACTAACACAGCATGGCCGATGACTGGCTGTCCTGACACGTCACTCAGCGAACGTCAGCCTCCCCTGTAAAACTATGCAAACAAACCATGGGCTCCTGGGAAACGTAGTGCTGGGCACCTTACCTACCTGGGAGCGGGGTGCCTGCTGACTGCTCAGCCTGGTGCGGGGAGGGGACTGACTGCCTGGCAGTGCTGGTACTAGCCCATGGGGGGCCTTAAGCAGGAATATTTTGGGGGCCCCTGCTCACACAATACATGCTATAATTAATAGGGGGCTCCTGGAGCTGCTCCAGGTCTGAAGCCATGGCTCAGGGGGTTATGCAGAGCCCTGGCTCTGCTGACCAGAGTCAGCCACTTTCCTGCCGTGTGACGGGAGCCCCGCTGCTGGGTCTGAGAGCGGCTGGCAGGGCAGCGGTGGGAGGGAGGCGTTCTTCGCCAGACAGGGCGGCTACACGCCTCTCCTGGCTCCCAGACACAGCTCCAAGCACCCTACACAACAGCCTATTTCCTAGCCTGTGCAGGGTGAGCCCCCAGAGCAGCCCTACGGTGCTTTCTCTGCTTTTAAAACTGGACCAGGCAAAGGAGGCGCTAGGAAGCAACGCCGCTATGGCCTGTGTACCAGCGGCGGGGCTGTCCCACCTCCTTGGCCAACGCCAACAACTGCGGCCTTGACGCAGCCCACGCTAGCCTTGCCTAGGCCCGGCCAGCGCATGAGCCCATGGCAGCGGTGCATGGGGTCAAGTCCTGCAAAGGACCCGTTGCTCTGTGGCGCGCAGAGGGGACTTGCTCTGCCAGCCTGCCTGTGCGCACGGGTGGGTCCGCTCCAAAGCTTGTCTCTCTCACCAACAGAGGCTGGTCCAATGCCAGCTGTTACCCCACCCGCCTGGCACCGCAGCTAGCCAGCCCAGCCTCTGGACTACAGCTCCCAGCCTGCCCGCCCGGCCCCGCCCTGGCTGTGCCGTCAGGGAGGCCAGGCTGGGTGAGTCAGTCCCCTGCCTCCAGTAAATATTTGTATTAGCAGGAGCCGGCTCTGTAATGGTGGCTGCGCTGTGAGCGGCGCAGACCCAGGGACCCCAGGGCACGGCAGGCGGCATGTCGGTGAACATGGACGAGCTGAAGCACCAGGTCATGATTAACCAGTTCGTGCTGACCGCGGGCTGCGCCGCCGACCAGGCGAAGCAGCTGCTGCAGGCGGCGCACTGGCAGTTCGAGGTGAGCCCCCAGGGCGAGGCAGAGCTGGCTGGGTGGGGGCGCCCTGCCGGGGGGGCCGCCATCGCTGCCCATTTGCAGCACCGGCGAGGTCACGGCTGGCCTGGCCCTGCAGCCTGGGGCGCCGCGGAAGGGCTGGGGCGGCCGTGGGGCAGCTGGCGAGCAGACCCCCGCCGAGCTGGAGGGCGCGGGTGGGGCAGGAGGGGTTTCCTGGCGCTGTGCTACAGCCCGCGCCGCGGGGGGAGCTCAGCGCGGCCAGCCCCGATCGGTGCCTCTGGCGCCTCAGCCTGGCACCTCGGGCGGGCCGGGGGCTTGAGCCTGAGGGGGCGGTGAAGGCAGGAGCTCCTGGGCGTGGGGCTCCAGGGCGTGGGCAGTGCCGCTGCGGAGAGGAGCCCCAGTGCTGGGCTGGGGGGCCAGTCCGGAGCAAGCCTTGTGCCCAGGGTGTGAGCCAAGCCATCTGATCTGCCCACCTGGCTGCTGTGTCCAGAGCAAGCCCCAGGGCACTCACAGCGGCCCCCAGTGGGCTGCCATGGAGTGAATGTGGGGAGAGGGGTGCCTGAGAGGCCCCAGTGCTATATGCCCCCATCCTGCCCCACAGAAGGCTAATCCCGGGCACCTCCAACGTGCCGTAGCTGCCGCCAATTGCTGCGGGTGCCCCAGGGTCTGGCGGAATGGAAGGTGCCACAGCTGGGGCTACTGCCACAGTTCAGGGAGTGGGTGGTGGGACCGGGAGTTGTTTGGGATACGACCGCCTGTGCCAGCATCTCTGCGCTGCCCTGACAGACATTTGTGTGTGCCATGTGTGTGTGTTCAGCACACCCGCTTCTGGGGAACGCTCCATGCTGTCATGGTACTGCTGTTTGTCAGGCTCATACAGGTCAGCCTCCCTAGGCCAGGGGTGGCTTTTCTGTCTCTGACCATTCTTGGGAAAGAAGACCGCCATCAGTACTGTCACTGCGGTGCTGTTTTAGTGTTGGTGTGAATTGTGTATGTGTACGTGGATGGGGTATATGTGTACAGCCCTGTGTGTATTAGATGTGTGTGTACGAGTGTATATATGTCTAGTGTGTGAGTACTATATAGCAGGGGTGTATGTCTGTGTATGGGGTGTGCTTGTCTTCTGCCTGTGTTATTAAAGTGGGACTGTGTTTCATTGCTCCCAGATGGTCAGGGTTTCCCGAGGCTGGCTGTAGCAGATCCACAGGGGCCACCCACCCCTTTCTGGGCCCCACTCAGGAGTGGATTTGCTTTTAAAAGGAGGTAGAAGGAACACACACAGAGCATACGCGCAGTGTTGGGGCGAGCTCTGGCACTGCTAGGGCAGTCTTTCTGAGCTCACCTGTACTTGGTGCTTGGGGGGAACATAGCAATAACTGACCTTATGTGCACTCCCGCAACACCTCCCCCTGTTCCCTGCAGGCAGAATGATGCCCCTTAGTGGCTGTGGGTTGAAGAGCCCCGGTCTGGCCTTTCCTATGTTCCTGTCCCCTGGGGTTTGATTCCTAAGGCAACACCAGGAGAAGAGGTTTTGCTGGTTAAAACTTCATTGGCTCCAACTGCTTATTCCTTTGGCCTGGAGTCAGGATCCTCTGTGACATCGACAGTGATTGCTGGGGAAGTGACTGTGATGTCACTCTCGGGATTGCAGCTTCAGGTGGGGAACATGCAGGCGGACTGTGCGAGCGCAGTAGTCCCAGAAAGCTCCCTGGTGGTAAAAAATGGGAGTGTGTGCGTGCTCAGGGGATGGACACAGCCCTGCCTGCTACAAAAAGATGTTTTCCATGCGGCACCAGCAGCTCTTTGCAGCTCAGTGTGACGGTTTTGTCACTAATGGCACTGTTGTAATTAGCGTGTCTGTTCTGTGACACAGAAGGAGGTTTGAGTCAGTGTAGAGAGCAAGAGGTTTCTACTGCACACATTAGCATGGCTGGGGCATCCCTTGTTCTATATGCACTATAAAAGAAACAATTCTGGGTGCGTTTTATAGCATGGAGTCACTTGACTCCCTGTGCTTCTGGTTTGATCAGGTAGTTTAGACAGCTAGATACTGTATTCACAGGTTTTCTGGGTGCAAAATCAGAGGCTGATGGTCAAAATCAGACTGTCTGTGTGTGTGTGTGCGTGTGCAAATCCAAACAGATGAATATCTCACGCTCTCTCTGTGCACTGACTATGCACACCGAGAGAGGCACCCACAAGGCAAGCCCATCTGTATATTTTCAGATTTTGCAAAAGGAAATATTGGACACATTTACATGTGTAGTATGACCTAGTTTCTGTTCACCAGTGTAAATGAAGAGGAGCCCTACTGGACATTGTAAGACAGGTGTGAGAGAAGGATCAGACCCTGCCACCTTTTATGTGTGAAGCACCAGGAGTAGGAACTTGCGACAGAAAGTTATTGTTTCAATTACATTTTCCAGAAATTTGCCACTATTTGGCAAGTTGCACAAGTGCAAACAGCAGTGTGCTGGCCGTGGGTCTCCCGTGCTGGTTTGGCACTTGCATGACTCAGAGGAAGCTCAGCTGTAAACAACCCAATGGGACAAGTTACCAGTCACTTTTGGTGCAAAATGCTCAGATAATTCCCTTTGCAAAATGGCTGCTGAGCATGCCCCCTTCTCAGAGCTCTGCTCTAGGAGTACTGTCTTCCGGGTACTCCAAATCCCTCTCAGTCTGAGCCCATGATCTGCGTTTGCAGAGTATTGTTACTCCACCCCCTTTCACGGATGCCCTTCTCCAGGCTGAACCAGCTCCTCGGCATGTATGACTCTCTGGAGTTCAGTGGAGCTGTGCTAATTTACCCCTGCTGAGGAGCTGGTCCACTGAGTGGTCTCCTTGGTTTCAGAAGCATTACTCCTGCATCAAGGAATTGCTCAGTGTCAAGGTGGCAGAATCGCGCTCTGCGGGTATTGATGCATACTGTCTCTTTCACATGGGGGACCACATTGCTCCTGTTACTCAGAACTCCGTAACCCATGATCCCATGAGCATTATTATGTGCCTCTCCTGCATCACACCGTGGCCCAGGGACAGAGAGCGCGGCCCAGCCACTAGTGTTTCACTGGCAGCTGATGCTCCCACTCTCTTTGGGCACGATGGTCCATTCCCGTTTAAACTAACATTTCAAGATAATAAACTGCCTGACAACAAAGCTGAAATGAGTGACAAAGCAACAGGAGTTGGCTGTTCCTGCTGCATCTTTGGGCTTGTCTAGAGGAGAAGTTTACTAGCATAACTCTACTAATATAATTCTACCAGTCTAGTTACACCAGTGTCACCCCTTGTGTGGACACTCTGATACCAGAATAAGGATCTCCATCCGGGGTTATACCAGTTTAACTAGAGTGGTATCATTACACTGGTAGAATTATGCTGGTAAATTTCTCCATCTAGACAAAGCCCTTAAATACATACAATCTGCCCCATTTACAGCCCTTCCGGACTGCTCCATGCAGCAGGGTAATGCTTTAACCTTTGATCGCTGTGCTATTTCCAAGCGTGTGATACTTGGGCTGTGCTCATTTAAGGGCTGGAGGGAGTGGATCTGGGGAGTGAGAAGTGTTTCCAGCTACTGGGAGGGGGGTTGCACAGGATCACATGAACACACATTGCAAACTCTCTGGGGGCAAGGGCTGTCTGTGTTTGTACAGTGCCTAGCACAATGGTGGTCCTACTCCATGACTAAGTTTCTAGGCTCTGTGGTAATATGCACATCATAATAATGAGGGGGCATTTCCTTCAGCAGGGTTGGGGTGCACAGTGGGGAAAGGAACCAGCAGTGGGTGGGGAGGCCAAGTTGTTGTGCTCTGGGGCAGGGGAACTGGAAGGTAATCTTGATGGGAGGGGGTAGGGATCAGCATTTGGGGGAGCTGTAGGAGGCATTTGTCTCTGAGGACAAGCACACTTGTCTTTAGTTCCTTTGGGGTGAGCTTCACTCTTTCTCAGCATTGCAAGGGTTAGTAGTGAATTTCTGGGCTCCTGTCATTTTGCCACCCAGCCTCTCTGGGCTGTTTGGGAATTTCCAAATCTGTCCATTCACATCAGAGGAGAATTCTGGTCCCATAAGAGCCTTGGTACCCGGTAACCCACACAGTCTCAGGGAAAAGCTGACAGACAAACCAAGGGGCTGGGTGCTCTTGATTCACTGGAGCTGGGGATTGTTGGTAATTTACTCTGTAAAATGTGTGTTGACTTTGGCCTGATCAGAGGCTGGTCTCCAGAAGGGATTTATTCAGCATTTACCAATGAGTGAAGCTAAATCTGTTGTCAGCAAAGCTGAGATCGCAGGGATCCCATCTGCTCAATCATAGCGGTGTACTTCAGGAGGAGACTCACTCAAGTCTATTGAATTGTTCCAGATTCATCCCAATGTACCTGAGAGCAGAACCTGGCCCTACCTGTCAATTGGTAACTGTTGGTAGGTGAAGCACCTTCAGATCATGCATCCTCTGGGACAAACCCACACATTGACATCCTTGTGCAATGCGAAGATTACTGTGTTGCGGTGCACTGCCATGGTGTCAGAACACTGCCCGGGCCCCAGCCGTGTTACATGATGCTCTCAATGTCCTGCAAGTCTCCATACGGCCCTGTCAGATCCAGCAGGCCAGGAGCTCCCAGGAGGTATCTGATATCAATGGGGAGGGAAACATAACCAAAGACAACACACGCTTGTGGGGCGGGAGGTTGGGAAACTGTTAGTTTATATCCATGTAAGAGGATCACAGCCTGCAACACATTAAAAAAGGCCTGAGAAAGAAATCATTCATTTTGAAGGAACATTTTCCTGTCTCTGGGAAATGGGGTGGCTCCAGGGAGTTGGGGGTATTTTGAGGGTTCCGTCTCTGGCTCTTTCACTAGCCCTAAATTCACTCCCATTTGAATAGGGAAACGAGGGCAGATTTTTCTCTCTGTGCTCTTTTTTTTTTTTTTTTTTTTAAAGTTTGCTGCTGTTGCAATGATGTCAACTTTGTTGCCACCGTTTAGGGGGTGGGATTGGGTGTGTGCCACCAGGGGATTGGCTGTTCCCATGTGCCCCTCCTCCTGATGGAGGCGTTCCATCCTTGGATTAGACTGGTGGCTTTCCAAGGCTCGGGGAGGGGGAGCATTCGGGAGCCGCTCCTGGTGGGTGACTCTCCCCATGGGCCAGGCTGTTATTGAGCGGGCCAGGAACAGTAACTCCACCCAGCCAGTGGAAGGACATGAAAAGGGTTTCACTGAGATATTTACAGAGCACACATGGGGCTGTTTGTGAAATATAAGAGCTTGCAATAATTCCTAGGGCTCGATTCCCTTCTGCTGCTATAAATGCGGGGGAGCAGCGGGGAAGAAGAGAGACACCACTGAAGTCAGGGGGGCTGCACCAGGGTGAAACCAGAGTGAACGAGAAGAGGATTAGTTGCTTCATTTTGCATGTGTGCACACACTTCTGTGTCCTGCCTAGATTCATGTCTGGACCATCCACTTCACCCACTTACATTCCTTTGTTGTTGTAAGGCAGGGCAAACCACCGTCTTGCCCAGCAGCCACATCCTGCTGCCCTTCTCCCCCCAGACTCCGAAACTGCAGCTCTTGCTCATCCTCCAACTGCTGATCTGATCTACTGCCCATTCTGTTGCTGGGGAACACAGCTATCGAGCAATTATTGGGCCTCTCTGGTGAAAGGCAGGAAGACTAGTAGTCTGCCAGGTGCCTTTAGTAGCAGTGGGCACCAGGATCAAACAATGCCTGGAGTCCTGTTTAAATTAACTGAAACCAGGGAGTCTCACCCTTCTAGCTTCTGTGTCGCTCCTTGAACACACCAGGGGCTCCCTGTGGGCCACCCTCCCACCTCCCAGGTATTGCAGGGACATACTACAGACCCCGATCTCCTCCCTCATTCCAGGGGCACTTCATTGCTCCCTCTGCCACATGCCAAGAGCTCTGGGCCCTCCAATCTCCCCATGCCAGGGGCTGTCTCCTTTTTCTCTCCTGCTCCAAAGGACCTTTCGTCCCCCTGGACAGAAGGGAGGGGTGGGCAGCTGGTGTCCTTTCCTCCCACCCCCAGCCTGGAGCAGGCTTTGGGCAGGCTGTGAACGGCTTCGCTCTCTTTGCCCTCCGACTCCCCTGCTGGCTGAGCACCCACTCTGCTGCTGGGAGACAGCTCAGCGGGGAGAGCAAAGAGCCATTGTTAACTGATGACCGCTTTTAGCCCTACCGGGGGCTCTGGGGGCCCCTCCGCATTCGTCCTTCCCCCCTGCCCATGCCAGGGGCTCTGGGGGCCCCTCCCCATTCACTCTCCCCCCCAGAGGCTCTGGGGGCCCCTCCCCACTGACCCTTTCCCCCATGCCAGAGACTCTTTGTGCCGACCATTCTTCCCACCCTCCATTCTTATTTTCTTCCTGGGTGTCAGAATTTTAAACTCCTTGGGAGGAAGGGCAGAGGTGAGGTGGGTTATTTTGCTAGAAGGTTTTAATGGCTCCATCCACCAGTTCTTTGATCCACCGACAATTTCAGACCTGATTACAGCTGAGGGGTCTGCCAACCAGATGCCAAGGGCTCCGTATGTCCCCTATTTTCCTCCTCCCAGTTTGCCACTTTCCCCCCAGATCAATAGGTTTCTGCCCATTGAGGTCTAGAACATTGCCTGGAATTTTGCAGTTAATCACATTTAGCATTTAAAAATTATCACTTTATATCCAAACAGACAAATGCCATTAAGTGGAGTGTAGGTAGGGCCTCAGAAACTCAGCCAATGGAGGCTGCCTGCCCTTAACTAAAACCATATCCCCCTCAAGGGTTTGGGACCAAAAAAAAAAAACAACAAACCCTTAAACTCCCTGGTCTCCTTTAGCAATAATTGCCTTCCCCTCTCTGAGTTTTGTTCACATTTATGGGGATATAACCAGCCAACTAAATGACTACTAGACCAACCAACTGGCTGGTAGCCAGCTGCCATAAAACCTGAGCTCCCAGCCCCACCTCAGCCACCCGCCCCACCTCATGTGACTTCTCTCAACCGATAAGCTACCCTCTGCAGTTCCTCTCGCCAGGGCTCCAGCCCCTGTTTTAAGGTATGTCTGCCTTATAATCACGGTATAATTACAGTTTGAGTAGCCATACCCAGACTAGCTTTAACTAGCTAGGTGAGGTCCCAGCACAGCGAAATTGCAGCTGTGTGTTCTCAGCATCGGCTGTACAAACCCAGCTAGAACCTGCACAATTAGTCATGGGACGAGGCTGTGCTGGGACGAGGCCAGACTGCACAGTTTGGGGCATGCTATTGAACCCCCAGAGGTATAGGAAAACTATACCTGCCAGCGGTACAGAGACCCTCAACTTTCTCACTTTGCCTATAGGGGGAGCCAGAGAGCAGCATCTGAATATTATTCTGTTGTCCGGTAGGGACCCACCCTCTGTCCTCCCATATCACCCCCAGAGAGAGGCACACCTGTTACCCCCCACCCTGCGGTTTACACAAGCAGCTAGCCAAGCAGATGCCACCACGGCCCTCAGTATTGCAAACATTGGCACCTCTGCGCTAACTGAGCATGGCACACTCTTCACTTCCTCCCCTGAACTATTCCGCAGAGTAGCTGTTAACAGCTGCCGTGGTTTACCCCAGAAGTGGCTGCATTTTGGGGGGTGGTCGAATTGATTCCTACAGGGATATTGTGTGAGACTCTGTAAAGTGCTGCGAGGGTGGCAAAACTTGCTATAGAAATCAGTTAACAATATGATGAAAAGACATTGCACTGGGGACATACAGTAAAACACCACAGACCTGATTCTTCTCTCATCTCCGTTCTTATACAGTGTGAACCACTGACTTACCTGGAGTTACTCCAGATTTACACAGTGGGAGAGGAGTGTCCAGTCCCTTCCATCCAACACTCCCTCTGGTCTGTTTGATTGTTTAATTCTCCGGAGTCTCTCAAACTCCCAAATGATTTGGATGTTCCTCAGAATGTCAGTTAAACGGGGATTTCTATGCCAGTGCCTCAGGCTGGTGTTAGGGGATGCTGTGCTGCTGGAGGTGAGACATAAAAGCAAGGTCCTAACTGCTTGTGGTCATTATAGATCCCGTGGCACTTTCCATGAGCGTAGGAGTGCTCGCCCTGGTCTCCTTGTCTAATTCAAGCTTCGGTAATTACATTCCACTACCCTAAATTCTCCCTAGAGCCCCAGTTGGATTTGGTATTCTTCTACACTTCCTGTGCCAAACGGCTGCATAATGTAGTACTGGGCTCCACCCCAGAAATGGCTGCATTTCACCAGTGAGTGAAGTAAGTCCATATGTGTAGCATCTGTCTGTGAAACTAAATGACAAACACCGTTCGCTCTGCAGAGGCCCTTGGAGCTGTTCTGCATGCAGCATTGTTTGTTTTTTTAAAGAAGACGTGACGGTCTCGGGGGGGGGTTTCTGGAGCCATGGCATGTGCTGACCAAGGGGGCCATGCATGTTTTTGCATGGCATGGAGGCCAGTGCCCAAAGGGGCTATTTCAGAGTGGTTGCAGGGTTCTGATCACATGAGGTGGACTGGAAGTGACACAGGATCCAGAGTTTGGTGGCAAACAGAGGGGCGATTTTGCTTTCGCGCACACAGGTGGGCTTCTTCTCTGCTGCACTGCCTGCTCCAGGAGCCCCACCCACCAACAGAGAACAGGACGCTGGCAGTCAAGAGCTACCCATGCTGAGCCGAGAGTGGAGCTGTGCCCTAGTGGAGCCCTACTCTGGGGCATGAGGGAGCTAGACCAAGCCCTAGGCTTGTGCTCCAGAGGGTCGGGTGGAAGAGTGCCTCGTTCCCAGACAAATGATAAATCTCTTCCTTCCTTTTTTGCAGACTGCACTCAGTGCTTTTTTCCAAGAAACAAACATCCCCTACAGCCATCACCATCAAATGGTAAGTGCTTCCCTGACCCTTCCCTTTGCTAAACCGGTGCAGCAGCAGTGCTGGCCTTGCATAGCTGGGCTGCTGTTGCTAATGTCCAGGCCTCTGTTCCACTCCTCCACGAGGGAGGGCAGAAATATACAGCAAAGCCACGGGGCGGGAGGCAGGAAGCTTCCTGCCAAGAGAGAGAAGCTGGGGGTGGGCTGTGTTCTGGAAACATCCATGGGGGGAGCCAAAGGCCCCAGGCTGGTGCGTGCAGTGTGCCTTATTTGGGGTGAGGGTAAATGAGGTCTGCAAGCCAGGATGCAGTAGCATGCAGTGTGCCCTGTACTGTGGGGAGTGCTCTATAGGGAAACGAGAGGAGGAAGAAGCTGTAATTTGCACCTGTCCGATAATGCAAAGCAGAGACTGCGGCAGGAGGGGCAGGCAGGCTTGGTGGGTGGGAGGGAGCAGAGATGTGGGGCAGGCATAGAGGGAGGGGCTGAGAGGGGGGCACTCAGAGCAAAGCCAGGGTAATCCGGAAGGCTGATCCTTGGTACTCTGAGTGCAGGAGAAGCAGGCAGAGGGTGACGGGAACAGGGCCTGCACCCAGTGGCTTGGAGCTGAACCAGACTCATTCCCTTTGGCCCTTCATCCCCATTACTGGACCACCCTGCCCTTCCCCTCCTGGGACTCTAGCTGTGAAAGCCTCCCTGAGAGCTGCAAGCTGGCTAGCTCCATCAAGTCCCCCAGCCCACGAAGATGCCTGACAGGAAACTGAACCCTGCTCTGCCCAGTGGGAAGCTTTCTCCCAAGAGTCCATCTATGGGAGGTGCTGGAGGTGAATGCATCCATGGAGTCCAGCGTAGTTCAGTGCACTGGCCACAGGTGGATGTTGGTGGCCCACTGCTGTTTGTGGTGGCCCTGAATGTCCCATGAGCTCCTGTGCTGCAATGAGCAGGCAGAGTAGGAATGTAGCAATTTCCTGCCCCTCCTGCTGTGTGCTGATGCTAGTCCCATTGCCCTGCACCTGCCGGCCAGCCAGGCCCTTGCTGTTGCTGGCTGGGGAAGTTTGGGTCCCAGGAGAGTCCACAGTGCAGCCTGCACCCCTGACACTAAGGCTGCACAGAACTGCAGTGTTACAGGAGCTCCCAGCGGTGCCTGGAGAAGCTGCCAGTTCCCTGGAGGCAGCTGTGATGCTCTCTGGCCTGGAGACCCTTCTCATGTCTCCTGCAGCCTCCATGGTGTGAAGGGGCCAGGTGGTCAAGGCTCCGCGTCGCTCTGCTCTTTGCACTGCCAATGACACCTATCCCATCTGCCCTGCCACGGGAGGGCTCAGGTGAACGGCCCAGCGGCAGGGCCGGGGATTTGGGATGGCAAAACCAGCTCGGCCATTTCACCTCCTGGGCGCAAACAGTCACCCCAGACTGTCGAGGGAGCCGCTGCCTGGTGGGCCCTGCTCCAGGCAGTGCAGAGAGGGTGGCTGGCTCTGGCGACAGGGCTGGAATGTGTGTGGGCGTGGGGAGCCCTGATACCCTGAGCATCATCAGCTTCTCTCCTGGGCCAACGGCATGGGGGCAGCGACTCGTGTGGCGGCTCCTGGCCTGTCTCCTGGGTTGCCACAGCAGAGCCGAGCCCCAGTGAGTGTGCTCCAGGGCAGGGGGAGGTTGCGCTGCTCTTGGGCACTGCCTGGAGGCCGATTGAGGAACAACAGTGCAGCGTGCATGTGGGCGGGGCTCTTGCAGCCTCCCCCAGAGCCCCTGGCCCTGGCAGGGCCACCCCTGCCTCCCCCACACAGGTCCAGCAGCACTTGGCTGCCATGTGCTGAGTGAGGTGAGGGGTGGGCGAGTGGCATCCCAGACAGAGGGGTAGTGGCTGGTTAACGCTCCCTGTCCCGCTGAGCCAGGCTCCTGGCTTCCTGGGCCTAACCTGCAGCCCAGCAGTGGGTCCACATGTCCTGCACGACCCAGCAGTGCCAGGTTGGCTTCTCGGTTGGGCCATTCAGTTCCGGGGGAGCTCCTACCCCCACCAGCGCCCCTGGGGCAGGTGGGCTGAATGGAGTCCAGGAGGAGGAACTGACCCCCTCAGAGATGAGAAGCCTAGAAAAGGACCTTGTGGGCCCTGGCATTGGTCCCACTCTGAGTCCATGGCAAACCAGTCTGCTCCACGCCTACCCTGCCCCTCCTTGGGAGCTGCAGCTAGGCTCTGTTGGTGTGACAGGCGAGAACAGAAGGGCCCTGCACTTGTAACGTAGCAGATACACGGACATGTGCAGACACACAGAGACATGCAGAAATATATGTGTGCTCTCACAAATGTCTGCTTACACACGCACTCACGGGCGTAGACCACAGTCATAGGCGCACACACACACACTATTTCCCTTTAAATCTCTCTTCCCAGCAGCCCCTGGGCTGCCCAGCACTCTGCCAGTTTGCTTCTTGACAGCCTGTGACCCTCCCCCTTATTCTCCACCCAACACTTTTCCTTGTTATATCTTGCCCACAGAAGCCCCTGGGGTCCCCATGCTCTGCCCCTTTAACTCTCGTGCCTGGGCAGCCTGTAATCTGCCTGTGCAGATGGGTCCCTGGGATTTGCTGGCTGCCGTGTCCTCATTTGACTCCACCGTTCTCTGGGGCAATCAGGGATTTGGAGCATGCAGTGAGCATGCACAGCGAGCACCCAGCAAGAGCCACGCTACAAACAGCCTCCAGCGCAGGCAGCCGAGGGGGTGGGGACAGACAGTGTTGCATGGGGCTGGACACCCTGGAGTCCATTGGGCTGCAAACCGTGAGCTCAGGGCAGGGGCTGGCTGTGTGGAGATGGTGTCCTGGCCAGCTGATTCTTGGGGTGGCACAAGCTCGCAGGTGAGCGGGAGCCCTGGCTTTGGAATCCAGTCCATCCCAGAGCAGGGGCTCTCAGGCAGGGGGGCCACCTCCCCCTCCCTCATCCTTCCCAAACTGAGTGATGTGTCCCCAGTTGGTTAGATGGGAGGGGGATCCTGCTATGAGCTGGGTGACGGGCAGCAGGGGCTGAACATACGCCAGGGGGCCAGGGCATCTGGACTGGGGATCCAGTTCCTGTGCATCAGAAGGGCCCCTGGCATATGTCATAAACCACAGTGGGGCTGAGGCCCCCACTTACCCCTCCCCTTTCCTCCCTCCCAGTGTAGCTTCGCCATTCATATTCCCTCATGGGCACCCCCTTCCCCCAAAGGGTCTCTCCCTGGAGAGATGAGGGTGCAGGAAGGGGCTGGATCTCAAGGGTACCATGTACCGCTCCTGTCTAGGATGTTTGACATGAGCTCTTGAAAGACGATTAGTCCTCGGGGGCCTGAAATAACTGCTTCTTGCAGGGAGCAGCCTTGATAGGAGCTGGCAGCCTGGCAGAGCCACCCAGACGTGCTGGCTCCAATACCCACCCCCACCGAGCTCCTGCTCCAAGCCGCTTACCTGCCTGCACGAACCTGCAGGGAAGCTGCAGCTGTGGGCACTGCCCCATCTGAGGAGGGGGAGAGGCTGCAGGTGCAGTCGCCCACCCCAGCCCCCACTGGAGCCCCTATGCCAGGACCCAGCAGAGCCTCAGCCCCTCCTGAGCACAGCGTGCAGGGCACCTTGCTGCACCTCGCCTGGCCACCCCCAGGCACTGGTCAGAATGGCGAGTAATGTAATCACTGTACTGGGGGGTTCTCAGTCAGCACTGGCCCCCGTGCAGTGCTAGGGGGCGCTGTGCTACAAGGAGCAGGATGGGGGCTCGGTAGGGGTCGCTCTACCCTCTCAGTGCTGACCCCCATGGCCTAGCATACTGCTTGGGGGCTCTGTGCTGTAGGTGGGCAGGGTGGGAGCTCGGTAGGGAGTGCTCTCCTTATGCAGTCAGTGCTGTCCCCAATGCAGAGCTAGGGGCGCTTTCCCTTCCTCGTGCGGACCCCAGGGAATTACAGGGTGTAGTGCTGCAGCAAGCAGGATGGGTCAGTAGGGGGCGCTCTCTGCTGGGAGTGCTGAGTGCACTGCGGTGCTAGTGGGTGCTGTCCTGCAGGGAGCTTTAGGATGAGACATAAAATGGCTGCCCTGCACCCTTGTGGAGTAAGGCTCAGAGTCGGTTTTCTCAAGTAATAACAGTGTAATGCTTGGTACGGACCTAGCACAGCTCACAAGCTCTGCACAGACCGCGTAAGCGTTAATGTGAATGTTCATGTCAGCGTTTGGACTGAATTCCTCCCCAAATCCACCCCCTGCAGTTTCAATTGGGTACGGTGCTCTTCACTTCCCGGCCCAGACTGTGGTGAGGTGCTGCTTTGCCACTCGGGGCTACACCCCCTGCATTTGACTGCTGAGTGATGTGATCCCCGAATATCTCAACCTTGGCAGACTCCATTAAAGCCCTGGAAGGGGAGGTGCTGTAGTTGCAATAGCTATTACTGATTGCAGCTTGCCATGGAGTTATGGGGTGGGGTGCTGCCTGTCATGCCCAGGGGTTGGATGCTGGGATCCTCTCTGGCCCAGGTTGGGCTAACACAAATCAGTCGCATCCTTGCCCCAGTGGCAAGGGAAGTCGACAGCTCCCGGCAAGTTTGTCAGGGAGGCAGCGGCTCCGAGTTCTGCGAGTGGCCCTCGCTCCCTGGACGGTCCCTGCCAGTGCCGGCTGTGGGGAGGCAGAGGCCTGCAGTGTCCTCCCCCTACTGCTGTGCGTTGTGGAGGCCACGTCTTCCCAAACGCAGTGACGGGGAAGCCACAGGAACCCGCCTGACCTTGTGGTGGCTCCTCGCCAGCTCCGGGTTCTGTCAAAGACCAGTGCTGCTGGGAAGGTAGAGCGGGAGAAGAGTGCAGAGCCGCTGACTCCAGCGGGCAGCAGTTGAGGCAAAGCAGGCCTGAGGGACCTCAGCAGAGCTTTGTGTGTGTCTGGGCGTGGGGGGAGCCCAGGACTGGAATTGCAGGGGGCTGCGGGTTAGGATAGAGGGGCACTAGCAGAGCTTGCCCAGCAGCACCGTGTACCATGGCCGGCTCTGGCTAGGGCTGCGAGACCCTGGCTTCCACGGGCATCAAACTGACACACAGATTCAGTGCTGGGTTACATGGGGAATGTGGCAGCATACCGGTACCGCCGTAATTCTGCTGGCGGCAGTCCCCGGGGGCCACTGTTGCTCCCAGAGTTACCCTGGTATAATTACCGGAGGTTCATTATGCTGGTGAATTTCACTGCATAGACGAGCCCTTAAAGATAGATAAATGTTCCACCCCTGGTGCCCTCTTTCAGCTGCTTGGCCTGCACCAGCTCTCCCCTAGCCCTGCCTGCCTGGGCCTGGCTAGTGTTTGGGTAGAGACCACCGAGGAAAGGCCCAGGTGTGGCAGGGAACCGCCCTGGCGATCCAGCTGCTGGCACTCTTGCTGAGTTAGAACTGATGCCCCTGTGTGGTGCTTGGGGTCCTGGGCTGCTGACTTTTGGGGGAGACCCTGAGCCCTTGGATCATTAATCAGCCTCCCTAACCGCCCCTGCAGCCTCCCTTGGACGTAGGTCTCGCCCTCATGGTCGGTGGGGTGTTTCCGTGCTGTTACACTGTGCCCACTCTCCACCCCAGAACTGGCTGCGCACTGCACTCTCTGGCCCTGAGGGTGAGGGGCTGTGTCTCTGACTAGCTTCTGTCTCTTTGTTCCCCTGCAGATGTGCACTCCTGCCAACACGCCCGCCACGCCCCCCAACTTCCCCGATGCCCTCACCATGTTCTCCCGCCTCAAGGCCTCCGAGAGCTTCCACAGCAGCAGCCCTGTGGCGTCTATGGCAACCTCCCCTCCTCCCCCACCCCCACCGCTCCCCCAGCCCGGGGGCTTCAACCCAGCCTGGCCTGCGGCTCCCCCCTCCATCCAGCAGCAGCAGAGCATGTGGACTTCGCCCCCGCCCTCGCAGCCATCGGGCTGGCCCGCCACAGTGTCCCAACAAGCCACGTCAGAACAGAAGGCCAACGTGACCATGGAGGCCGAGAGATGAGGCCGCAGGGGAGCAGGAACACGATGTGGGGAGGGCCCCAGCTTTCATTTCCCCCCCCTTTCCGAGGAGGAGAGGAACTTTGTTGCCTCAGAGACTGGCAACCACACTGAGACAGACAGACACGCGAGCAAATAGCCACCTTGCATGGGTTTGGTTTGAAGTAGTTTTTACTTGTCCTAGAGCTGACCAGAGCTCCCCAAAGACCCAGGGAGGCCACGCTGGATGCAGGAGCCATCTCTGGCCTCTGCGTCCCGGAGCCTGACTTTGTAGGAATCTCTCAATGAGGGGACCCCCCTCCCATCTTTCCTGTTGGGACGCTGGATTTTTGCATGCAAGTGACTGGGGGGGTGGGTGGTAAATCCCTTCTTCATGACCCACTTCTCCCTCCTAGCACCTGGAGGGGTCCCACTGCCAGGCAGAACGGGACTGTGGGTAATACACATCTCCCCCTCCCTACACGGCTCCCCCAACCCTGCCGAATGGGGGTTTTTTAAAGAAAAAAGGAGGGGAAAAAAGCATTTCTGCTCAGCTGCAGGCCTTGAACCCATGCACTGAACTTGCTTTGTACTGAGAGGGAGGGGAACGGGGTCTCCTTTGGAGAAATATAGCCACTTGTTTTCTATGACCCAAGCTCTCTGCTTTCGCCAGAGCGGGGACCTGCACCCCCTCTCAGAGCCTGGGGGATCAGATTCCCATTGAGATGTGTGGGTGAGGCTGGCTGGGCAGTCTCCTCTCATGCTGCCAGGGTGGGGGGCTAGCGCCCTTTGCATGACTCAGCGTTTGCCCCATGGAGGCTGGGCTTGCTTTGACACCCTCTGTTCTTTGCTCCCTGCGGGGGGAAGGCCCTTCGGACACGCTCTGGCGACACCAGGCCTGGGCATTCCTCAGTGGCTGCTTGCAATACACGCTCTTCTGCTTTGAACCCTAGTGTCCGTGCTTCGTTTTCAGCAGCCTGGGGAGGCGGGAATGCCTTTTCCGGGGTCAGGGACCTCACCTCACGCCTCCTGGCACATGCCCAGGCACGCAGTCACACGCAGACAGGGCTCATGAGGGAAGGGATTCTGTTTTATGATGCAGTGATGTGGGAGGGGAGTGGGGCTTCCTCCTCCCTGCCCTCCCCCACTCCCCCCAGGGCTGGGCTATGGGGCAGCGCTCACCCTGGCCTCACAACTGTATTGGCTAGAGACCTGAGAGGGGAAGCTTGACGGTCCGGGAAGCCCTGGGTCCCCAGAGGTAATCGGGGGCTGCTGAACTCCTCACCAGGGGTGAGCAAGAGATTCTCCTCCCCCGTGACAGGGAGACCCAGGAGAGTTGGGATGAGGTGACATCTACTGCCTCCATAAATCACCCCTGCAGCTTGGCTGGAGTGCCCTTTCTCCTCGCTGCCTGTGTGGGCTTGCGCTAATGTTATACTGTGGCTGCGTTCTGCCCCAGAGGTGGCTGCATGTGGGGGGGTGGTTTGCTGGCATAAGAGGTGCTTCTCTTCGAGGGTGAGGTGCTATGTGCGGGGAATTGCACCAAAGGGGAGCAGGAAAGCAACTAGCCCTCAGGCTGCAGAGGTAACTGAAAGCTACATTTCCCAAGGGCTTTGCTGCAGCCATGTCTGAGGAATCCAGAGTTGTGTGGCCCAGAGACAGAGAGGCTCCATACACGTCAGACAGGTGGCAGGAGAGGAGCCATCCGGAGGCCGTGCCACTAAGAACTCCCCAAGCTTTCCTTAGTCTGAGTGACTGCTGGTGTCTAAGCAAAGCGTGCTGGGAAAGCTACCCCGCTCCTCACTATGGCAGGACCTGCCACAAGCATCAGGGGCAGCATCCTCTGCCCAGAGGCGGAGCACAAGCCAAAGCTGCTTGCGTGCCTCGTACGAGGGCGCTGCCCAGCCAGCGCTGAGCAGCACGGGCATTTGGCATCCCTCGATCCGTCAGTCCGGACATTGGCTGAGGCCCTGGAGAGGAGCAGTCAGTGGGGTGGAGGGAACGGGCTGTTGGCCAGGAGTGAAAGGTGGAGTGGCTGGAACAATGAACCCCATGGGACTGTGAGTGAGAGGCAGCTATCTGAGCTGCTTAGTGCTCTGTCCTGTGGAGGGGCGGGCAGGGGGGACTGCTGGGACATGGCTCTGCACGGCCTGTTCAGTGCTCACACCGTGGGTCTGATGCGGGAGGCCAGGTACGGGGTTGCGGGCAGCAGGACCTGGACTCTGGCTGTGGCAGTAGCCAGTGCACTGTTCCCTCCAGGTGTTGTGGCTGCTGGAAGCCCAGGATGAACTAAGCATATCCACAGGGGCTGGAGCTGGCATGTCGGGGGGCTGATGGGCGAGCAAAGTATGGCTGGGCTTCGACACCCCCCGGCAGAGGGGGGCATGCTGCTGGGTTTTCTCAGTGCTCCCCCCCAGCAGCAGGCTCAGCGTGAGGCATGTCCTGGCTGCAGGACAGGTCTCTGGGGAGCAGACAGTGGCACAGACCAGCCTGGCACAGCTCCCTGGGCAGGACCAGAACTCATGCCCAGCATGACCCCCCCCACAACAATGGCCTGGAGTTAGCCCTTGAAACCAGGACTTCTCTACCCAGAATGCATTGCTGCTGCAGCTTTCTTGGCCTGCCGGAGACTCGAGGAATTTAAGCCCATTCTAGCTGACTGAGGGGCGCTGCTGATTGGGGGCTCGGTGTTGGTGCGCTGGCCCAGAGGCTGCTCATGTTACCTGGGTTGAGTGCATGGGAGAAGCTCAAAAATGGCTTGGAAAGGAGAAGATGGTGTAGCCCAGACAGAGGCCTCGGGGCAGGGATGGGGGGAGGCCCAACCCAGAATCACCTGTGGGGTCATTTGCAGGTTCCATACGGCCCTTGGAGTTCTGTGCCTGCAGCCCAATGCATAGCTGCTTTGGTGAATCTCTACCCCGGCCCTTTGGCTGTGTTCATTGCTGTCGGGTCTGTCCTTCTGTGGACCCAGGTGGCAGGGGAGCTCAGAAGGGATTTCAGTAGATTTCACTCGTGGGGCACTGGTGTGGGGAGGTGACAGTGTGTCTGCTCATGGGCAGAGCCTGCAGTCAGCTCCGTGTGGGTCCTAGGGCTGGCAGTCAGGAGGAGAGGTGTTCACGTGCAGCAGGAGTGGGATGGTCTCTCGTGCTGCCCCCTCATGCAAGGTCAGTCCGTGGCATGGGCCACATCTGTCCCGCCATCCTCTGGTGCCACCCCGAGCAGCTGGCAGCCCTCCCAGGAAGGTCATCCTGCGGGATGCGGGGATGAGGAATCGACGGAGGGTCTGTGCTGGCATTTCCTATGTGATCCTGGGACACGTCGGCAGGAGTGACCAGCTTTGGTGTGTTGGGTGAGATCACCGCAAGGGCAGGCACATGCCTGGCACGAGCTGGCAGGGCCAGCAGAGGAAGCTCTGTGCCCATGCAACATCTTTGAGCTCTGTCCTTCCACGCCCAGCCCTTGGAAGGAGCCAGCAAAGGCCCTTTTCCCATGCTGTCCTTGCTGCCTTTCTTCTGCTCCCAATGCCCTCAGAGCCATGCTCCCTCTGCAGTGTGGCACCTGGCTCAGGAAGAAGGCGCTTGTGCTCCCATTTTAGTTCCCTTAGTGACAGAAAATGGGCCCAGGCTAGGTGGGGCTTGCACAGTGCAGGAAGCAGATGCCAGCTGCACTGGCAGTGGATTTGCAAGCTGGCAGGTCAATGCCAGCTGCTCTGAGCACCCCCAAGCCTCCTCCTTAGCCACTTCGTGGATTTCATTGGATATCAGTGGATGTGATGTAGAGATGGTGTCCAGGCTCAGCAGCAGGCTGCCATATACAGATGTGCTAGGATTGGACCACTTCACACACAGGGTCTCCAGGTTAGTTAGCACCCCAGAGTTCTGCCTTCATGGTCCAGGGCACAGTAATGCTTCCCCGGGCTGGCCACTAGAATGGCCCAACCCTCCCATTCTGGTCTCGGTGCCAGCAGTCAGCACAGTGAAACCCTAAGCCATGGCTTCTCTTGTGCTCAGGGCCAGCCAGAAGGTTTCCAAGGCAGAGGAGCAGCGTGAAAGGGACGGGCTTCCAGCTGGAGAAGGCACCTGCCCTGGGTGGCAGGGCCTGGAGGAGGGCAAGAAGACAGTCTAGTGGGAGGACCCAGCTTCCTACCTGTGCTAAACCCAACCTGCACCCCACAGTTTCCATTCCCCCTGGGGAGGGCACACAGCCAGGTCAGTGCCACGTTACTGGTGTGGGCAGTGCTGGAGCTCCCAGGATGTCACCTACAGCGTGGGGCACCCCCTGAACTAGGCCCAGAATGCACAGCTCCAGTCCAGCCTCCACTTCTTGCCACAGAACCAGCACTAGGCATGAGCAGACTTAGCAATGGCTTAGGGCCCCGAGCAGCTCAAGAGGGCCCTCTATTTGCTTTTTTAGTATGTGATGATGGGTGTGGGGAGGGACAAACATATTCCTTCTTGGGGCCCCCAATGGGCTAGCACTGGCTGTGCCCTGCCGGCAGCACTGGGAGAATCTTCCGATTCCCCCTTCTGTCTGGATTCACTTACTAGTTGCATGCCCAGCCCCCTCCTTTCACACCTGTCCTGAGCCCTGGTTCTTCCCCTGCTCCCAGGGGGTACTGTCACTCCAAGGGGCCCTGCCACAGCATCTCCCTGGGGGCTATAACAATGCTGCTCCCACAATAGTTGTGGACTCTCATTAATAATTCAATCCCTTTTGTGTGTGTGTTGCTAAAATAAACACCGGCCCTACCAACAATACCACCCATGCCGCCTACTGTCTTCCTTCTGCCCAGCCTCTAGAGACAAGCAAGCAGGACGTACTGCAGCTGTTCACCAGAGGATTCTGGAAGATGGGGCATCCTGTCCAGAAGCTCTCCCACAGCTGGAGAAAGGCCCTCCCACCATATGCCCACCTTTTAGGATGAAAGCTCCCCAAAGCACTCTACAGATCAGTCACTTCACCCACCACTGAAATTCAGCCACCTCTGGGGGATTGCACAACAGCTGTTAAAGAGAAACAGCAACACTGTCTTCTATCCAGTAGAGACTGCAGGGGAGTGTAGATGGCAGGATGCACTTGGAATCTGGGCAGAACCCAAGGGTTCCTGGTTCATTCATAATGTTGTGACACTGAATGCAGGTGAAGTTGAACAATTCCACTTTATTAATTCCAGGGGGAATTAATCTCTGGAATTCCATCCGCCGAGATGGCCATTGACTGAAAACCACACAATACCTGGGAGGGGATCACATTCATATGGGAACATATCTCTGTCCCCCCAGGACCTGCGAGACTGGCGTTCTTCAACTATGCCACAACTCCACCCTGGCAGGACACTTGGACCGATATATAACCCAGCTGATGTCCTGGTACTTCTGGTGGCCCTGGATGAGCTTCACAATAGAGACTTTTGTCACTTCCTGCCAGGTGTGTGCCCACACCAAGATCCCACACCAGAGACCCTGAGGTTTCCTCCAACCTCTGCACACCCCACCTCGGCCCTGGGAACCATCTGCTGCAGTCCCAAGTGACACATCTCCTAGCATAAAATCAGACACTCTGAAAGCAGCTAGCATGGTTCCCGGAGGAAAATTCCGTGTTCCAGGTCCGGTTTGGGCCACTACCCTCTGATCCAAGCCCCATGGTATCACTTGGCGAATGTTTTGATGGGAGCCATGAGGGGATTCTTGAACCAATGCAGTCTCCCTTTCCTGCTCCGCCCTTGAATGTATCCAACTGACCAGGCCAGGGTGGGAGTAGTGATCAGTTTGCTCAGTGGAGAAGCACTGGTTTGGGCCTCCCCCGTGCTGGAGCAGGACAGCCTGGTGTTAACAGACTGGAATGCCTTCCTGTGAGCATTGTTCGCCATCTTTAACAACTCTCATCTAGCTCACTCAGCGGAAGCTGCACTGTGATGGCTCCAGCAAGGGCAGGAGCCAGCTGCCTTGTATGTTGTCCGGTTCCAGCAACTCACGGCTGAGTGGAACGAGGCAGCACACCTGCATCATTTTTGGTGTGGACTCAGTGAGGAGGTAAAGTACGAGCTAGCCTGCATTGAGACCCCAACCTGCTTGGATGCGTTTATCAACCTCTCTCTCTGTGTCAACCATCAGCTGCGTGAGCAAAAGGAGGAGAGGAAGAGCATCCTGCTGTGACTTCACCCACACCCTACACCAAAAACCCCAGGGCCCGACCCATAAACCGATGCAGTTTGATCTGGGCCACCAACACTTTCCCCTCGAAAATGGTGCAAAAGCAATGGTGCAATAACCTATGTTTTTATTGCAGAGCACCAGGACACGCCCTCGCCTTATGCCCATTGTGAACCCCAACCCTCAAGGAGTCAGGAAATGAGCACACTCAGGCTGTAGGGGGAGCTGGCCTGGGCACTATGCTCTGGAACTATCCCCCAGCCCTCAAGAGAAACTCAATCTAGGAGATGTGGACACACTTCCAAGTACAACTAGAGTTACGAACCATGGATGGGACCAAGCCAATGCCCCCCAGTGGGCCCTGATCGATTCCTGGATTACTGATAACTTCGCAGATGCTAAAGCCGCTTGAACACGACAATTCCCCCTCAATTGAAAGCCCTCATCAGTTCTCGTAGAAACAATAGATGGGTCCCTCCTGTCCTCAGGGCCAGTGACTCAAGAAACAGTTCCCCTAGAAGCTGTAATCCAGGGCCATCGGGAAGTGCTACAGTTTAATATGATCCACTGCCCACATTTCACACTAATTCTTGGTGTCATCTGGCTGGAGCAGTGTGACCCTTGATCCTCTTTTCTCTCCAGGACATGCAACTTCCCCTCAAAATACTACCTAAGGGTCTGCCTGCGCACAGCCAGCCCCAATCTTCTGGTCCTGGGCTGCTGAGGCCAATCAGAAATGACAGCACCAGTGGGAGGACTCCAGATAGTGGCAGTTAGCCAGAAGAAATCACTCCCAAGCCTAAGTCTCCATCTCCCTGAGAAGTACTGGGGTTATGGAGACGTGTTTGCAAAGAATGTAGACACACTAGCTCCACACTGAGACTATGACTGCCCTATAGATCTGCAATCCAGGGCGAAGGTCCCTAGATGGACGGATCTGTGTGATGTCCGAGCCTGAACTGCCAGTCCTTCATGAATACATCCAGGAAAACCTAGCCAAGGGCTTCACCTAGTATTCCATCCCTTTTCATCAAGAAAAAGGACAAAATGCTATGCCTTTGCATAGACTATTGGGCCCTAAACCAAGTAATAATACACTATCAGTATCCTCTGCACACAATCTAGTAACTCTGAGATCAAGGGCAGTCTGTCAGAATCTTCACCAAACTGGACCTCTGGGGTGCTTACAATCTTGTGTGCATCAGGGCAGGGGATGAATGGAAGAGCACATTTTGAACCCACTACGGGGACTTCAAATATTTAGTAATGCCATTCAGGCTGACCAATGCTCCTGCAACCTTTTAACATTTTGTGAATGACAAATTTAGAGACATCCTGGACCAGTACGTAGTCATCTATCTCGATGACATACTTGTGTTTATGGCCTGGCCACAAAATTTGACTAGTCCTCTACAGAATTCCTGGGTTACATCCTTTCCCCAGAGGGTGTCAAGATGGATCCCTGACCCAGAAGGTGGAAGCCATGTGTAGCTGGACCATGTCCAAGTCCTGCTGGGAGTTACAGTGCTTCCTGGGCTTTGTGAACTTTTACTGACAATTTCATTCCAAACTTCCTCTGCAAGGCCACCAAATTTGTTTGGACACCCGAAGCTCCCCATGCTTTCGAACAACACAAGGCTGCTTTCACCACCTCTCCCATTCTAGCATGCCTGGACGCAGCTCAGGCATTCATAGCGGAAGCTGATGCCTCCAACATAGCCATAGGGGTGATATTCTCCCAGAGGCATGGTCCACAGCAAGTCCTGCACCCCTGCACCTACCACTCCCGAAAACTCACCCCTGCTGAACGGAATTATGAAATATTGGATAAGGAACTACTTGCAAACAAATCATCCTCCAAAGAATGGCACTATCACCTGAAGGGAGCCTGACACTCAGAGCAAGTACCATACTTTTCGTACCATATGAACCTTGCATATGTGTGGAAGGCATGAGCCTTGAACCAAAGACAGCTCAGGTGGGCATTATTCTTCCCTCAGTTTGATTTTTGTCATCACCTATTGCCTGGGAACCAGGAACGGGAAAGCTGATGCCTTATCCCGAAAGGGTGAATACTACCAAGAGGGCAAGGAGCCTAGCCAAGAACCACCCTAAAACCTAAGGTCTCCTAAAACCTTGCAACATTCTCAGTGTCACAATACACCAAGACTTGCTTGATCCAATCTGGTCTGCTTTGCAGGGCAATCCATTAGCCTAGGAGGTGACAGAACAGTCTGAGCAAACAAAAGCCAGAACCAAGATGCAACACTCCACACAGGATGGGATAACCTACCTTGATGGGTGCATATACATTCCACCAGGGCACTCCCAGCTAGAAGTGCTCCATCTCTGTCATGACCTCCATTGGCAGGCCACTTTGGGAAGCCATGTGGAAGGTCTTAAGGTAGCCATTTCTTCTGATGGTCATGTATGCAAGCTGAAGTCAGTCCAGGACTGCTAATTCTTGTGAGCTGTGTGCATGCACCAAGATGCCACATGCTAAGCCCCTTGGCACTCTAGTACCTCTGGAGATCCTATCTAGACCCTGGGCCTCAATCACCCTGAACTTCATCATGACTCTATTGGCCACACAGTGGTCTTGACTGTTGTAGATGAACTGATCATGTGGTCTGCCTTCATGGGTTTCCAGACTGTATCACTTCAAAGTGAGGCCCGCAATTTATGTCATGATTTTGACATGAAGTGCTCTGGCTAATCAACATTCATGCTTTTACCTGCTCCACATACCATCCCCAGACAGACGGGCAGCCAGAGAGGGTAAACCAAGTAGTAGAGCAATACCGAAAAGCTTTGTCAACTATCATAAAGACAACTGGTTCTTACTCCTTCTGTATGCTGAGTTCTCATACAACAATGCAGAGTCCCTTCTTTGCCAATTATGGTTTCCACTCTCGCTTCCACCCAGCCTTGCCAGCAGTCTCCCTGAACCCTGCAGCTGCCAACTGGATCCAGTGAATTCATCATATCCAGGAGGAGCTTAAGGACCACTTTGGAGATGTGAAAAGGGACTATCCTTGACTCTAGAGGGAGAGACTGTACTATCTAATCAAGTGGAAGGGCAATGGTCCTGAAGAGTGCTCCTGGAAACCTTCTGTCCATGCTGCTGACCTGGTAGAAAGGTTTAATCAAGGCCACCCAGATAAACCTAGCTCAGCGCCCACCCAGAGGAAGGTGATGTAAGGATCAGGGGACTAGAATCTGGGTCTGTACAGCCTGGAACAGCTGATGTTCCCACAGTGCCACCAGGAGACCGCATGGAAGCACAGCCGGGGGCACTGTGGAGAGTAGGTGCCACAGGAAGTACCACCCAAGACACCCAGTTTGACGGTACCCTGTAGCCTGCTGATTGGCCAACTGCCATATTAAACCACGGGGTTGCCTGAAGTTGTCTGGGCAACCACACAGGCTTTGGCCTGCTGCAACACCAGACTTTGCCTGATCTCCAGTCTTTGACTCCAGCCTGACTCTGACCTTGCCTCCTGATTCTAGCCTCTTATTGCTTCTGATCTCCAACCCTGGCCTGACTCTGACCGTGATTCTTGCTTATGGGACCTGGCTTTTGTGATTCTTCCAACTCCTTCTTGGTGACTACTTGGCTCTGGGCTGGGGGTGCAGGCTCTGGGGTGGGGCTGTGGATGAGGGGCTTGGGGTGCAGGAAGGGGATCTGGGTTTGGGGGGAGCTCAGGGCTGGGGCAGGAGATTGGGGCATGGTCTTACCTTGGACGGCTCCTGATCAGCGGTGCAGCAGGGGTGTTAAGGCAGGCTTCCTGCCTGTCCTGGCAGCACGGACCGTGCGGCACCCTGGAAGCAGCCAGCAGCAGGTCTGACTCCTAGGTGGAGGTGCACAAGTGGCTCCGTGTGGCTCTCATCCACAGACTCCCCCCCCTCCCCGCAGCTGCCGGCCAATGGGAGAGCAGAGCTGGTGCTCAGGGCGGGGGCAGTGTGCAGAGCCCTCTGGTCCCCACGTCTAGGAGCCGGACCTGCTGCTGGCTGCTTCCAGGGTGCAGCACGGTGTCAGAATAGGTAGGGACTAGCCTGTCTTAGCCGGGCAGCACCACTGCCGGGACTTTTAACAGCCAGGTCAGCGGTGTTGATCATAACCACCACGACCCAGTGCCTTATACTGTATTCCATGACCCAGTACTGGGCCATGACCCACAGTTTGAAAACCACTGCCTTATGGGGCCAGGAGCAAATGAGGAGTTCCCCACTGTGCAGACTGGCTGGACAAAGGGCTGGAACCCCACCTTCCTCTGCTGCGCCATTTCCCCAGGCTCCATCCAAAACCTACAAGCATCATTCTGGCCTTGTCCGGACAGGGCCTGAGCTGGCTCGCTCTTGTCCATGTGCCAACCTCAGCCACATGCTGGGAAAACAGAGACTATGCCCTGCTGGGCCTCGTGGAAATGGGACCTCTGCACCCCGACCCCCTGCAGTCTCCTCTCCCAAGAGCCCTCATGACAGATGGGCAATTGGCCAAAGCACCCACTAGGGTCTCTCACTGCAGAGAGAAACAAACCATTGACACGCAGCCCCATCTGTCCTGCCTGGGTCCATGGTTGATCTAGCTGCGTGGCACGGTCCTTGGGATTGCAGGCTGCCAGGGCTTCCAGCCTGGGCCCAAACCAGCCAGCATGGAGCCCAGAGCATTGGCCACAGGCAGAAGATTGCTAAGCATGTGACTAGCACTGACCGGGAGACGACAGTCTGTTTCATGGCAACTTTGATAGGTTTCATCATTTGTTTCCATTCCTCATTGGGCCAACCCCAGCCCCTTGCTCTGTTGTGAAACAGATCGGGATTGTGTTGAAATGTCCGGGAAGGCGGGAGGGGGAGCTGGCTTCAAGGCCCTGCTCTGCCTGACTCAGAGCAGACTTCTTTTATCCTAGGCTACTCAGAATTAGGCAGTGCAGGGCTCCGCCAGGCAGTGCCCGAACCACCAGGCCGCAGTGCCTGAGAGAGGCTCTGGCTGAGCCAGAAGCGACACTGGCAGTGCCCACGCTTCTCACAACAGGAGCCACTTGCCAGGCTGAATTTTACAAATGCAATTCCCACTCTGTGTAGGCCTGACACTGACAGTGGCTGGCAGGGACGCACTACACGGCTGTCCTGCTGTCTTCTGCTCTCTGTGTTTGCTTGACAAGGACACCTGTTCCCAGAACAACGTGTGGCGTGGCTCTGTCAGAGGGAGCCCACTGTTAAATATCAATGCTTCTGCGCCTCAGCAATGCTGCTGCCACTGGCTGAGTGCTCTGGCACCTGCATTGGTGCAGGCATTGCTCCAGGACCAGCTCTCGTGGCCCAATGCACTGGCCACGGACTCTGCTCCATGATGCTCTCAGTCCTTCCCAGCTAGCTTTCCCCAAGTACCGGCACCAACACTGCAGGCCTGACTTGTGGACAAGAGCATGCCATTCTCTCAGAGGTGCAGGGCTGTGCAGATGCCTGGGAGCCAGGATCGTCTGCATTCTAATCCTACCGCTGCCACCAACTCCTCCTTTCAGTCCTGGGCAAGTCACTTCATCTCTCTCCACCTTTTCTCCCCTACCCATAATGGAGGGACAATTGGCGTACATGAGTGTGAGCAAAGGCAGAACTAGTCCCCGGTAGAAGAGACAGAATCTAGTGATTTCAAACCACTGTAGCCAGCGAACTACCTTCCTCAGTGTGTGGGGGAATATGGCACTGGACTGACATGCTACCCCTGAGGCCACAAAACAGGGACAGCACCAATGTGCCTCACTGTTCTGCCGCCATGGCCCTCTTGTCCTTGGCCTCGCTGGCCTGGTGTGACACTGAGTACTACAAGATGGACCGAGGCCAGCACTAAGCTGCCAGGTAGGAACGGCTTTTCTCTTCCCATGCTTGGACTGGATTAGAAACTCTGACCTCGAGGCAAAGGGCTGGTCACTGATCTCACGCTGGTGTAACTCCTGTCATTTTGGGGGGTTACTCCAGATTTACACTGGTATAAACCGGGTCAGCATTGGCCCCAACAGCTCTGCAGGCATAGGCTGCAAGATGCTGCTCATGATAAGAGGGAATGTTCCCAGCCATCCCTCATGCCCTGTGGCCCAGCGCCCAGGCCTCAACAAGCATGTGAGCAGTAACCTCTCACCACCTGCAGTGGGGTTCTCCCCTTGGCGCCAGCATGAAACGATCCCACCCAAAGCCGCTTAGAAAAGTGAAAACTTTATGGAGTTCCTTAAGTTAGTCTGTTGTGAATGCACAGCTGCAAGGGCGGGCAGCAGCTCTGGGGTGCCTGCTTTCCAAGCCCAGCGCTGTGAGGGAAAAGGGGAGTGTGTTCGCAGGCCAAACCAAAGGGCCCCTGCTGGGTCTGGAGTGTGGACAGGCCCAGGAACAGCAATCCGATCTGGCGCTGTCTGGTGGAGGCCTGCACATGCTGCCATGCTCGGGCTCTTGTTCAGAACCCCAGGCCTCGGTGCCTCGCGGATCAAGGTGATCCATGCAGAGATGCACCCTGCTGGAGGTCCAGATCCTCATGTGCCAGGAGTGCTGCACTTGGTGGAGGGACCCAGTTTGTTGGAGATGTATGGGGCCCTGGAGGCGACAGTAACAGGAGCCTGCTGGTCTGGTGGTGGCAGGACAGAGGGAGGGAATTCTCCTGGGAACCCAGGTAAGGGGGAGGGAGGGAGGCTAGACGACTGTGTAAGGGCCAGAGATCTCCCCCCTGCAGACCCAGAGGAGCTCCCCTGACCTCAGTGCAACACGCCTGGGCCTGAGTGATCATTATAACGATTCAGCAGCCAAGCTAGCCACAGGCCCCTGAGCAGGGCAGCCTTTGGGACTCATCACAAGCTCCCATGGCCTGGGGATCCTGCTGGTGGGCGGTTGGCTCGGCTCTGCCCCAGGGGTCCCTCTGTGCCTCGTGGATCCTGCCTGTGACTCTGTGTTAAGGCAGAACTGGTTGGTCTGGGGGAGCGACTGGTTTATAATGAGGTGACACATTCTGTCAGGGGCAGCCCTCCCTGCCCCCATCCTGCCCCCCCGCATGGCTGCCCCCAGTAGAGCTCCTGGTGGAGCTGATGGCTGGTGAGTCCCTGCTGCATGGAGCGTGCCCTGCCCAGTAAGAAACCCCGCTCGCTGGCCCGGTTGTACGGGAGACAGTGGGTCTGGCCCGCTGGCGATACCGTCCAGGGGCCATGTGCAGCAGGAACGCCTGGGGATGGCCGTCCCGCACAGCGACATAGCACAGTATTTACACAAGGAATGGTGAGTAAAGGAAGGGGTGGGGGCGGGGCCCATGGAACTGCCACAGCCCCTTGCGGCTCACAGGCTGGCCACACCCCCCTCGCTCGGCAGCTGCCCCGGGGGGAGCTCGGTCTTCACCCGCACCACGCAGGCCGGCAGCTCTTGGGCAGGCTGCGACTTGCTCCCTGCGGTCGTGGCCCTCATCCGGACAACAGAGGCTGCAACACACCGAGGGAAGAAAACACGCTTAGCCCACAGGCTGGGTGACTCAAGGTGGCCCCAGCCCCAGGGAGTCATGGCCACCAGCTGGCAAGGGGGCGGCTTTATAGCCAGCCCTGGAATTCAAGGGGGCGAGACAGGGAAGCCTGCCCACCGCCAAGATCCCTGGCAGCCTGGGGTAGGGATTGGGGCTGGTCTGCAGGGGGTGCTGTGTGGAGGCTCCAGGGATCTGCCTCCCCACCCCGCCGGCCACTGGCGGAGGGCGGCTGAGCTCTGCCCTGCTCCAGGGCAGCAAGCCGGCTGCCTGGCCTAGCAGCTCACTCTCCTCTCCACCACCTGCAAGTCTCTGAAGCTCCGATCGACCCTGCATAGTTGCAGACCCGCTCCTGGATTTGCTCCAGACTGCCTCCAGACCCTGCCCCTCCTTACTTTAGTCTCCTCCCTACTGCCTCTTCTCATCCAGCACCCACCCACCCTGTGCCGCTGCACAACCCTCCCCACAATCCCCCACCCCCTTGGTGCGAGAGCCTTCTGCACTGCAGCCACTACCAGATCTCCATAGAGTGTCACGCCCCCGCGCGTGACGTCTTTCCCACTGCCCCTTGCCCATGCCCTGCTCCCTCCACCTGCATTCCCTGACTCTGCACAGCTTGTGTGGCGGCTAGTACACAAGAATATTGTTGCGCTGTGTGACCCTGGCTGTTCCCCACGTCAGGAGCCTGCTGGATGCACTCCCCCTGCCATCACAGTCACGTATTTCACTGTGCACTCACAGAGCAGAGCTCGGGAGCCAGGAGACGAGCAACAGATGCAGGCCCTGACCAGCCCCTGGGAATGCCATCCTGCAGGGACACCAGCACTCACATGCATAGGGTGACACATAGTGGCTGCCATAGGAGGTGGCGGAGTGCGTTCTTTCCATCCCATGTTTGGAGGGTGGCCGGGGGGTCTTTGCTCCTGCAGAGAGAAGAATTGAAAGAGACCAGTTAGCGTGGCAAGAGGCTAAATCCGTGTCCAAGCAGTACGGGGAGTGCGGGGGGGGGGGGGGGCCAGCCCAGCAGGGACAGCCCCAGGACAGAGCAAGACTGGGGGTGCAAGCCTACCGGGAGGAGATCTCACCCCCAAGCAGCCATCTTGCGCTCTGGCCCTGGGTGTATGGAACAGGGTGGGGCCAGGGATTCATGTGACGCCCCCACAGGAATGTCTGAGTCGCTGTCCACACGGCACTCCCCACAGCAGGCTCTGCTCATGCCTCACGGCCGCACTCAGTCGGGCTGGGCACATGGTGTATGTCCATCAGCTACCCTGCGGTGCCCAAAATGCCCAGCCCAGGCGGCTGTGGGGAACCCACTACGGCCACATAGAACATTTATACAATGGAGCTGATAGCAGCCCCCTTCATCTTTAGGGCCACCCATGCTGACTACAGAGCCCAGCATGCAATGTCCATTTTGGGCTGAGTAGCTCGAGTGCCTGGAGCTAGTCCATTGCATGCTGGGGGTGGGGTCATCTCCACATCTCCACTCTAAAAGCGCAAGTGGCCCCAGCTGCGTTTAGCCTGTGGGCTGAACCCCTCGCCCTGCCCCACACCCTCTGCCAGAGGAGCTGCCCCTCCAACCAACCTGAGAACTCCTTCTCCAGAGAGACACTCCGGTTTGCCAGCTGTGAGCTCACCCTACCCTTGTAGAGAACTCCGTTGATGCCCAGGATATCCACTTCGCTCTGCAGGGAAGAACACAATGTGCATGGAGATCTCTCCTGAATGCTGCTCTCCTCACACCAGGGGCCCTGACTTCCTCCCCGCTGCTAATCTCTTCCTCTCCCCTCTGCCACCCACCTCCCTCTCACCCACAGCCACTGCCCTCCCTGCCCCCCCGTCAGATCAATCCCCTCCAGCAGGTTCTTCTGGTGGCCCCATCTCCCCATGCTGGCCCTTGGCCTGACTCTCCAGTGGAGAAGTGGCCCCAAGCCGACTGGTCTAAAGGGAAGCGCTGTGCTGAGATTAGCATGGGAGGGGAAAACACAGGGGAACACGGGCTGGCTTACGTTATCGTAGGTGAGGACTGTCGGGTCTCCGTAGGGGTACATGGTGGTAAGAGCCTTCACCTTGGACAATCGCTTGATGGGGTAGGCGGCATGTGCCTGGCATTGCCAGCACTGCTGGGAGGAGAGCTGCCCATGGCTAGTCATTTCACGCCCGTCATTGCCCTCTACAACTTGCTCCCTGGGGAAGGAGAAAGCAGCCAGTCCGCTGCAGAACCCTGACCTTAACCAACCAAGAATCAGCCAGTCTCCCAGAGGAAAGCGGATGAGCAGGGCTCTGCATGGATCAGCCTGTGCTTGCATGTGGTGAGCTGGGCACCTGAATTAAAGGGCTGGGAAGTACACAGGCGGCATGTGAGGAGTCCCCCATGCAGGCCCGGGAACAGCCAGGTACATGGCATGTCCCTCATCAGACGCAACTACACGAGAGAAGCCTCCTGGCTGTTTTAGCCATGCTGGGGACCTGCAGCTCCCTGGGGAATTGCTCACCTTGCTCGCTGCTTGAGTGCCAGGTACTCGTAACCGTTGGCACTAGCCGGACGTGGCCGTGAGAGCAGGTTTGCTTTACGGACTGTCACCAGGTGCCTGCACAAAAGTAACGGTATGAAAAAAAGTCAAACAGTGCCCTCTAGGGGGAAAATCTTGTGCTCGCCTGGCTCAGCCAGAACTGCAGGAAACGGGGCATTGCTTGATACTCACGGCCCAGTCATCATGGCCACGGGTCTGTCACAGGAAATGCACTTCACTCGTTCAAAGAGCTGCCTGAAACAGACACAGCAACTCGCCTTATGCCATGCTCATGCTAAGCTGTAGCCTACCGCAAAGCTCACAGGTGCCATTGACGGTAGCTTAGAAACACATTTCTTTTGATTTGTATTATGGTAGCACCTGGAGATCCCAAATGAGATCAGGACCTTGGACATGCACAGTGAGAGCCAGTCCCTGCCCTGAAGAGCTTATACTGTACAAAGGGGAAGGAGGAACCAAAGTGGGGAAGTGACTTATTCAAGGTCCCGCAGCAGGTCAGGAGCAGAGCCAAGACCAGAAGCCAGTTCACCTGAGTCCCAGCCCAGTGCTCTGTGCACTGACCAGCCTGGCTTTCTAAAGCCCACTCTATGAATCTGCCCCAGGAACTCAGGTCAGTCATTCTTGCCTTGGGCATGAGTAACAGAGGAAAGAGAACTATTAACTCCATTTTCCAAACATTCTAGGTGAGACTGAGCATTTGCAGCAGATGTCGAGGAGGCCAACCTGTGCTTAGCTTTTGACACTATGGGCCCTGTGTGTGGGGGCTGCTGGAGGGGATGTGGAGCAGCTGCTCCAGTTTCACTGAGAACCTTGCAAGCTGCCAGGTTAAATCCTGAGCTTCAGGAGAGAGCAGGACCTCCCATGACTAAGGGTTTGTGACTGACCGCGCACAAAGCCAGAGTCTATCAAACATGATACTGACAAGCCTGTTAGAATCCAGAGCATTGGTCATGGCAGGGCTAGTGAAGTCCTGCCTGTAAGCCTCTGTGTCTGCAATGCTCCCGCAGCTGCCCTTGTCTTTCAAGGGAGGTGCCCAATGAGATTACAGCTCCCAGCAGGCAATCGGGGCTCCCTCATGATGCAAGGAGTTTGGTGGCTATCTGCAGGATGCAGCATTTCTTGCTGGGACTAGTAGTTCTCTTGGACGCATCTCTATGAGCGTGGCTGCCTTTGGCTCCATTTTACCCAGCAAAGTGCAGCCCTCGACTCTGGGCTGTCTACCCACGCAGTCCTTGGCGGGGCACAGCCCAGCTGTTCCTTTGTGATCTCTCCAAGGTAGAGCCAGAGGAAGGGCCCAATACTCTGCTCCCCTTCTCAGGACCCTGCCTCTCACCCACTCACCTTTTAAAGCCAGCGGCACTATCAGCATCAAAGCGGGGTCCCTCACTCAAATACTTCTTAATGAACTTCCACACTTCCTCCAGCTGCTTCCGCAGAGGGTCCAGGGCCATGCGGTCCAACTGCATAGGGATGGGGGAGAGAGAGAAGCCAGGTGACCAAGAAAGGAGCCCTGCCAGCAGCAGCAGGCATCTCTGTCAGTCTGCACTTTACTCCCCCTGTAATGGAATGCTAAACTGTATTATACTGTTCAGCCATTAGATGGCACTGTCTGTAAAAGACCTAATTTAAACTAACCTCAGTCATACCTGGCAGAGCACTGAAGGATCTCATAGTGAACACATCTGATGTGCATCTCTCTGAGAAGTAAGCTCTGTAGTCAGTCCGTATCTGATACAGAAGCTTGACGTGCTAGTAGCAGCCCTGCAACCTATCATGTACAAGAAGTACATGACATGGTGTCAGAAGTAAGCTAGTGCCAGAGGGGAACAAACAGAAGGAACAAAGCAACAAAGGTTGCAGGAGTTTGTCCACATGCCACTCTTCAATGCCCTAGAGAACTTCAGCTTTGACAAACCTTCACAGTGGACAGACTGGAAGCAGTATTTTGCAAGATTTCAAATCACTACAAAGCTCCACCAGTTAACTGGAGATACACAGTTATCATCTTTAATTTATACTATGGAGAAGCAGGCAAAGCATATCTTTAAATCCTTTCAGTTTACTGAAGACAGGCACAAAGATGACTAGGAAAGGGTTCTGGCTATGTTTGATGCATACTTTATACCTCAGAGAAATGTGGTTTATGAAAGAGCATGTTTTCACCAGAGAATTCATCAACCATGGGAAAACATTGAATTTTTTATAAGAGTTCTGCATGCATTAACTGAAAACTGGGATTGCAGAACATGAAAATATCAGAGACAGGTTCTTTATTGGATTAACAGATAAAATCTTTTATAGCAGCTACAGTTGAAGACAGATTTAACCGTAGCTACAGCTATACAGATAACAAAGCAGTCTGAACTAGTCAAACAGCAGAATCAAAAGACAGGAGCAACTTGAAAAACCTGAAACTAGCTTAGAAGCTATAAACACACAGTTGATTGTTAAAAGTCATTATCATGAAACCCCTGGGACAAGGAGACGGAAATCCCAGGCTAAGAGAGTCAAATTCCAGCCTCCGTACACACAGTGTAGAAAAAGTCATATCCCAAGAAATGATGCATGTCCAGCCAGAGGCTCACAGTGTAATACATGCACAAAATATGGACACTTTGCAGCTGTTTGCTGCACAAAAGCAGTCAAAGAGTTGACTCAAGGGCCATGGCTTCTGGGATCTATCACTTGTGATGATACAGAATCTGCCTGGAGCGTGAAACTGAATATTCATGGCAAGACTATTGGCTTTAAAATTGACTCAGGAGCTGACAGTCATCTTAGAAGGGATTTACAATCACCTTGAACCCCTTCCAGAGCTGAAGTCACCTGACACTACTCTGTCTAGCCCCGGAGGTGTTGTGAACTGCAAGGGCCAGTTCACCACAGAAACAACTTACAGAAGCCGTGCATTCAGAATGTATGTGATCAAAGGACCACAGACCAACAGCCTTCTCAGTTGCAGTGTGGTACCCTTGATGGGCCCAGTGAGAAAGGCGGAAGAACTTGGAATATTTTGTGATATTGGACTTTTGAAAGGAGCTCCAATATAAATCACCTGAAGAGACAATGCTAAACCCTACGACAGGCAGGCTTCCTATCTCATTACTTCATAAAGTAGAAACTGAGTTATAGAGAATGGAGCGGATTGGCACATCGAGAAAATGTCTGAACCAACAGCGTGGTGTGCCCCGCTGGTACTGGGTACAAAGAAAAATGGAAAGATACGAATCTGTGTGGATCTGAAAAGACTGAATAAAGCAGTTGTCAGAGAAAAATATATCCTCCCAACATGGGATGACTTCCTCCCCCCCCCTGAAGTGAAAGGAGCTACAATATTCTCCAAACTGGATGTCTCAAGTGGACTCTAGCAAATTCCTTTAGCCAAAGAAAGTGCTAAACTGAGTACATTTATCACACCCTTTGGGGAATTTTGCATATGAAGTTTCCCTTTTGGGATTGCTAGTGCACCCGAATGTTTTCACAGAAGGACAGCAGAACTGTTAACGAACATACATGGAGCTGTAGTTTCCATGGACAGTATTTTGATATGTGGGTCTTCAATGGAAGGACACGACAAAACCCTCAGCTAAGTCCCAAGCCTAATCAGTCAGTCCGGACTGAAGGTGAACAAGGAAAAGTGCAATTTCTGCCTACCCCAAGGGTTTTGGGACAGACAATAAGCAAAGATGGAATCAGTCCCTTCCGGCTGCTGGCAGGGCAGATAAGCCCATCAGAGCACAGTGCAGCCAGCAGCGATTAGAGAATGGAGCCCAGGCCTGTGCCCTTTCCTCTCCATCCCTGTGTCAGCTGAATGGATCCCTCAGTGAAGCATCAGCACAAGACTCAGAAGCAGGGGCAGCACGCTCCCTCTGTGGGGAGACCCCTGCCACATCAGTGCCCTGGGGCCAGGGCAGTAGAGCTCAAAGCAGCCCTGAGGTAGAAGGGAGTATGTGGGCCAGATCCTGCTACCATTGGGAGTGACTGCATTTACCTGGGAGGAACAGAACCGGGCCTGGCCTACATGCTCCCTTGATCCCCTGCCCCTCATACAGAGGGGGGCTGGTCAGCCTGTCCCCAAGCAGCATTCTTTTTACCCAGGGAGCTGGCTGCAGGGAAGGGGGGCACTAGGGAGAGTGATCCTGGTCTCACACCAGTTTCACTCCAGCAGAGTCTGGCGTCTTTCCATTTACACGGTGTGAAAGGAAGATCAGGCTGATGGTGCTTTACACCCTATTCAACTGCTGCTTGTACCCCAGGCCCCTGCACCCACTTGCTCTGGAGTGTAGTGATTTCATGCGCTGACCATTCCCTCCCTCCCCGGTGAAGCTGCTACCTTGGAGTCCACGTCACTGAACAGCTTCTCCAGCGCCTTCTGCCAATCGTTGTCCTGCAGGGACATCTTCTGCAGCAGATCCTGCATCATCTCGTTCAGCTGAGTAGTGGCGCTTTGCAGCTCCCCATGGTTCACCATGGCCTCCAGCGCACTCTTGTCTGCTTTCTAGTGGAGAGGCAGCGTTTTAAAGGGCTGGTCCCATCCTAAGTGGCTGTGATGCAGGGACTCAGACCTGGTGGGGTTTGGGATTCCACTGCCCCTGCCACATGGCTGCAGCCTACAAAGAAGATACCCTACAAGCTAGGACTTTCCCTCAGTGCAAGGGGTGGGGGCTGCAATTCGGCAGCAGAGGTTGCTGAGCTCTGTGTAGGCTGCATGTGCAGCATCGCTAAGGACAGAGTTGGGTTTAGCATGTGGGCAAAGGCATTGTAAGGGGTGTGAGCTGAGGAGCTGAAAGGAAGCAGTTTCTGGAGGAATTCTGCCACAATTTAAGGCTGGTCCAGGTTCCTCAGGCCTCAGGGGCCCAGACCGGTGGTGAGGAGGCAGGATTTATGTAATGGGAGACCTGGATTTGGTACCAACTGCAGGATCCCATCTCTCTTGCCCTAGTTCTACCAGGTGCTGCACAATCCCTGCACGGTGCTGAGAGCTCCCATCCCATCATGGAGAGGATGGGACTGCCCAGGAGACAGGCAGTGGTGGCAGGGCAAGGCTAGGGTTGGGAGGGTGAAAAGAGGGGCAGATCCCTGGGGCTCAGTCAGAGATGGGTGGTGTCCCTGACCCAGGCAAGAAACAGAAAGGGTTAAATGCCTAGCACTAAGGCCCTGGTCCTAAAGCAACAGAGATACCTATTCTCCTTCTCCTTCCTAGGTGACTAGGCTACACTTCAAAGGACCCAGCTCCATTCACAGCAGGAGAGAGAGAGAATTAGAGATACTGAGAAATTCATCTCAGCCGTAGCAGAGGGAATGATTTCTGCTCTGAGATCAGGTGGTCGCAGCACCTACTGAGAGCCTGCAAGGAGAGCAGCACCCGGGGCTAACTGAGATCCCTAGGGAAAGGCGGGGCCACTCTATGCACCATGGTCAGAATTTAAGGTCCAGGCACCGGGCTTGCAGCTGCCAGGATTTATTCCCTTTGCTGGATCCTTTCCTGTTCTCTTTCCTAAGCTCCAGGACCTGCCCACATGTGGTGGGATAAGTGCTAGACTGGTGCCCTGCAAGTTCAAGAGCACCATCGGGAGAAATGTGTTCTGTGCCTGGGCCATTTGTGCAGTGAGCGCCGAGCTTGACCCTGTACTGCAAAGCCAAACATATTATGGGGGAGGAGGGAATAAGCCCTTAGCCCTGAGATCGGTGCCATGGGTGTCTCCACTCACCACATTCATCTCCTGCTCCAGCAGGGCTTTGTCTGCTTTATTCAGGTCCAGCTGCTGAACCATCATCCGCAGGTTCTGTGGGCAGGCAAAACACACTGTTGTAGTCAAGCATTTCCTAGATGTTAAGGCCAGAAGGGGCCAGTATGATCCCCTAGTCTGTATAACCCAGGGCAGAGAACCTCACCTTCCTGCGTCCAGCCCAGGAACTAGGGGCTGAGTGAGAGCAGCTGTTTTACAAAGATGTGTCTAATCATGATTTAAAAGCTTCAAGGGATGGAGAATTCACCAGATCCCTGGGCAAGTTGTGTCAATAGTAATTCCCTCATTTAAAAAAAGGCTGAATTTGTCTAGCTTTGGCTTCAAGACACTGGGTCTCTCTCACTCTACCTGTGCCTGCTGGATTAGATCAGAAACCCTCCTCCCCATGTCAACCCTTGGAGACCATGATCAAGTCACTCTTTAACCTTCTCTTTGTTAAGATAAGCAGACTGCGCTTCTTTAGTCTGTCACTGCCTGAAGCTCTGCCTCATTCTTCTCCTGTTGTGTCAAGCTGCCTGTATGTGTCAGTCCTGGGCAGGGACAGTCAGCACAGAACTTCAGGGCCAACCAAGCCACAGGGTGGTGGCGGATGCTAGGGTCACAAATCATCCCACGGTCTGTGGCCATGAGTGGCAAGAATTGGGCCATGTCACTTCCCCACCCATCTGGGCACCTTGTGCCCCATCTACCCCCTGGCACAGCGGGGTTTGTGGCGTTCCCACCAGGCGCAATGACAAGGAGCACGGCCTGAGCTGCGTCTGCACTGCCGTTTTTCTCACCGCACGACCACGCGTCAGCCATGTTTGTGCTGCAGCCCCACCAAGCTGCCTAACTGTGTTTGTCCCAGTGCCTTCTGGAAATCTGGGCAGCTCTCCCTTCATGCCTGGTGCACACAGCACATGTGGCATCCCACGAGTCATGAAGGGCCCAAGGGAAAACCTCATACAAACTATTTAACCCCTCCCCCCGCTGATCCCTATGAGGTCCCAAAGCAGCCAGAGGCCAGTTTCCTGAGGAAAAGCCCCTGGGATTAGGAACCCAGAATTTTCCCTGGTTAGTGCCAGATTGTTGCTGGCTCTAGCATGCGTGTGTGAGGAGAAAGGCACAAGAAGCCTTCCCCCCTTGCTTCCCCCACACGGGGGGCAGGCCAAAGGCTGTCCCTGCTGGTGCCCTGGTGGGCGCTGGCCTCCCCAATGGTGGTGTAGGAGGCGCTACACCCAGCAAGGCTGGTCAGGCACACACAAGGGGCCCTGCGCCCTGCTGCCTTCCCCTGACCCCTCCTTGGGGGGTGCCTGGAAGGTTGCAGTGGGTTTGCTCTTACCTGGAAATCCCCCATGCTGCTCAGCAGCCTCTCCGAGGCTTTCTGCAGCTTCTCGTACTGCTCCTTCAGCTTCTGCACCTGGGCCTGCAAGTCCCTCTGAAACTCACTCCCCTGCAGAGAGCAAGGCACAGCGCCGTCTCAGACACCCAGCACAGCGATCGCCGCCTCATGCCCTCTAGAGCTAAGGCTGCCAAGCAGTTTCCCTCCAACGCCCGGCTTTCAGATGCTCTAGCATCAGTCATTCCCCAAACGCCCAGATGGGTCAAATGTGAACATGAAGCTTTGCAAAGACAAGACCTTGCTGGGGGCTAGTGGTTGGATTTCATAGAGTAAAGCTGAGACACAGGGTGGATGGGACCCTTTAGGAGGGAATTGGTCCAGCCCACCTGTGCCTCATTAACAGCCTTTCAAATGGGGCCTGGTAGAGGGCAGCTAGTCTCTATAAAGAGCCAGAGAAGAACAAGAAAGTGTGCAGATGGGAATAGGTACATCCCTTTTCACAGATGACTGCTCTACGGACTAAGCACAAAAGATGTAAAGTAACCATAGAAAGACAAATGAGAAACTCCAGGGCATTTCCAAGTGGGGAAATGATTCAGGATTGAAATTCTCACTTGCAAAAACCAGGGGAATGCTTTTAACCAGGAAGAAAATTTGGGAAGAACGGGACTTATTTTTTTATGGTGAAAAAATTCAGATAGTTCAAAAATTGATGTTCCTTGGAGTAGTGTTTGATAATAAATTAACTTGGAAAAGTCCCATAGATAATATCATACAGAAGTGTAAAAGTTGGATGAACTTACTTAAAAGGGTAGCTGGAAGCCAATGGAATACAGATAAGATACTGATGATGATATAGAGAGCTTTATGGATGCCAGTTTTCGACTACAGATGCCAAGCTTTTGATTCAGCCTCAAAAACAATTCTTAGAAATTTGGAACTGCTCAGGCTCAAGCTCTGCTTGGCATGTGGTGTAATGATAACCCCACTAGAGTATGCGCTGCCAATAGCCACTGGAGAAACACCTATAAATCTAAGGATGAAACTATTAGATCTAACCTTTTGGGCAAAGGTAAAAGGAATCATGAAAATAAAAGTACAGATTTATGAGGATTGCTGGGAGCTTAGTAGACAAAATAATATGGAATCCCACAGACTTCCTCATATTATCAGGGACAAAAAACGGGTAAAGGTGACATGTACAAAAGACAAATGGAAAGAATGAAAATTTTTTAGTCATAGGAAGTCCAATTATAGCTGGACAATCATTCCCCCGTTTGTGGATTTGGAATTGTATGAAAAAGAAAAAATGAGGGAAGAAAAAACCCAAACATTTTACGACCAATGACATTTCTGCATTTACGTATGGAAAATGGGGACAGCTTTGCCAAGTCTATACAGACAGATCAAAATATGACAACATGGGTACAGTGGGAACAGTCTTCTGTGTTCCTAGTCTTGGAACCCAGATATCTAAAAGGCTATCGAATAATGTGCCATTTTGACAGCTGAACTAATGGGGTAATGTTGGCACTAACTTGAATTAGAGCTGAGCGACTGGCTACAGTTGTAATTTTATCCAATTCCTTGTTAGGCATAATGACAATCAGAACAGGAACTTCAGAAAGCTGAAATGACTAATCAGTGAAGTAATGTTCCTAACTCCAGAAATAATGCGCGCTACCTGTAAAGCCCGGAAAATCTGAGGATATCCACTTTATATCTGCGGATAGCTGCAGACCACGTTTGCGGATCGGATCTGGATAAAAATTTTGTATCTGCGCAGGGCTCTAGCTCTCTGTGTAACAATGGCATGGATTCTGGTGCACATGGGAATACTAGGAAATGAGATGGATGACAAAGGTATTACCAGCAGGAGAGTGGGGTGGGGGGAGAGAAAACCTTTTGTAGTGATAATCACCCATTTTTTCACAGTTTGTGTGTATAAAAACGTCTTCTGTACTTTCCACAGTATTCATCCGATGAAGTGAGCTGTAGTTCATGAAAGCTTATGCTCAAATAAATTGGTTAGTCTCTAAGGTGCCACAAGTACTCCTTTTCTTAAAGCAACAAAGCATTCTCTAAAAAACAAGGAGGTGGATATTAAAATACCCTTATGTAGACAAGAGTGCGGTTATGAAGGTGCTCACAAAGGAATGGCGAGACTTATGGACTAAAGAAACAAAAAGATGAAGGTTCTAAGATGTATGCTCAAAAATCGAAGCGAATACTACAGTAGAACCTCAGAGTTACGAACGCCTCGGGAACGGACGCTGTTCGTAAGTCTGAACAAAACATTACGGTGGTTCTTTCAAAAGATTAAAACTGAACATTGACTTAATATAGCTTTGAAACTTTACTATGCAGAAGAAAAATGCTGCTTCCCCCCCCCCCCTTTTTTTTAGTAGTTTAGTTTAACACAGTACTGTGCTGTCTTTGCTTCTTTTTTTGGGTCTCTGCCGCTGCCTGATTGCGTACTTCCGGTTCCAAATGAGGGGTGTGGTTGGCTCTGGCGTTCGTAACTCTGAAGTTCTACTGCATGCTCCGCAGTCATAGCAGAAAAAGTGGAGTAGTCATTTTTAGAGGGTTAACATGTCTTTGTGCCTTAAATAATAAGTTAAACGTATTAAAAAGACAGAAAGACGGGCTGTGTAATGTTGCAAAACCAAAGAAATTGTTGACTGTGTTCGCCGGTATTGTGGGTAATTGTCTATGGAAAGTAAGTTTCTTATTAAGTTGGCTTGGAATCAAAGGAACTAGCGAGACTGTCAGGAAAATGGAATAGTGCAACAAAAGCCCTACTGTGGTTTCTCAAGGATACTAGACTCAGTGCAAAGGTATAAAAAAAAAATACCCTGGCAAAAAAAGAATGAGGAAAGTGGTGGTCCTAGACTCGTATGACTGCTGCATCAAAACCAAACAAAAGACAAAAAGAAACAGGGAGAGGAAGCTGTGACAGAAGCGTCAGAAAGCAGGAGGTGCCTGCAGGAGACCCTTGACCGGGGTGAAAGGTTTGGGCCTGGAAGCCAGCTGACGAAGGGCTGACGAAGGCTGAGGGCCAGGGAGAGCTGACTCCACCCAGAGTGGCCAGCCAAGGCAAGGAAGAGCTGCCCAGAGCAGACCCCGGGGGAAAAGCAGGAGAAGAAAAGCCCCCAGGCCTGAGTTTTGTTTTGAGTTTTGTGTCAATAAACTGGCCCCAGTGGAAGGGCATTACTGGGTAAAAAACCTGTGTGAAGTTTAATACAGAGCCCTGAAGAGGGGAAACTGAGGGAGCTGCATAGCCATCCCGGGCCACAAGTGGGTGCACAGGAGGCAGCAACCCTGTAACATGGGAGCATTAGCATATCACACCCTGTGCCCATGCAATAGAGAACGCCCTTACACGGGGCCCTTGGCATGCATGCACATTTAGGCAAGGGAACACAACTACCATTGCAATCACCCCATTTCTGCATCTATGCCCCATTCTGCTCCAGGTCCCTCCCCACTCTGATTGTAGCCATTGCAAGAGACCATGAGAGAAATAAGATGTGCTCTGAGCTACAGCGCTATCTTGGGACAAACACGTACAGCCCTGGACCCAGATCACCTTGTCTTCTTTGCTTTGTAGGCTGCTTATTTCGTTTTTCATTCTCTCCAGATCTGCGGCTACGTCATCTGCGATCCCAAGTTTGGCTGGAACCAAATGAAAGACACCAAAGCTGTGTCTGCACGGAGAGCTCCAGGGAATTCCCCCACCACTGTCACATTACAGGCGCAGCTCCATCCCTGCCAGCAATGGTCTTGTAGTCCAGCTGCCAGTGGTTCTACCCCTGGCTCACCCAGTGCTGCTCTGGGCACATCCAGGGATGAAGATGCTGGAGCTCTGTCTACACTAGTGCTCCCAATATTGCCAGTCCCAGGTGAGCTGCACCAGTGTGCTAGAGCTGAGGTGAGAGAATGCCCCCCCAATTATAGCGTGTACATGGTTCTTCATAGGGGCAGGGTCCTGAATGGCTCAAGCAGTAAAGGAACCATGGAAGGAAGGTTTGCTTGAAATACAGAGAAGCCTTTGGGGGCTACTCAGATCTGGATTCATAGTGGGAGCCCATCTTTAAAGCTAATTCAAGATCAGGCAATGCCTCACAGAGCTACTGGAGATAAGTCACCGTCTGTGGGATAAAGGGTGATGGGGATGGATGGGGTGAGCCCCAGAGGACATGGCAGCTCAGGCTGCATTCCCAGCTCTGCTGTAGGTACTAGTGAGGCCATCAGTGGTAGCTGGAGGAACTTCTCAATGCTTTAGCACTTTGTCCTCCTGCCCTCGGACTTCCCTCTAAGAGCCCCCATCCAGGGCAGGGTGTTCCTGCCGAGAGCAGCCTCACTGCAAGAACAATGCTTCCCTGGCAAGTCAGCTCTAGGGAAGGTCGTCAAGGGCAACTCAGCTCTGAAGACAGACTGTAGACCTGGTGTAGGGGCCTCCCGCTAGGTTTGCCAACTTTCTAATTTCTGAAAACTGGACCCCCCCCAGCCCGCCTCTTCCCATGAGGCCTCACCGCCTGCCCCCTTCTTTCCCAAGGCCCTGCTCCTCCTCTTCCCCCAAGGCCCCGCCATCCCATCCCTGCTCCGCCTCTTCCCTAGAGGTCACACCCCCACTCACTCCTCTTCCCCCCACTCCCCATTGCTTCTCTCCCTCATCCCTCTTCCTCGTAGCTCGATCCTCTCCACCCGCTTCCTCCCTAGCTGGGCTCCCTGGGTCCCAGGGCTGGGATGGGAGCTGCAGCCTGACATGGTACCTGCTGCCTGCCTACCCATGAGATGCAGGTAGGAGGTGGCCCTGGCTGAGCAGGGGCTGGTGTGGGTTGATGACCCAGCACTCCACCCCCCACCTCCCCCCGCCGCCCATGGTAACCAGACTTTTGGTGTCCTGTTAGATGTATTGACCAGATACTGTCCAGGTTCCCTTTCAACCAGACATGCTGGTTGAAAACGGGACATCTGGCAAGCCTAGCTCCCGCACTTACTGCATCTCTGAGTCCAGACCCGACCTCCTCACTTTTCAGGAGGCAAGATGCTTTTCCCAACTCCCAGCCCTGCGAGCTCCCTGGGGCTGGGCTCCCTCTGCTTCCAACATCACCAGTAGGAAGAAAGATGCTGCATTCTGAACAATACCCAGGCCCCAAGACGGGATAGTCCCCTGCTCCGCCTCTCTGAGAGTCGGCTTCCCCTCCCCCAGAACTGGTCTGGGCCCTGCAGGGACAAATCCCAGTTCCCCTCCTGTGCAGCTGGGCTGGGCCCTGCCAGATAGACACCTCCCTTGCCCCGGGTCCCCTCTCCTGGAGCCGGGCTGGGCTCTGCAGGACTGGCAGGCTGTCCAGTCTCACTTGTGTCCCTCCAGGCAGTGGCTCTGACTGCCCAGTAGGAAGGAGCTGGTTGCACCCAGTCAGGTCTGGGCCCTTGCTGCCCTCTAAGGCCCCGGATTTCTCCTGGAAGACAGGCCCAACCCAGGGATGGGAGCGAAGCTGGATGCTGGGGCCTCACCTAGGTGATCCACTTGCTGCTTGAGCTCACTCTCCAGCAGGCTGATGCGGGTTCCCAAGGCTTCATGCTTCTCCGGCAGTTGGCACAGCTTGCCAAGGGCCTCCCTGACCGTGTCCCGTTTTGAGTCGAGGCTGGGCTCTGGGTCTGAGGGGCTCTGAAAGAAAACACCCCCGCGCTGATTTTATGGCAGGTTGGTTCCTGCAGACAGCTCAGAAAGGGGTGCTGATCAGAGCTGGGGTGGGGGGATGCAGGGGACTGGCTGGGGCAGTTGGGTCATGTTTGCAGATTCCAAGTTCTCGCTATTGGAGGAACAAAACAGCAACCAGTGTCCAGCAACCTCCTTCTGCCTTTGAGAACTGTGCCCACACTGGAGTTATTCACCTGTCTCCCCAAACCATAGGGGTCGGCTAATACAGACACTGATCCCACTCATCCCTTTACAGCATCAATCACGACACCACCCTGCATTACGGAGCTCAGATCAGCCAGGTATCTGGGCTAACCTTGTTGGTGTGAAGGCTCAGGAGTGTCTTGAGTGAGGATGCAGGCTGGTGCTGGTTGCTGCACGCCAGGGTGCAGGGTTGTGGCTGCTAAAGGTCCCCCATAGATTTCAGAGGCCCAGTAGCATAGGGAGTAGAGCGATTGGCTGGGGATTATAACCAACCCTTGCAATAATCCCCTGGGGGCATTACTGGATGTGCTGAGGAGTGGTCATCAAGGGGTGAGCTGATCCCAGCAGAGGGCATAGACTGCTGGGTTACAGGGTGAGTGTGTGTGATGGCAGAAGAGTTTACTGTGACCTAGCACACCCTGAGAGTCCAGAGGCTTCAACTTTGCAGCATTCTCTTCCCGCTCTGAGAGAGACATCAACCCTCTTGTGCCCTGGATTGGAGCCGATCAGTGATGAGACCCACATGATCTTGATCTCAGCATGAATCAGTACAGTAGCCCTGCCTCACCCTGCAGGCTCTTAAAATCTGATCAAATGGTGAACAATAACCCACAGCAAATCCAGAGGGAGCTGGCTTGCCCCATTCAAAGAGTCGTGATGGACACAGAAACACAATTCTCATTGCTCCCAAAATGCTTCCGCTCAATTCTCTCTCGAGTGAGCCCTCAGTTCGGGATAAGGTCCACCAGGCAGGTGGGAATCTGCACCTACCTTGTCAGCGAGCGAATCAAAGAGAGAGCTCCACTGCACTATGTCCACCTGCTCGGGGAAAGAACTCAGCTGTGCCTGCATCTTGTCCTGCATTCAGAGGAAGAGAAAAGGAGCTGGACATCAGAGGGGAATGGCCTTGCACTTTATATCAGAGCGAGGGATGGGCAATCTGGGACAGGGCGTGCAGGAACAAACCCAATCCTGCCCCCTGCCAGACCCAAACCTCTCAGCAGATTCAGCAATGGCATCATCCCCACAGTATCTTTCCCTTGCACATGGCCATGGAGTTCAGGTTCCACTTGGGACTGGAAGTGCAGAAGTACCATGATAGAGCCTGTCTGCCGGGGATCTCATTAGGCAGCCTGCTCCCAGGAGATTGTCAGCTCCATTTTGCAAGTTTAAGTGGTTTGGAGAGAGGACTGGCCCTAGGAACCAGTGGTCTTGTAAGGTGTCTGAGGGTGGTCCATTGGGGGCAGGTAGGCAGGGAGAGGCCAAGGTGCATGTCACTGCTCAGGGATGCGGTTGGAGGTGGTTCTCTGCAAAGGGGATCAGAGAGGAGTGGGAGGGGAACCTGAGACCCTTTTCACGGTATGTGTAGGGGTCATTACTGCTTGGAAGCACAAGCAGGGGTCACACCACACAGGCATGCTGGGACATAGCACCCACACAGCAGGGCGCACCCTGCGCAGTGACACCCTTAGCCTGCTCTAGGGCCAGCCTCCGTTGCATAGTTCTCCAAGCACTCCCCCAGCCGGCACCTCCTCACCCGGCAGGCCGATCGCCCACCACCCGCTGCCATGCATGGGGCTGTGCAGGGAACAATGCTGTGCTGAATGCAACTGCCCTCCCCCGAGCCCCAGGCAAAGCGAGAGTTGATCTGAGCTGCTAAATTCTGAGCAGAATGTGAGGCCCAGAAGAGGCGTTTGTGGCTCCCGGGCCATGGACTGAGTACGGCTGCTACAGCCTGTGAGCAGCAGGGGACGTTACTGCAGATGATCAGCGGCCAGGGCCCCAGGCCAAAGCCGTTCTCAGGAGCAGAGGGTGGAGTGAGGACAGGATACACTCTGCACACTCACCCACTGAGTGCGAAGCCAGCAGGAGCCTCCGTCACCCTTCCTGTGGGCACCCTACTTACAGCTACCTGCACTGGAGAGGCAGGGTGCACCAATACTGCAAGCTGCCCTCCTCTCGGGCTGCACCTGCCGTGCCTCGGAGCACAGCAGCAGCGGGGCACAGGCCAGTGCTCGCAGGTCCAAACACCTTGAAGACAAGTCAGTTCCCCCACTGCCAGTGCGCGGTGTGAAGCAGCAGCATGAATGTTGACCAGGCAGCCTTTGGTATGGAGGCCTGGCCGTGCTGCCAGCTGCTCACCCGCACAGAGCCCGGCTTCCCATCCAACGAGCGCACAGGTAACATGGCTACTGAGTTGGCGACATCTACGCGTCTGGACTGACCAGGCGTAAAGACGTCCCCATGGGACTGTGTATATTATACACTGCACCTAGCTTGCTCTTTAGTTGAGCTGTTTGTTACAGATGCTATCACAAATACAGCCACTCGCCTGGTTAGGGAATGGAGATGGATTCCACCAGGGGAGGTGAACTTGTTGGTCTAGATTGTCCACTGGCGTAAATCATCCTCGTTCCGCCAGAGTCAGTGGAACCCTTATACACCAGCTAAGGATCTGGCCCATTGTTTCTAAAGATTGCTGTGGATTGCCTTTGCAGCCCTGGGTTGTTTGTGAGCTGCTCCCCTGCGCTGGGCACGGATAGTGCTGTGGGACTGGTCACCTGCATCACATGGTGTGGAACTCAGCGGCGTAATTAACCCTTCAGAAAGGCCACGCTCTGGTGTCTATGCAAAGGGCACTAAAAGTGCGGCATCGCTAAGCCCTGTGCTCTGCAAGGCTGAGCGGAGTGGCCAGGGGAGTTGGGCAGCTCGCACTCTGCACAAGGCTGTGAAAAGCTTATCTCCCGAGGTTCCCAAACGAAGGGGCCAATGCCCACGGTAAGGCTGAAGCAGGCTCCGCTGCTCCTTCGCTGGCTGTGGCAGCCCTGCCTGGCTCCTCCTGGCTACGCTCCCTGAGTGTGTGAGCCTTCTCCAAAGCCCTTTGCCAGCAGGTTCTCTCTGACTCCCAGAATCTCCCCACTCACCAGCCTGTCCAGGATGGCTTGGATGAGCTGGCTCTGCTGATCCAGCTGCGTGAGCCGCTCTCTCATTTCATCCATGTCGACCTGTTAAACAAACCACATCGGTGGAGGAGGGATAGCTCAATGGTTTGAGCATTGGCCTGCTAAACCCAGGGTTGTGAGTTCAATCCTTGAGGGGGCCATTTAGGGATCTGGGGCAAAAATTGGGGTTTGGCCCTGCTTTGAGCAGGGGGTTGGACTAGATGACCTCCTGAGGTCCCTTCCAACGCTGATATTCTATGGCGCGATGTGCAGAGGGAATGAGTGGCCAGCGGCGTCCTGCCAGCCCCGCACTCCAGCCTGTGCCCTGGCTCTGGAGTGGCAAGGGAATACCTGACTAACTGCACATGAGCCTCGTGCCCGGGGCTAGCTGAGGCTCACTGATCTCTGGTTACACACTGTCATAAATATAAGGGGAAGGGTAAACCCCTTTGAAATTCCTCCTGGCCAGGGGAAAGCTCCTCTCACCTGTAAAGGGTTAAGAAGCTAAAGGTAACCTCGCTGGCACCTGACCAAAATGACCAATGAGGAGACAAGATACTTTCAAAAGCTGGGAGGAGGGAGAGAAACAAAGGGTCTGTGTCTGTCTGTATGCTGCTTTTGCCAGGGACAGAACAGGAATGGAGTCTTAGAACTTTTAGTAAGTAATCTAGCTAGGTATGTGTTAGATTATGATTTCTTTAAATGGCTGAGAAAAGAATTGTGCTGAATAGAATAACTATTTCTGTCTGTGTATCTTTTTTGTAACTTAAGGTTTTGCCTAGAGGGGTTCTCTATGTTTTCTAATCTAATTACCCTGTAAGATATCTACCATCCTGATTTTACAGGGGAGATTTCTTCATTTCTATTTACTTCTATTTTCTATTAAAAGTCTTCTTGTAAAAGACTGAATGCTTTTTCATTGTTCTCAGATCCAAGGGTTTGGGTCTGTGGTCACCTATGCAAATTGGTGAGGCTTTTTATCCAACATTTCCCAGGAAAGGGGGGGTGCAAGTGTTGGGAGGATTGTTCATTGTTCTTAAGATCCAAGGGTCTGGGTCTGTAGTCACCTAGGCAAATTGGTGAGGCTTTTTACCAAACCTTGTCCAGGAAGTGGGGTGCAGGGTTTTGGGAAGTATTTTGGGGGGAAAGACGCGTCCAAACAGCTCTTCCCCAGTAACCAGTATTAGTTTGGTGGTGGTAGCGGCCATTCCAAGGACCACGGGTGGAATACTTTGTACCTTGGGGAAGTTTTGACTTAAGCTGGTAAAGATAAGCTTAGGAGGTTTTTCATGCAGGTCCCCACATCTGTACCCTAGAGTTCAGAGTGGGGGAGGAACCTTGACATGGTGGCATAGTGGTGGGATTAACCTGAAATCATTTTGAGATCCAGTTGAGATTTTTTGAACTAGAAATACAGATTTTAAAAAGGAATTTTTTTTTTCCTGTGGCTTTGAAGCAGCTTTGAAACTGAAAGCATCTTGGGTTTTCCCTGCTTTGTGGCCAAGCAGAGACAAAAGGGGATTATCTTGTGAATTGCAGGTTTTCTTTGCCTGGAGGCAGGGTACTTAACTCCTGCAGGGAAATTCACAGTCTTCCAACCCAGAGGTTTTTTTTTTTTCTTTTCTTCCTAAAAGTAAATAGGGGGTGTGTGTTCTACCCATTTGCTTTTTCTTTGGGCTGGGTAAGCAGGTTTCCAAGTAGTTTGGAGGTTTTTTGCTTTAAGTTGGGCCCAGAACAGAGACAAGGGAATTGTCTTTTTCTGTAGGCTGACAATCACTATCAGAGAATAGGTATTCTATTCCAGCACAGCAAAATTTTACAGCCAAGTTTTGTTTGTTTATTTCTAAACCTCGGGTGTAAAGTTAGTTAAAAACAGAGAGGTTAGAATGACCAAATCCTCAGCTCGACTACAGCTGGAATTAGCCAAATTTCAGGCTGAGGAAAGACAAAGGGAACATGAAAGACAGATAGAACTCATGCGGCTGAAGAAGGAACAAGAAAGGGAGGCAGAACAACACCAAGCGGCTGCTCACAGGAGAGCTATGGAAGCGAGGGACAAAGAACTGGAGGAGAAGGAAAAAGAGAGGAAGTATGTGGAGGAGATGGAGAAGATAAAGGCTCAGCAGAATATCCCAACAAACCCTAGTAATCCTTCTCCAAGTACCACTTCCCATCCCAGAAAGTTCCCCACCTACAAGGCAGGCGATGATACTGAGGCCTTCCTAGAAAACTTCGAAAGGGCCTGCCTTGGATACAACCTCTCTACTGACCAGTACATGGTAGAGCTGAGGCCGCAGCTCAGTGGACCCTTAGCTGAGGTGGCAGCTGAAATGCCTAAAGAACACATGAACAAGCATGAACTGTTTAAATCCAAGGCGAGAGTCAGAATGGGGATAACACCCGAGCAGTCTCGTCGGAGGTTCAGAGCCCTAAGGTGGAAACCAGACATGTCATTTACCCGACATGCCTACCACATTGTGAAACATTGGGATGCCTGGATATCAGGAGCAAGTGTTGAATCTCCAGTAAATTTGCCCTTCCTAATGCAAATGGAACAGTTCTTAGAGGGTGTTCCTGAGGAAATAGAAAGATACATCCTAGATGGGAAACCCAAAACTGTAATCGAGGCAGGAGAGATTGGAGCCAGATGGGTGGAGGTGGCAGAGAAGAAGAAAACTGGTCGCAGTTGGAGCGGAGACCAGAAGGGACCACCCCAGACCACACCCTATTACCGGGGGCCGCCCAAGGCCCCACCTACCTCCCAAAGAACCCTCCAGACCCCTTATCGTCCTGCCACCCCGTTCTCCAGCAACCCTCCTCGCCCCAGTGACCCGTCAGCTGGACGATGTTTTAAATGTAACGAGCTGGGGCATGTAAAGGCCAACTGCCCCAAGAACCCCAACAGATTACAGTTCATTGCACCGGAATCACACCAGAGGTCCACAGGCCCAGATACTTCCCAGATACCCTTAGAGCGGAGGGAAACTGTGAGTGTGGGCGGGAAGAAGGTCACCGCGTGGAGGGACACCGGAGCACAAGTGTCAGCTATCCATGCTTCCTTAGTGGACCCCAATTTAATCAACCCAGAGATCCAAGTGACGATTCAACCCTTCAAGTCCAACTCTTTCAATTTGCCTACAGCCAAGTTGCCTGTCCAGTACAAGGGCTGGTCAGGAATGTGGACTTTTGCAGTCTATGATGATTATCCCATCCCCATGCTGTTGGGGGAAGACTTGGCCAATCATGTGAAGCAGGCCAAGAGGGTGGGAATGGTCACCCGCAGCCAGGCTAAACAAGCCGTGAGGCCTAGCTCTGTTCCGGAAACTTCTATCAGGGCCCGGTCAGAGGTGATGGACCCAGACCCCAGGCCAATGTCTGCAACAGCAGTAGTGGATCCAGTCCCAGAGACCCAGACGGAACCAGTCCCAGAACCAGAACCAGCCGAACAACCAACACCAGACCCCGTGTCAGCACTGAATCCAGTACTTGCAACCTCAACACCAGAGGGCCCCACTGAACCTGAACTGGCAGCAGCCGATAACCCTACACAAGAGGCTCAGCCGGAGCCTGAATCCCAACATAGTGCACCAGCGGAGAGCAGTTCACAGTCAACAGAAACAGCTCCATCCCCTATATTGCTTCCAGAGGGACCAAGCCTAGGTCCACAATCCAATGAGGGACTGATGTCTCCAGCATCAAGGGAACAGTTCCAGACCGAACAGGAAGCAGATGAAAGCCTCCAGAGAGCTTGGACGGCGGCACGGAGCAACCCACCGCCTCTCAGCTCTTCTAATCGATCCAGGGTTGTTGTAGAAAGAGGACTTTTATACAAGGAAACTCTTTCTGGTGGATACCAGGAAGACTGGCATCCTCAGAGACAGTTGGTAGTTCCAACTAAATACCGGGCCAAGCTCTTGAGCTTAGCCCATGATCACCCTAGTGGCCATGCTGGGGTGAACAGGACCAAAGACCGTTTGGGGGGATCATTCCACTGGGAGGGAATGGGCAAGGATGTTTCTACCTATGTCCAGTCTTGTGAGGTGTGCCAAAGAGTGGGAAAAGCCCAAGACCAGGTCAAAGCCCCTCTCCAGCCACTCCCCATCATTGAAGTTCCATTTCAGCGAGTAGCTGTGGATATTCTGGGTCCTTTTCCGAAAAAGACACCCAGAGGAAAGCAGTACATACTGACTTTCATGGATTTTGCCACCCGATGGCCGGAAGCAGTAGCTCTAAGCAACACCAGGGCTAAAAGTGTGTGCCAGGCACTAGCAGACATTTTTGCCAGGGTAGGTTGGCCCTCCGACATCCTCACAGATGCAGGGACTAATTTCCTGGCAGGAACTATGAAAAACCTTTGGGAAGCTCATGGGGTAAATCACTTGGTTGCCACTCCTTACCACCATCAAACAAATGGCATGGTGGAGAAGTTTAATGGAACTTTGGGGGCCATGATACGTAAATTCGTAAATGAGCACTCCAATGATTGGGACCTAGTGTTGCAGCAGTTGCTCTTTGCCTACAGAGCTGTACCACATCCCAGTTTAGGGTTTTCCCCATTTGAACTTGTATATGGCCGTGAGGTTAAGGGGCCATTGCAGTTGGTGAAGCAGCAATGGGAGGGATTTACACCTTCTCCAGGAACTAACATTCTGGACTTTGTAACCAACCTACAAAACACCCTCCGAACCTCTTTAGCCCTTGCTAAAGAAAACTTACAGGATGCTCAAAAAGAGCAAAAAGCCTGGTATGATAAACATGCCAGAGAGCGTTCCTTCAAAGTAGGAGACCAGGTCATGGTCTTAAGGGCGCTCCAGGCCCATAAAATGGAAGCATCGTGGGAAGGGCCATTCACGGTCCAGGAGCGCCTGGGAGCTGTTAATTATCTCATAGCATTCCCCACCTCCAACCGAAAGCCTAAGGTGTACCATATTAATTCTCTAAAGCCCTTTTATTCCAGAGAATTAAAGGTTTGTCAGTTTACAGCCCAGGGAGAAGATGATGCTGAGTGGCCTGAAGGTGTCTACTACGAAGGGAAATGTGCTGGTGGTGTGGAAGAGGTGAACCTCTCCATGACCCTTGGGCGTATGCAGCGACAGCAGATCCAGGAGCTGTGCACTAGCTACGCGCCAACGTTCTCAGCCACCCCAGGACTGACTGAACGGGCATACCACTCCATTGACACAGGTAATGCTCACCCAATTAGGGTCCAACCTTACCGGGTGTCTCCTCAAGCTAAAACTGCTATAGAACGGGAGATCCAGGATATGTTACAGATGGGTGTAATCCGCCCCTCTGAAAGTGCATGGGCATCTCCAGTGGTTCTAGTTCCCAAACCAGATGGGGAAATACGTTTTTGCGTGGACTACCGTAAGCTGAATGCTGTAACTCGCCCAGACAACTATCCAATGCCACGCACAGATGAACTGTTAGAGAAACTGGGACGGGCCCAGTTCATCTCTACCTTGGACTTAACAAAGGGGTACTGGCAGGTACCGCTAGATGAATCTGCCAAGGAAAGGTCAGCCTTCATCACACATCTCGGGCTGTATGAATTTAATGTACTCCCTTTCGGGCTGCGAAATGCACCCGCCACTTTCCAAAGACTTGTAGATGGTCTCCTAGCGGGATTAGGAGAATATGCAGTCGCCTACCTTGACGATGTGGCCATATTTTCGGATTCCTGGGCAGACCACCTGGAACATCTACAAAAAGTCCTTGAGCGCATAAGGGAGGCAGGACTAACTGTTAAGGCTAAGAAGTGTCAAATAGGCCTAAACAGAGTGACTTACCTTGGACACCAGGTGGGTCAAGGAACTATCAGCCCCCTACAGGCCAAAGTGGATGCTATCCAAAAGTGGCCTGTCCCAAAGTCAAAGAAACAGGTTCAATCCTTCTTAGGCTTGGCCGGTTATTACAGACGATTTGTACCGCACTACAGCCAAATTGCTGCCCCACTGACAGACCTAACCAAAAAGAAACAGCCAAATGCTGTTCAGTGGACCGGAAAGTGTCAGAAGGCCTTTAACAAGCTTAAAGCGACACTCATGTCTGACCCTGTACTAAGGGCCCCAGACTTTGACAAACCGTTCCTAGTAACCACAGATGCATCCGAGCGTGGTGTGGGAGCAGTTTTAATGCAAAAAGGACCTGATCAAGAATTCCACCCTGTAGTGTTTCTCAGCAAAAAACTGTCTGAGAGGGAAAGCAACTGGTCAGTCACTGAAAAAGAATGTTATGCCATTGTCTACGCTCTGGAAAAGCTACGCCCATATGTTTGGGGACGGCGTTTCCACCTGCAAACCGACCATGCTGCACTGAAGTGGCTTCACACAGTCAAAGAAACTAACAAAAAACTTCTTCGGTGGAGTTTAGCTCTCCAAGATTTTGATTTCGACATCCAACACATCTCAGGAGCTTCTAACAAAGTGGCTGATGCACTCTCCCGTGAAAGTTTCCCAGAATCAACTGGTTAAAATCATCCTTAAGATGTG